>NC_132842.1:78690637-78990637 GCF_048164855.1 Canis lupus baileyi
CTTTATGTTGTTGCTTGTGCTTTAGTGTCCTATCCAAAAAATAATTGTTAAATCCAGTATCATAAAACTGTTTCCTATATGTTGTTTTTTTCCCCCCCAAATTCTTTGGTTGGTTGATTGATTGATTGATTCATTCATTCATTTTCCCCTCCTTCTCCATGCTTTATTTTATTTATTTTTTATTGGAGTTTGATTTGCCAACATATAGCATAACATCCAGTGCTCATCCCGCCAAGTGCCCCCTTCAGTGCCTGTCACCCGGTCACCCAATCCCTCGCCCACCTCCTTTTCCACTACCCCTTGTTGATTCTTTTTCTTTTCCCCTTGTTCATTCTTAATAATATTTTTATACTTTGGTTTTGGTGTTTGATTCATTTTGAGTTCATTTTTTTTAAAGATTTTATTTATTATTCATGAGAGAGAGACACAGCGATAGTGAGAGATGCAGAGACAGAAGCAGGTTCCATGCAGGAAGCCTGATGTGGGACTTGATCCCGGGTCTCCAGGATCAGGCCCTGGGCTGAAGGCGGTGTTAAACCGCTGAGCCACCGGGCTGCCCAAGTTCATTTTTATATATAGTGTGAGATAAGGGTCCAGCTTCATTCTTTTGAATGCAGTTATTCAGTTGTTGTTGTTTTTGTTTTTGTTTTTTTAACATTTTTTGTTCAAAGACTGTCCTTTCCCTTTCCCATTGAATAGTCTTGGCACCCTTTTAAAAATCATTTGACAGTACATATGAAGGTTTATTTCTGGACTATCTGTTCTCTTCTGTTGGGTCTGTTTGTCTTGTCTTTATGCCAGTATCATATTGTTTTGATTTGTATAGACCTGTAATAAGTTTTGAAATCAAGAAGTATGAGACTTCCAACTTTGTTCTCTTTTCCAAGATTGTGTTAGCTATTTAGGGTCCTTTGAGATTCCTTCTTAATTTTAGGATGGGTTTTTGTATAACTGCAAAACATGTCATCAGGATTTTGATAGGGCTTGCCTTAAATCTGTAAAATGCCTTAGGTAATATTGACTTCTTTATTTTTCTTATTTTTTATTTTTTAAAAGATTTTATTTATTTATTCATGATAGACATAGAGAGAAAGAGAAGCAGAGACACAGGCAGATGGAGAAGCAGGCTCTATGCTGGGAGCCTAATGCGAGACTCGATCCCAGGACTCCAGGATCATACTCTGGGCCAAAGGCAGGCGCTAAACTGCTGAGCCACCCAGGGATCCCCAATATTGACTTCTTTACACTATGAAGTCTTCTAGTTCATAAACATGGAATCTCTTTTTGTGTTTTCTTTTATTTCATTTAGTAGTGTTTTGTGGTTTTCAGTTTACAAGTCTTTATCCTCCTTGGTTAAGTTTAATTCTAAGTATTTTATTCTTTTTTATGCTGTTGTGAATGAATTTGTTTTATTAGCTCTTTAGATTATTTATTTTTACAGTATAGAAACACAACTGATTTTAGTGTCTTCATTATGCTGCAGCTTTGGTTAATTTGCTTAATAGTTCTAACAGTGTTTTGTGGAGTCTTTAGGGTTTTCTAGATCGTGTTGTCTGTGAACAGAGATCAGTTAGCTAATTCAGATTCCTTGTATTTCTTTCTCTTGTCTGATTGCTCTGGCTAGAATATCCAGTACTGTGTTGAACATTTGTATTGAAAGTACACATTTTGGGGATCCCTGGGTGGCTCAGCGGTTTCGTGCCTGCCTTTGGCCCAGGGCGCGATCCTGGAGTCCCGGGATCGAGTCCTGCGTCAGGCTCCAGGCAGAGCCTGTGTCTCTGCCTCTCTCTCTCTCTCTATCATAAATAAATAAAAATAAATCCTTAAAAAAAAAAAGTACACATTTTTGTCGTTGTCGCCACCTTCTTCGTCTTCATCTTCATCTTTGTCTTCTTCGTCGTCTTCTCTTTGTCTTCTACTTCTTCTCTTTGTCTTCTTCTTGATCTTAGAGGAAAACCTTGTAGTCTTTCAGCATTGAGTATAATGCCACATGTGGACTTTTTATATATGGCCTTTGTTATATTGAGTTGCCTTCTGTTTCTAGTTTGTTGAGTGTTTTTATCATGCAAGTGTGTTGAAGTTTGTCCGGCTTTTGCCCATATCAGTTGAAATGGTCATGTACTATTTTCCCTCCTCTTCATTCTGTTAGTGTGGTGCAATTATATTGATTTTTTTTTTCTTTTTTTATGATAGTCACACAGAGAGAGAGAGAGAGAGGCAGAGACATAGGCAGAGGGAGAACCAGGCTCCATGCACCGGGAGCCCGACGTGGGATTCGATCCCAGGTCTCCAGGATCGCGCCCTGGGCCAAAGGCAGGCGCTAAACCGCTGTGCCACCCAGGGATCCCCAATTATATTGATTTTTGTGTGTTGAGCCATTCCTGCATTCTAGGAATAAATTCCAGTTGTTCATGGTGTGTATTTCCTTTCATGTGCTGTTAGATTCTGTTTGCTAACATTCTGTTATAAAATTGCCTATAAATAAGCACTCTTAAGTGGTGGATTATAATGGCTCACTTGGAGTTTTTTGAGCTTCCTGTATTTGTGTGTCCTTGTCTTTCTTTGAATTTAGGGTATTTTCAGCCATTATTTTTTCCCATAGGTCTCTGCCCCTTTCTTTTTTCTCTTTTCTTCCATAATGCGTATATTGGTGTTTTTTTGTTTGTTTGTTTTTTGGGTTTTTTTTGTTTTTTTTCCCAGCGAAGTCCCTTCTATTCTTTAGGCTCTGTTCTCTTTTCACCTCTTCTACTCCTTCCCTTTCTCCCCCTTCCCCTCCCTATTTCTCACTCTTGGAATTTCAAGAGTTTTCTGTTTAAGGTCACTGATTCATTCTTCTGCCTATTTAAATGTGCTATTGAACCCGTGTAGTTAATTTTAAAAGTTGAGTTATTGAGTTTTTCTACTCCAGAATTTCTATTTGATTCTTTTTTTTTTTTTTTATGATTTCTCTTTTTTCATACTCTGATTTTGTTCATATATTGTTTTTCTGGTTTTCTTCAGTCTCTCTGTTTTCTTTTATTTTAATGAGCATATTCAAGACTGTTATTTTGAGGTCTTTGTCAAGTAACTCCAAAGTTTGTGTTTCTTTAAGGTTGGTTTCTAGAGATTTACTTTTGTTCCCTTGAATGGACAGTATTTCTCTGTTTATTTGTTTGTCCTATAATTGAGCAATTGAAAAACAGCCACACATCTTAGTATTTGGGGCCTGGTCCCTTGCAGGGGAAGACCATCACTTTTCAATACAATGTGAAGTCATAATGGTATTCTCAGGAATTTTCAGTTGATACATGTTCCCTGGGCCAGTGTGTATGTTTTCCTTCCAATTCCACTATATCCATGACTACTTTTATTTTATTTTTTTTAAAGATTTATTTTTATTTATTTATGATAGAGAGAGAGAGAGAGAGAGAGGGGCAGAGACACAGGCAGAGGGAGAAGCAGGCTCCATGCCGGGAGCCCGACGTGGGACTCGATCCCGGGACTCTAGGATCATGCCCTGGGCCAAAGGCAGGCGCCAAACCGCTGAGCCACCCAGGGATCCCCGATCCATGACTACTTTTATATGTCACAGTTTCCCAAAGAGTCTTATCCCTGTTTCTTCTTAAGATCTTAAGTATTCTGTGTGTTCCATTTTCTATAATCTCTTGCCCCAGATGCCTGCAGATCTGAAGTCTCCCTGCAGTTCTCATGTAGCTCAGCAGGTACCACTGCTTTCTGTGGGACTCCAACTATGCCACTGTTCCCATTAGTGCTCTGAGTATGGTGAAATAGAAACCAGTCTCATAGGCAGGTAATTGGTAAGCCAAGTTAGAATGTTACAAACAAGTTCCATTCTTTCTCTTCTGTCCCAAGGGAAAAACTGGGAATTGGGTTGGCTTCTGCCAGACTGTGCCATGCCAGGGAGGGGTTTAAGAAAGGACAAGCAAAAATACAACTTCGTTTCCTATCCTTTTGAATGTGGCTATGTAGAGCTCAGGAAGACAGTTTTCACAAGATTGAAGGTTTCTGGAAGTATTGTGGATGAAAAATTATTGTAGCTTCACAATAAAACTTAAGACCTGTGGAAATAGGGGGAATGAAAATAACTGTTCCTGGGGATCTCTGGGTGGCTCGGCGGTTTGGCGCCTGCCTTTGGCCCAGGGTGCAATCCCGGAGTGCTGGGATCGAGTCCCATGTCGGGCTCCCTGCATGGAGTCTGCTTCTCCCTCTGCCTGTGTCTTTGCCTCTCTCTCTCTCTCTCTCATGAATAAATAAATAAATCTTAAAAAAAAAAGAAAAGAAAAGAACTGTTCCTGTAGTCATCAGGAATGGCAGATGTGGGGTGTGTGTGTGTGTGTTGTGTGTGTGTGTGTGTGTGTGTGTGTTTAGGATAAATGTAAGCATAGGGAAATAAAGTAAGTCTTTCAATATTTTCATAGCAAGAAGAGGTTCGCCTTTTTTTTTTTTTTAAGATTTTATTTATTAATGAGAGACACACACAGAGAGAGGCAGAGACACAGGAAGAGGGAGAAGCAGGCTCCATGCAGGGAGCCTGATGCGGTACTCGATCACGCCCTGGGCCGAAGGCAGCACTAACCCGCTGAGCCATCTGGGCTGCCCGAGGATCACTTTTAACTTTAGTATTAGTCTAGCTGTTTCCAAATGTTTTGATTCAGTACCTCTTTATACTCTTAAATAACCCTGGGGTTCTAAGTGGTTTTTTTCATGTTATATCTATTAGTATTTGCTATATGAGGAGGTCAGACTGAGGAATTTAAAAATACTTATTTTAAAGTAAAAATTAAGTTTTTTGTACACATCTATTTTTATGTAAAAATATTTTCCAAAACAAAATATTGTTGAGAAGAATTGTATTGTTTACAGTTTTGCAGTATAGAAGTTAGGTGGAGGAATCTCATATCTGTTTCTTCACTCAACTTGTTGCAATATATTATTTCAACTGAAGTCTATGAAGAAAATGCAGTCTTACACAGGTGTGTAATTGGGAAAGGGAGACATATTTTATACAATCTTTTGCAAAAAATTGTGGTAATTCTTTAAAACTCTGTCACATTCAATAAGTGGTCATTTCTTAAACATCAGTTGCATTGTGGAATTTGAATCCATATTAGTTAACTTTTGGTACTCTAGTATGTTAAAATCTGGTGTGTTGCACTTGAATTAATGATTTACTAGATTTGATTTTTTTTTTAATTTATGATAGTCACAGAGAGAGAGAGAGAGAGAGAGAGAGGCAGAGACACGGGCAGAGGGAGAAGCAGGCTCCATGCACCGGGAGCCCGATGTGGGATTTGATCCCAGGTCTCCAGGATCACACCCTGGGCCAAAGGCAGGCGCTAAACCACTGCACCACCCAGGGATCCCACTATATTTGATTTTATAACATCACACATGTCATTCAAAAAATACTGCTTCACTGAGATACACACAAAATTTATTTTTAAAGATTTATTTTTATTTATTAAGAGCGCGAGCATGAATAGGAGGGAGTTGCAGAGGGAGAGTGACAGACTGCTTGCTGAGAAGGAAACCCATAGGACTGAATCCGAGGACCCTGATATCATGACCTGAGCCGAAGTTGGACACTTAACCGACTGAACCACCCAGGCGCTTTATACACAAAGCTTTTTATTACATAGTATAAAAAAAAAAATCACATTCTTAATCAGAAAAGTCTAAGTATTGGGGCAGTGCAGTGCCAAGCTCATGGCGACAGATACGTATTTTCAACACTCTAAGTTTTATTTGAAAGCTTTAATTTAAAAGTAAAAGTAAAAAAAATTTTTTTAAAAGACTTTATTTACTTATTCATGAGAGACACGGGGGGGGGGGGCGGGGGGCGGGCAGAGACACAGGCAGAGAGGGAGAAGCAGCCTCCACGCAGGGAGCCCGACACAGGACTCGGTCTTGGGTCTCCAGGATCACGCCCTGGGAGGAAGACGGCGCTAAACTGCTAAGCCACTGGGGCTGCCTGAAAGCTTTAATTTTATTATTGGTAACACATACTTTTCTTTTTCCTTGACATAACAGTCTTATTTTATTCACTTTTACTAAGATATCTGCCATGTACCAAAGTCTTCATAAGCATTGTTCGTCTGTTATTTATTCTTTCAAATAAAATGATTTTGCATGAAAAGAGCATGTAGTTCAGGTTGTGACTCAAGTGGTGGCATAAATGCTATTTCTCAGTACAACCGTCTTACTCCAATATACTCATGAAGTGCTCAATTGATCTTCTCTTATTTGGTCACACCAAGTATTAAAAAGATGCGTGCTAAAGGTTTCTTACTATGTGGTTCCAGTTTTATAATGTTATATGTATATGACCAAATCATAGAGATGAGAATAGATTTGTGGTTGCCATGGGTTAAGTGCATGAAAGCTGGAAGGAGGAAGGAAAGGTGACTATGGCTGTGATAGGGTGGTCAAAGGGCTTGTGAAGAACCTTTTCTATATTGTGTCTGTAGTAGTGGTGACAGAAATCTATACATGTGATAAAATTGCCTATAAATAACAAATGTGTATGCATATAAAGATAAATTATAAATAAGACCGATGCGTTGAATCAGTGTCATTTTTCTAGGTTTGTTGTACTGTAGTTACGTTACCATTAGAGAAAACTAGTTGTAAAAAGCATCTGTATGGGAACTCTGCATTATGTTTCAAAATCCATGTGAGTTTTTAATTAATCAAAATAAAAATGAGTAACTTTTACTTTCACATAAATGACATTCTTAAGTACTTTTTTTTTTCCTTTGGAGTACATAGAGTGTGGAAGTGAAGAATACAAAGATTGCCATTTTCTTGATATTATTTAGACATTAGTAGTTTTACCCACCTTGATTTTCTGTCATTAATGCAAGTGTCAGCACAGGCTAATAATATCTTAGCATTAATATAATGAAAATTTTTTTACCTCACAGACCCTCAAATTGAGGTCTCAGGGATGTCCAGACATCTGTAGTCCACACTTTGAGAATCAGTGGCATAAAGCTTTGGCCTTTTTTTTAGCAATGGAAACAAGTAATGGGCTTAAGACTGTGTATGGGTATCTGGTCCTCTCTCTAGTGTCTTATATTGTACTTTTTTGCTCATTGGATATTATTGTACTTCTGTGAAAACAGAGTTATGGACATTTGTAATGATATAAATGGTAGACAGAATGCTAAAACTTTGGAATTAACAGTTTCCTACACCTATACCAAGCAGTATGGTAGCAACTAGTCATAGCTGGTTAGTTAAGATTAAATTCTAAGAGATTAAATGTTTAGAAATAAAATTTAAGTGGAATTAGTGGTTATGGAGTTCTAGCTTTACATGATGAAAAAATCCTATGGATCTTCTGCACAATGTGCATATAGTTAACACTACTATACAATTTTAAAATGGTTGGCTGTAAGTTGCATTATATACGTGTTTTCTACCACAATAAAATATTTTAATTAAAAAAAAGATTATTCATCCTAGAGAGAGAGAGCACACGTATAATCGAGCACAAATGGGGTAGGCAGAGGGAGAAGGAGAGCAAATCTTAAGCCGATTCTATGCTGTGGAGCACCAGGTGGGGTTCAATCTCATGACCTGAGCTGAAAGCAAGAGTCAGACACTTAACTGACTACACCACCCAGGAACCCCTAAAATATTTTAATTTAATAAATTCATTTAAATAAAATAACAGATTCATGTTTTCAGTTGCATTAGTTAGATTTCAACTATTCAATAGTTCCATGTGGCTAAATGCTGCCATTTTGGACATTTTAGGTAGAGAAAATTTACAGCAATTGCAGAAATTTCTATTTACATTGGTTGTGTAGCACTCAAGATGATAGTTCTCAAGAGGTTGAGGTGCTTGAAAGCATTGTGGGTGCCAGCATAGTCAGAGTGCTGGTCTAGACTTTACCTTAAGGTATTATATTTGCCTTTTCTGTACAGATTAAATAAAGTGTCAAACATTTGCTTATGTGGTAGAAGAGTTTCTCACTATAATAGCTAGTAATAATCATGAAGGAATACATGTATATGCACATGCATATACTTATAAAGAAAAAATTTAAAACAGTTAAGAACTTTTATAAATTAATAATAATCTGTTTTAAAAATTATTGCTGTATCTGTAGTCTTTTATTTAGATTTAAAAGGTATTCCCAGCTCTGAATGATAGAAAAAGATTTGCCTGTAGCACCTTTACAGTTTAATATTCTGTATTCCAACATTTTTAATCAACATGCAGTTTTTTGGTACCATGAGTTGAGGGTGTATATTCACCTTTCACCCAAAATTACTCTCCAGTCATCCTAATATATTTTATCAAGTAATTCTGTGTATTCTCTTACTGACTTGAAATGCTACCCATACCTTCTGTATGTACGTGTGCTTTTTTCCAACATTCTTTCTCAGTACCATTCATTATATACCATTACACGTTCCTCTGTATTTTTTTAATGATTGAAAATATTATAGTCTATGGCTGAGGAAATAATTCTTTCATCTATATCTATCTTTTATTGGTTAAATTGTGAAGTTTTTTTTTTTTTCTCTTGATTTTACTCATTTGAGAAAGAGAGCACAAGTAGTGGGAGGGAGAGGGAAAAAAAGAAGCAGACTCCCTGCTGAGCAGGGAGCCCAATGCAGAACTTCATCCCAGGAGCCTGGGATCATGATCTGAGCCCAAGGCAGATGCTTAACCCACTGAATCACCCAGGCACCCTGTGAAATTCTTGAAGGTTGGGATCCCTGGGTGGCGCAGTAGTTTAGCGCCTGCCTTTGGCCCAGGGCGCGATCCTGGAGACCCGGAATCGAATCCCACGTCAGGCTCCCGGTGCATGGAGCCTGCTTCTCCCTCTGCCTGTGTCTCTGCCTCTCTCTCTCTCTCTCTGTGACTATCATAAATAAATAAAAATTAAAAAAAAAAAAAAAGAAATTCTTGAAGGTTAAAAAAAAACCCATAACCATAAATCCTCAGCCTCATTTATGTACGTAGGCCACAGCTATCTATATTCTCTTTGTGTTAGATTTCAGTAAATATTGTTGACTTGATTTAATTTTAAAAGATTATATTTATTTATTCATGAGAGACACAGAGAGAGGCAGAGACATAGGCAGAGGGAGAAACAGGCTCCCTATGGGGAGTCTGATGTGGGACTGGATCCCAGGACCCCGGGATCACGATCTGAGCCAAAGGCAGATGCCAAACCGCTGAGACACCCAGGTGCCCCTTGTTGATTTAATTTTAATTGTGATCATGAGGTTACGTTTTATTATGTGCCAAGAATATTTAGAACTTTGCAAAATACAGAATTCCTAGTGTATTTTCTGGCCGACTTTGTTTTTCCTATCATAGGAAGAGGATAGAGGTTATTTTCATTTTGGATTTATTATTAAAGTAATCAATTCTTTTGATCCTTGAATAAGGAAAAACTTGTAATACAGAATCGTGTAAAATAAAACCACAAGTTGTATCCTATATTTTTCATTTCCCATTCTTCTAAAGTAGCTGATGCTGTTTGCTTAGCAAACTTAACGTTTGCTCAGGAAGACATCTTATATAAATTTATAAATATATTACATTTTATGTATCAAAAAATCTACACAAGTAGCGTTCATTTATATTCTCTCACTGACTGACTATAGTATATTTTCACCTCTTCCTAGAAAAACATGGAAATTTATCATGTTCCCCTCCTCCCCCCTTTTTTGGCCTTAGGTATATTTTTGTTCCTTAAAATGGATTTGTGTGTCAAACAGATAAGCTTATTTAAAAAGTGATCAGGGGGATCCCTGGGTGGCGCAGTGGTTTAGCGCCTGCCTTTGGCCCAGGGCGCGATCCTGGAGACCCGGGATCGAATCCCACATCGGGCTCCCGGTGCATGGAGCCTGCTTCTCCCTCTGCCTATGTCTCTGCCTCTCTCTCTCTGTGACTATCATAAAAATAAATAAAAATAAATAAATAAATAAAAGGTGATCAGGATATGAAAACACTAATTCAAAAGGATATTTGCAGCATTATTTACAATAGCCAAATTATGGAAGAAGCAGCCCAATGTCCATTGATAAATGAATGGGTAATGAAGATACGGTAGAATGGAATAGTATTCAGCCATAAGAAGAATGAATTTTTTTTTTTAAAGAATGGAATCTTGCCATTTGTAACAACATGAATGGATCTAGAAGGTGTTTTTTTGTTTTTTGTTTGATCTAGAAGGTTTAATGCTAAGTGGAATAAGACATACCATGTGATTTCACTCGTGTAATTTAGGAAACAAAACACAACAAAGGAAAAAGAACAGATTCTTAAGTATAGAGAACAAACATATGGTTACCAGAGGGGAGGTGGGTGGAGGGTGAGTGAAATAGAGGAAGGGGATGAAGAGTACACTTAGCATTTTTTTCTTTTCTTTCCTTTTCTTTTTTTTTTTAAAGATTTTATTTGAAAGAATGTACCCAAGTGTGCGTGTGAGTGGGAGGGAGGAACAGAGGGAGAGGGACTAGCATACTCCCTGCTAAGCAAGAAGACTGAGATGGGCTCAATCCCAGGACCCCAAGATCATGACCTGAGCCAAAGGCAGACACTTAACTGAGTGAGACACCCAGATGCCCCATATACTTACCTTGATGAGCAGTGAGTAATATATAGAATTATTTGATAACTGTATTTTATACTTGAAACTAGTGTAACACTGTGTGTTAACTATACTGGAATAAAAAAAATTTTTTTAAGGTTTTATTTATTCATGAGAGACACACAGAGAGAGAGGCAGAGACACAGGCAGAGGGAGAAAGAAGGTTTCATGCAGGGAACCTAATGTGGGACTCGATCCAGGGTCTCAAGGATCACACCCTGGGCTGAAGGCGGCGCTAAACCACTGAGCCACCCAGGCTGCCCTAAAAATTGTTTTTAAATGAAATTTGGTAGGTATTATCTAACAGCCCTTCGTAAAGTTGTGGCAACTTAATTTTTTTCTTTTTTCTTCATAATTATTTGAGAGAGAGCAAGCATGGGAATGGCAGAGGGAGAAGGAGAGAGAGAATCTTAAGCCAACTTCATGCTGAGCATGGAGCCCCACATGGGGTTTGTTCCCATGACTCTGAGATCACAACCTGAGCCAAAACCAAGAGTTGATCTCCCAACCAACCATGCCACACCTAGGTGCCCTGCAACATAACTTTTCATTCAGATTTGCATGTGTATGCACACAGGTTCACAATATTGAATTTAGTAAATTTTATATATATGTATTTTTTAACACTTTGAACTTTTTTTTAAATTTATTTTTTATTGGTGTTCAATTTACCCAACATACAGAATAACCCCCAGTGCCCGTCACCCATTCACCCCTACCCCCCGCCCTCCTCCCCTTCTACCACCCCTAGTTCGTTTCCCAGAGTTAGCAGTCTTTACGTTCTGTCTCCCTTTCTGATATTTCCCACACATTTCTTCTCCCTTCCCTTATATTGCCTTTCACTATTATTTACATTCCCCAAATGAATGAGAACATATAATGTTTGTCCTTCTCCGATTGACTTATTTCACTCAGCATAATACCCTCCAGTTCCATCCACATTGAAGCAAATGGCGGGTATTTGTCATTTCTAATAGCTGAGTAATATTCCATTGTATACATAAACCACATCTTCTTTATCCATTCATCTTTCGATGGACACCGAGTCTCCTTCCACAGCTTGGCTATTGTGGCCATTGCTGCTATAAACATTGGGGTGCAGATGTCCCTGCGTTTCATTGCATCTGTATCTTTGGGGTAAATCCCCAACAGTGCAATTGCTGGGTCGTAGGGCAGGTCTATTTTTAACTCATTGAGGAACCTCCACACAGTTTTCCAGAGTGGCTATACCAGTTCACATTCCCACCAACAGTGTAAGAGGGTTCCCTTTTCTCTGCATCCTCTCCAACATTTGTGGTTTCCTACCTTGTTAATTTTCCCCATTCTCAGTGCTGTGAGGTGGTATCTCATTGTGGTTTTGATTTGTATTTCCCTGATGGCAAGTGATGCAGAGCATTTTCTCATGTGCTTGTTGGCCATGTCTATGTCTTCCTCTGTGAGATTTCTTTTCATGTCTTTTGCCCATTTCATGATTGGATTGTTTCTTTGGTGTTGAGTTTAATAAGTTCTTTATAGATCTTGGAAACTAGCCCTTTATCTGATATGTCATTTGCAAATATCTTCTCCCATTCTGTAGGTTGTCTTTGAGTTTTGTTGACTGTATCCTTTGCTGTGCAAAAGCTTCTTATCTTGATGAAGTCCCAATAGTTCATTTTTGCTTTTGTTTCTTTTGCCTTTGTGGATGTATCTTGCAAGAAGTTACTGTGGCTGAGTTCAAAAAGGGTGTTGCCTGAACTTTTTTTTTTTTTTTTAAGATTTTATTTATTTATTCATGAGAGACATACAGAGAGACAGAGAGAGAGGCAAAGACACAGGCAGAGGGGGAAGCAGCTCCATGCGGGGAGCCCAATGCAGGACTCGATCCCGGGACTCCAGGATCATGCCCTGGGCCAAAGGCAGGCGCTAAACCACTGAGCCACCCAGAGATCCCCCACAATATTGAATTTAGTAATTATGGCAATATTTGTTTCAGGTGAAGAATGAATCTTAAACAGAAGAAATAAAATAACCTTTCATTTCTGAGTTAAAAGTGAAATGCTTTAGAATAGTGCCTAAAAACATGGTAAGAGATGTAAATGTTTTGTTATAATTTTTTAAAAAGGATTTGTTTATCTGTTTTAAAGAGAGAGTGAGCAAGGAGAGAGAGAAATGGAGAGATTCTCCAGCAGATTCCTGCTGAGCACAGAGCCCAACACAGGGCTTAATCCCAGGGCCCTGAGATCATGACCTGAGCCGAAATCAAGAGTCAGATGCTTAATCAACTGAACCATTCAGGCACCCCCCTGTTAAAATTACTTTTGTTGGCCTGAGTCCATTGTATTATATTGTAAAAATTGGAAATCCTTATTGTTTTTCTTCATATATTCATAGTTTTTTTTATATTCATAGTTTTTAAAAGCCATCATATCTGGACCTAAGATGCTGTGTTAGTGGATTCTGTCTTATAATGGAACTTACCCTCAAATTTTTATCTTTAATTACCCAAATCACTATTTCTTTCTTCTTTTTTTTTTTTAGATTTTATTTATTTATTCATGAGAGACACACAGAGGCAGAGACATAGGCAGAGAGAGAGGCAGGTTCCCTGTGGGGAGCCCAATGTGGGATTTGATCCCAGGACCCCCGGATCACTACCTGAACCACTCAGGTGCCCCCCAATCACTGTTTCTTAAATAGTTATTTTGGACTTAAAGGTTATGTCTGCATCAAAGAAACTGTTTTCGTTGGCTTATCTTTATTGGCATTCTAACAGTTTGTCAATTAACACCATTTGCTTGTTTTTGTTGTTACTCTTGTGTTCTAATTTCTCCAAGTAGATTAAAAGGGCTCAGTAACTTCCCTTCCAAAGGAAGTTTCACTGAAACATAAAAAATGAGAATGCAAGTCTGTAACGCTTATAAAGTTGGCAGTTTAAATAATAATTCATGTATATACATATACTTTGATAAGTAAGTCTTTGTAATATCTTTGAGAAAGTGCAAACAAAACCTCTGATGACTTGGGCAGCCCGGGTGGCTCAGCGGTTTAGCGCCGCCTTCAGCCCAGGGCGTGATCCTGGGGACCTTGGATCGAGTCCATCGTTGGGCTCCCTGCATGGGGCCTGTTTCTCCCTCTGCCTGTGTCTCTGCCTCTCTCTCTCTCTGTGTATGTCTCTCATGAGTAAATAAATAAAATCTTAAAAAAAAAAGCCTCTGATGGCTACTGAAATGATACTTTCTTGATTTGTACCTAGTTCTCTATTTATTTGATATTATGAAACATGTCTGTAGAATATTACAGTTCAAATACTTGTAGTATTTTTCATCAAGTATGGTAGTATATTAAGCAAGTTATTCCAGAATGACTTAATAAACTTCATAAATCATGTCATTGCATGTGGAGAGGAGAGAAAAAAACCTAGATGCATCTTTCACAATTGGACTCTTTGTAGCATCGACAAGTACAAGTTATATCATCATCAATATGTTTTAAATAAGGTCAAATATGGCCATTGTGTATATATTTACTATCAACTCTGAAAACAAAAATGATCTACTTTTCCTTTCTGTAGTGCTCTAGCTGTGGGAGGACAAAATTGTCACCTAACTTCTTGAAGGATAGAAAGAACATTTCTGTATGATTTTAGAAGTTATACATCTGAATGTTGTATTTAGTATCTTGATATTCAGAAGCTTACGCTTCAGCCAACATCACTAAATGTTGAGAATAAAGTGTCAAGATTTCCTAAAACCAATGAGCCTTACCATGGAGAATAGACTTTCTTAACATTTGATCTCTTTGTTTAATTTGATAAAGATTGAAATTAGTGCTGTATTTTACACCTATATCAAAATATCATAATCGAATTTGATGAAATACTTTACAGCCAGAGTTGGTAAGAAATCCATTTTCCTCTCTGAAGTTGAAACAGTTAACTTGAATTAGAAAGTTAACTTTAAGTTGAAATAGTCAACCTCCATCCAGCCTTCCAGAGTTTGAGTTTGTGAATACATACTTGTGAAAACTTCATGTTTCAAATAGTACTTTTAAAAATTATCTTTGGTGAGAAATCTGTGAATACTTTTGGGTTGTATTTGAAGCAGTTATCACCTATTTAATAGATGTGAGATACTTGCTGTCCGAATTTTCAGTTTGTGGCCAGATTTATTACACCTACAGTGAAAAGGAATATTAACCTGATATGGAGCCTTATTGTTGGTTATAGAGATGAGTATAAGGTTATCATGTTGAAAGATTGGAAATTATCCTCTGTGTCCAGTATGAAGTTGTTTTGTTTTTTTTTTCCCATTAATTTTGTTTTGTTTTCATCGTTTAAAAGTTTTGATGGGGGATCCCTGGGTGGTTCAGTGGTTTAGCGCCTGCCTTTGGCCCGGGGCGCAGTCCTGGAGTCCCAGGATCGAGTCTCGCATCGGGCTCCTGGAATGGAGCCTGCTTCTCCCTCTGCCTGTGTCTTTGCCTCTCTCTCTCTCTCTCTCTCTCTCTCTCTCTCTATCATGAATTTTAAAAAAAAGTTTTGATGAACTTTTTAAACATTCGCTCTAAAGATTTATTTTTTTAATGTACTCTCTGCCCCTGATTTGGTGCTTGAACTCATGTCTCTAATATCAAAAGTCACATGTTCCATCAACTGAGCCAGCCAGTCACCCGTCAGACATTTGCTTTAAATTGTTAATCCCAGCTGAACTATCACTAAATGGTCAACAGATGACAAAAAGTTGTAGAATTTTCTTTTAAGTCAAAATTGGAGTATTTTCTAGAAATACCTTTTACTTAGTTACCTTGGGTAAGATACTTGAATTTTCTTTTTCTTTTTTTTTTTTTTTAAGATTCATTTATTTATTTGAGAGGGAGAGAGAGAGAGAAAAGCTAATGAGTGGCTGAAGGGGGTACAGGGAGAGAATCCTAAGCAGACTCAATTTCTTGACCCATGAGATCACAACCTGAGCCAAAATCAAGAGTTGGACACTCTACTATAACTAAGCCACCCAGGTGCCCAACACTCAAATTTTCTGACCTTTGATTTCATTTGTAAAATTAGCACTGTGGTAATTAAAAGGGGATCGTATGGTAATTAATTTTTACATCATTTAATCTTAGCACCTTCCTTATGAGGTAGATTAGTTTTGTTTTTTTTTATATATACATGGGCAAGATAAATTACTTACCCAGGTAAGTGGCAGTTGTTAGGATTTGAAGCCAGATCCTCTGATTCTGTGTCTATGGCTATTGCCAGTATTTCATTTTAAACATGTTACAAGTTTTTTGCTTTTTTATTTTTATTTTTTCTGGAGCAGTAGCATATAGACTATTAGTCTCTAGTATTTAACATGGCTTCATAATGAAAAGCTTATACTTTTGGGAGATTTGGGTGGCTCAGTGATTGTTTGCCTTCAGCGCACAGCATGATCCTGGGGTCCGCGGATCGAGTCCCGAATCGAGCTCCCTAGAGGGAGCCTACTTCTCCCTCTCCCTATGTCTCTGCCTATGTCTCTGCCTGTCTGTGTGTGTCTCATGAATGAATAAATAAAATCTAAAAAAAAAAAAAAAGCTTATTCTTTTATTTTCAGAAAACCTATGGTAAGTTAGTACATAATGCTACTTATCCCATGGTTTTATCTAAAGTTCTTATTGACTGTAGATTTTTATGTAAAAAAAGGTCATCATGAAAAAGAATTAAAATGTAAACAGAGGAAGAGAACAGCAATAGTATAGTGGTTAACCTAGTGAACTGCTAATCTGGCTCTGGGATATCTTCATCTTCCTCAATGGTTTTCTTTGCTTGTAGGTACTTTGGAAAGCTCACCACAGCAGTCACAAGTTCTCTCAGCCATGTTTGATTTTGTTTGTGGCATGTTCTGTCCGTTTCAGAAATAGATGAATTGACAGTGAGTGTTCTCTGTACTTCAGTTATCAAATCATTGTACTTAGGTTATTGGCTTGCAGATGTCTCCTTATCAGGAGGTTTAAGGTAACCTTTAAAAAATGTTGTTGTGATTCTGAATTACTGCATATAGTAGTAAAGATAAATTTTTAAAAGTAGAGCTGTGAACCACACTAGTAAATATTTCTATAAATTTCTTTTTAATACTTCGAGTTACCATGCCATATACATTCAGTATATGATAATGTTCTTGCCATTTTTTTCCTTTTGACAGACCCCATATCCCTCTGGACAGAATGCAGGTCCAACCACGTTGGTATACCCTCAAGCCCCTCAGACAATGAATTCACAACCTCAGACCCGTTCTCCGGTAAGTAAGCAGAAGCTTGTTCTAGACAATGGTTTCCATTCAAGTTTGTTTTTAGTAGCTTAGGTTCCTTTGGCTAAAATTTTTACTTGTTTTTGAAAAAATTTTCCCAAGGATTGATTGATTGATTATTTATTTATTTATGATAATTGGTTAGCATTGCATTTTCAGATTTTTAATATAGTAATACTTAAAATTTATTGAAAAAAAGAAGAAATGGAGCTTTTTATCTTCTTTTACTTTTCTGTGGCATGATTTTTTAAAAAAATGGTTGCATTCAAGTTCATTTCAGCTCTTAATTTGTTGTACTGTTCAAAATTCAGGAGGAGAGTAAAGCACAGTGATTTTAAAAGTAAATTTTATTATTTGGATTCTCAAATTTCAGTGGTTTGGGAAGTAAGATTTCTGAATCGGTGTCACTAGATCAGTTCTAACCATTTGATAGTTTGGACATATGCATGAAATACACCAATGGTGTATTCATTTTTTCAGATAGTAAATAAATTGTCATACAAATTAAAATGTTATCATCCTCTTTGCTCATCCTTTACATGGATTGCAATAAATATTGCAAAACTGAGAATTTACTCAAGGTTCATCCTTCTGTTTTACGAAAGTATTTAGTGGCTTCAGCTGTCCATTCCTTAGAACGTCGTTTCCTTCCCTGCATGACTAGTTTTTGCCAGAAAGTGCTTCTGTAACATCTCACATTGTATCTCACATTCCTACTGGTGTCTCAGCTTTGTGTTTTCCTCAGAATACAGGTATCTTCTTTTGGTTCCCCACCCGTGCTTTTTTGCCTGTAGTATAGGGGTATTTTCATTGCATTAGCTCCTCTTCATTTGGTTTTATGCATGAACTAAGAAATGTTGAAATGTATTAAAGATTGCTCAAAGAACTAGAGATCATGGACTGCACCAAATTGTAATCTCTTTCTTACCCTCTTCCTGTCTTCCTTTTCCCTATTGCCCTCTTCTCCAATACCTACTCTTAGATCTTTGTTCTCCCCAGGGGGTAGAAGAACCTTTCTAAAGAGGTGGGACTTTGGTCCTAGTTGCTTGTTTGCTTGTCTTTTTTTTTTTTTTTTTTTTTGCTGAAATGATCAACAAGAAATATCTGATGCAAGTTGTATTCTGAGAGTGGTTTGGGGATGTGGATACTTGACTACTTGGAGTGGGCCTGAGATCTCACCAGATTAATTTAGATAGGCCCTGCTTCTAGTCATTAAACATGGGACATTATGGTAAGCTCTTATTGCAAAGAATTCTATGGCCCTCTTCATCCCCTTCTCCCTTTTATAATTATTGAAAGAAAAGAAATTTACATGGTTAGAACTGGCGCAAAACCTGACTGAAGAGCTGCATCTCTAAACCAGTTTTTTTGACAGCCCAGCAGAACAGTGCCAATACATTGCACAGACAACTGGAAGAGGAGGAAGGTTTTGGAACAGACTCCCGTTTACAGGTCCTTGGCTGGAAGAGGCTGGATAAAATACTGCATTGTAAGCAATATAACAAACTGTACTTCTTGCAGGCAGTGGTGCCTCTGGCACTCATTATTTTTGACCACATCCATTTATTGGCTGATGAACAGAAATGCTTTGATTGCTTCTTCTCTGAAAGTCTAAGCTAGCATGGCAGTTTCTGCCAGGCATAGTGGGAAAAGAATAACAAATTGGGTGGGTCCTCTTGATTGGGAATTAGACAGGAGTAATTTGGGACTTAGATTTTTCTTTATTTTAAACTTGAAGAGGGATATCCCTTTCAGAAAATTTGATTTTAAAAGATAAATTTTAAGGCTCTTTTTCCCTCTTTCCATTTTATAATTGAATATCAAAGAGGAAATTGTCTGTAGTTGTCAGCCATTTTTCTGTGGTCATAAACTCTTCAGATACTATCCTCTATGCAATTTTTGCCATCTGCTCTGCTAGTGACCATTACCACCCCCATTACTAAAAACCACACACATAACATTCCATTACATATCCCAAAACAAGTGCAAGACTAGCAAACCCTGGACTACTCTTGCTTGTTGTTTTGGGTCAAGTTTTCTTTATTTCATTTGTGTTGGTGCTGGGAGGGTGAAGTTGGGATATGAAATTTGACAGGATTGCATTTTCTTTTACATCCCAAGTTGCCATAGTCTAGTCTCATCCATCCCACAGCTATCCCAACTGGTGAGGAGAGGTAAGCTGTTGCACTAAGGAAGGGACCCTTCCCATGGCTTGTAGAGCAGCTAAAGCTTACTCCATTCTATTTCTGCATTAATGGGCCATTGGCAATTGCACAGTTTAGGCTATTCTGTTCTTCCCTGGACAGCTGCCTTTGCAATCCAAGTGGCTTCAAGTGTTCCCCCTCCCTCTTTCAGGTTATCTTTGTGTCCATATTTCTACTTGATGTATAGTATCTTAGTTAAAGTCACATTATTGAAAATCTTGTTTAAAAGCAAAAAGGTACTGATTAGCTAGCTACCTCTCTATTCCATTTTCTGGTTGTACTGGAACTCTTTAAACAATAGTTTATTTTTAAATAGCCTCCAAAATAGCTATTAAATGCCTAATTGGAAGAGGGAGAACAGTTTGGATTTTGCAGTAACCTGTATCTACTGGTTATATTTTGTGGTGCCGAGTACCAAAGATACATCAGTGTTATGTTGGCCATGCCCTGTTGCCAACTGCACAGAAGAGTGAGTGGGTTGGTGGGTGGGTGGCATTAACATTCGATTCAAGTTCACAGAAGGCTGCTTTCCTTAATACCTACAGTCCTCACCATCTTAAAGACCCCTTAAAAAAAAAAAAGAAATGAAAAGTTTCTATTTTTAATATGAGCCAGCAGCGACTACAGTTTGTTCTGTTGCTTACAGTTACCCTAGGATTAAGATTGTTGTCATTCCAAGTGGAAAGCTCAATAGCCAATGGTGACTAGTGCAAAATAGACTAGGGTACTTTCCCACTAACTTGTGTTGTTGTTGTTGTTGTTTAATATATGTGTAACTTTATAAGGTACTCCTCTTGCTCATAGAAAGTTCTCTTTTGACTGGAACCTTCCAAGTATATGAAGTTGCAACTTTTATTTTAGAGCCTTAGAAATGGCACCTTTCTGTGGAACAGTGATAAGACAGGTACTGCTATATTCAGGTTAATTTTTTAACATGGCCCTTCTCTCCCATTTTCTTCAAAAGTGTCATGAAGAGACATCTCACTTCCACCCCCTACTTTCATACCACATGGGTGATATTGCCTATTCTTGAAACTTGATGTCCATGGTAGAGGTATGATCTGTTTTCTTTTCATAATTGGAAAACTGAAAATATAAGACCTCAGTTTCTATGAAGAGAAAATATTTTGCAAGAAGTATAGCTGTCCTTATCATCATTCTGAAAATCTCTTTTACAATAGTTAGCAAATAAAATGGCTGACCTAACACACTGTAATCACATTCAGTTATGCTGAATAACTTTGAATTGTTTTTAAGACACATTTCATTACTTGAAAAATAGGTAATACTTTAGCTTCTAAGATGAATTCTTAATAAAGCAGGCTTCAGCAGAAAACTCCTATGTTATGGTATGTGCTCCACTGCAGTTTGTTGAAAATTATTTATATGAAATAATGGCAGTTGGGGAAATAATTCCACATCTCTTGCATGTAACTCAGAAATTCTGAGTGTGAGGGATTGCTTCTTAGTTAATCTTCAGTCTGATTCACCTGTAGTGTGAGTTGACAGAAGGCTCTCTAGCAAATCAAACAACTGAAGACATATTTTAGTTTCTTAAACGTGTTATGTTAATGCCCTGTGTGGTTTGTGTTTACTACTGCTTTGTAAATATTTTCTTTTCACTATTAAAAGAGGGTGGTTAACATTTTGATAGTTAATTAGTAGCCAGTACATGACGCTATGTCTCAAATAGTTTTTCTCTGTCCTTTTTAGTGAAATCACATTGGAAGTGATGAAGAATTAGGTGATCTTAGAGGTTTAGTATTTAAAAAATTTTGTTGGTAGAAAGATTTTTCTTTCATTGTAAGTTAGGGAGAGGGAGAGTTGGAGTATGTATTACCTGCTTTCAAGCACTGTATTGGGCTAAGGATTTATATATTTTCTGTTGTTTTTATTATCCTTATCAGATAGCAGTAGGTACATATGGACAGTGTTGTGCTGTTGTGTATAGAAATTTGAGTTCTTTCACTCTTTTTTCTTCTTAAGCTTGTAATAGTACCACTTTGATTAATCATGTTAGAGAGTGATGTTCATTACCAGCTATTTGCTTTAGTATGCTAATATTCTACTTTACTAGTTAATTGTATTTAAATATATAGTTATATATATATTTAAATACATGTTTATATATTATAAATATGCCTGTATATTTATAGATATATAAATGAAATTTTATTCTTTAAGAAATAAAGGAAGATACTGAAATTTCCATTTCATGTGTGAGATACCCCATTAAACTTAAGTAAATTTGAAATCAGTCCTGTTAACATTTTTTATTTCCTGTGGGACATTTTAATTACTTCCTATTTCTTGTAATATAAAAACTTTTCTCATTTTCTCCAGCTATATCAATTTGCATAAGCACCCTTGACCTTTTCCTGTTTGTCTTAATGTAACCACTTAGTATTTCAAAACTCCTTCTGCTTTATTTTTTTATTTTTATTTTTTTTTAATATTCCTATCAGAGAGGTACCCTTATGTGCCTAACAGCTTAGCTGTTTCTCTCCCAGCTGATAAATGGCAAACTATACCTGGTAGTGGTGTTAACCTGTTGAATCTTAGTACCTGTCTGTCACTGTCCTGCAGCAAAGCTTTGACTGTTTGTGTTTTTTTTTTTTTTCTTGTGGGTTTTTTTCTTTTGGCATATTGTGTGACATTTGGTTTTTGTTGTGGTGTTTCTGACTCTTTGTGCCTTTCCTTTTGTATTTGTTTTCCCTCCTTTTCTCAGTTTGCAGCGGGGCCTCGACCTGCCCATCACCAGGTACTGTACTCTTGCCCCTTCACTATCACCCTTAACAATAGGTGGGGGCTTTAGTAGCTTCTGACCCTTAGAATGCTGCCATTCCAGGGAACTGCCCAAACTGTGCTCTGCAAGAGTAGCCATAGTCTCCTGTGATTCTGTTCTTTTGTCCTTCACTAATTTCACAGCGTTTTGTTATTAACAAACCCTATCCCTTCTGTTCATGGCACAATTTAAAAATAATAGAGTGGTTTTTACCCCAAAAAATAATTGCTCTGAATTTAGAGAACCCTGAAAAATTTTAGATATAGTAAGCTCTCACAGATTTTGTGGATATCTCTATTGTTTTAATTTAACTGGAATAGGCAACATTCTAAGGGTTTTCTGTTAACATTCTGATGTAACTTGCATTGATGTGTATAAAACAGCGTTAGTATTTCTAAAACCACTTAATCTCATTTACTAACTTAGATCTAGTATCAAATTAACAGTAATACATACTCATTTGCTGCATAGAATTATTCTCAGGATACATAGAAAATAAATACCTTATTTAATTTTAATATTTGTAGCCTGTTCTTTTTAAATGAAGTAACTGATTAAGTTAAAATTTGAAAGTGTATATGCTGACACTAATTTATTTAGCAGGAATATAGTAGAAGAGGTGGTTTGGGAGAAAGAAAAGCCCTGCAGGGTTTTTCCCTTCAAATAGCTTTTTAGAGAGTGTCCTAAGACATTTTCTCCTGCCACAGTAGAAAGGGCCTAGGCCTTACAGATCTGGTTCATATTACCAGCTTTACTGTGTAACCAATTAGGTTAAGCAGATCTTTTTCTGAACTCCAGTTCCCTTGTAAAGTGGGGATAAATACCCTCTATATTAGAGATGAGATTCTTTAGGCATCTGACATAAAGTAAGCAGTCAATAAGTAGTAGCTATTTTTTATACTATTATGCAATCTAGTATGGTTTGATAAAATGAGAGAAATGTTACCCATTGTTTAACCTGTGGTTATCATAGTTAGAATTCTTATTGAGTAAATGGAGATGGTTTAATTGCAGAATTTCATTGTCTACCATTGGTTTAATACAAGGCTCTATTTCTTAAAGTCTTTTCAATTTAGACGGTATAAAAGCCAAGCAAATTCTGCTAAAGACACTTTGCAGAACTCAGATGTGGTTTTATGAAATGGAGGGCAGTTCTTTGGATTAGGCGAAGAAACAAAATTTGCATACTTTTTAGTATCAACAGATAGTGTTGTTAAAGTACTTTAAGAGCTTGCGGTTTGGTGTCAACTAGACCTAGGTTTGACTCTTCCTTATTAACTGAGTCATTTTAGGCAAGTTACTCACTGGGCTCAGCCTCAGTTTTCTCATCTGTAAAATGGGGACAGTATTAGTACCCATCTTAGGACTGATATGAAGAGTAAACGAGGTAATTGAAAGAAAATGTTCAACAGTGTTTGGCACATAGTACTAATCTATGGGACACGATTACTAATAATTAAAAAGAAGATAAGCCTTTAGGTAAAAAGATCGACTATAAATTTTTAAAAATATTTAGTCAAGGGTCATATAGGTAAGGCTTATTTTAGTTAGGAATCAAGCCAGAGATATAGTCCTAACAGAGAAACCTGGGAGCAGAGAAACTCTGCTCTAGAAGTGGAGTAGAAAAAAAACTAGTGATTAAGAAAAACAATATCTGAGCTCCTTCATATAAGGCTGAATGTTTCTATAATTTCTATTCAGTCGCAGTGGTTCTCAAATAAGGATGTTGTACTTAAACCTTTTATAAATAGTCTTTTTTAGGAAAGTTTGTTTTCAGAATTTTCTTCTGAGCCTAAAGGTTTGTGATACACTTTATTTTTCTTTAAATTCCAAAAACAAAGGAAAACTTAAAGGGGTCTTTGTGAGAAAAGGTTGATTTCAATTCTGAAATCATTTTTCCTGTGTAATATGACTTAAGAAAGTATTGGCAGATTGGTCCTTTATTTAGCTATGGGGTGATGCTTGTGAAATTATGGTATGTTTCAACTATAAAAAAACTACATACGGGGAAGCCTTGGTGGCTCAACGGTTAAGCATCTGCCTTCGGCTCAGGGCGTGATCCTGGAGTCCCAGGATCGAGTCCCACATCAGGCTTCCTACGTGGAGCCTGCTTCTCCCTCTGCCTATGTCTCTGCCTCTCTCTCTCTCTCTCTCTGTCTCTCTGTCTCTCATGAATAAATAAATAAAATCTTAAAAAAAAAACTACATATGTGTATATACTTAACTACTTCTGTATTAGCAAGGAAAATAATTACTTTTTGACACTAGTTCTTGAAATGCAGCATAAATCCAGAGCATTGTTTTTGGATACAAAAACTTCAGGTAGCTGGCTACTATTTACTCTGGCATTCTTCCTTTCTAAATAGCAGTTAACATGTTTTCATTACACCAGAGAGAATTAAGTGAGTAAGGAAACATATAACTTTGGTTGAGGCAGCAGCAGTAATTCGTTACTGTGGAGAACTAGAGGAGGGAGGGGTTAGGGGTTGAAGTGGCACTGCTGAGCAGGAGCTAGCTGAAGCAGTGGCATGGTATAGAGCAAATTGTTAGGAAGAGTTTGCTCTTCTGTATCCATGGATGTACAGACCAATTTGATTTGTTTCACTATGGGATAGGTATTGTCATTTTGGGTTATGAAAAACTTCCCTGTAAATTGCACTTCATTTAGCAACCTTAGGACTCTAAATGCCAGTAGAATTCCCCTAGTGACAATTAAAAAAACAAAAAACACCTTCGTACATTTCCAAATAGCCAATATGGAGGTGATACTATTTCCTATTTGAAAATTACTGATTGAAGTCTGCATTTAAGACAGTCTTCTCAAATCTAAAGTCATGTAGAGGGGCACCTGGGTGGCTCAGTCAGTTAAGCATCTGACTCTTGATTTTGGCTCAGGTCATGATTTCAGGCTTGTGAGAGGGAGCCCTTTGTTGGGCTCTGGGCTGGGCATGGAGTCTGCTTGAGATTCACTCTCTCCCATTTTTTTTTGCTCCTCTCCATCTCTCTCTCTCTCTCTCTCTCAAAGAAAGAAAGAAAGAAAGTCAGGTAGAGGTTCATAGAGACATTGAGACAAAGCAGTATTATAAAACAAAATAGTAGATAGAGACTAGTATAATGAGAGCAAACATTAAAAAAACATTGAATGGTATACCAAGAATACATTTTTAAAGGGGAAAAACATTTGATGTCCTAGGTTATTTTTGGTTTGTTGTGAATTGAAGGCACAAATGGTTTTATCATCTTTGGCCAGAAAGAATTAAATCAAGGGTTAGAATTAGCTTTGAATAGTTAGACTTAGTCAATAGATCTCTCATTTCTCCTTTATTGCATTGTTCATCAGTGGCTGCCTTGCTGATCATATATCCTTTTATGCTTTGATTTTTTTTTTAACATAACAATTTGATGCTGGGTGATGTTTCCTATGATCGTTGTTTCTAAAATTCAACAGTAAATACATAGCTTTTTGTGAATGCTTACTAATAGTTCCTCCTATAATAACATTACAAAGGAAAAAAATACTGTTATTTAGATAAGTTAATTCCTTGTGAAATGAAAACACAGTTGTCCAGTTTAGTAATCTAGAACATATATTTTTTCTTCTTTGTAAAGTGAAGTTTACTGAATTGAAATGAAGTAAGTAAGATTTTAGATAGTAGTATTTTTAGTTTAATAGCACCAAGAAACTGTTATAGAATTATTACTTGGAACTACTTTTATTTAGAATATCTTTCTGTGTGGCCAGCCAGAGCTCTTACTGAGTCCCTCCAGTCAGGAATACCATGCTCCAGTTAGAATTATGTCAGCCTTGTCTTCTTCTAGTACCATTAGTTTTTGACTTTTGCAGAGATTCTTCACATTAATTGATTAGAATGTCCTTTTGCATTTTGGAACTTGAAGGAAGCTTCAGATTAGAATAAAAGTTTTCTTCAAAGGTAAAAGAAGAAGCACTACGTAATTTTATATGCAGACACCTTTGGCTTTAGAAATATGTCAACTATTTTTACTCCGATGTTTGAAAATCCCAAGGTAATTAGAAACTGAAAGAACAGAATGTACACTCATAAGTAAAAACAAGTCACTTAGTATAATGTAGATTCTGGCTTGTGTTAGTAATTTCATGTTTAGTAGTTGAAATTTGTGTAGTTGTGGTTTAAAGTTACTTGTGTTCCTGTCCTTATTTCACTTTGGGGTTTCATAACAGAGATCAAGTGTTGGTTAAATACTATAGCTGTAAAAAAAAAAACAAAAAACTATAGCTTTATAGTCTTTGCATTTTGAGAAAGACCAGGGAATTGGTATTTAAAAGTGTTCATAAAACAAAAACATTTTTGCAGTGTGTTGATACATGATTTTAGTTCAGTTAGTATTCACAAATGTTGAAGAATATGCCACATTCAAAACAATCTGATTTAGTGTAAACAAAAGTTTTGTAAAGCTTAATAGTATTTCACAGCAAGCAATATGTTACCTGGTGGCAAGCAGCATTGAAACTGCTTGTTTTCCTGTTGTAGTTTCCTTCTTTTTGCTAAAAGATTAAAAGAAAACAGCTGCCTTATGTTGATTTTTTTCCCCCATTATGACCCTTAGAAGTTTTTGCACTCAAGTTGTACTGTTACATTTGAAGCCTTAGTTTCTGGTAGAGAAATATTTGTATTGCTCTTGGCAGTTTCTTAGATTTGGAAAGTAAAATAAATGAAGGCTTAGGGCTTGCCTCTGTGGCCAGACCTCGCATATCAGAGTCTAGTGGATATTACTTGGAAATCTGTAAAGCATTTATGCACTCTTATGACCGTGCTCTTTGATTTTTCAGAGCTTAATGTAAGTCAGTCATGGGCAGTTTTATCTGGTACCTTATTCACCAAAGTCTCGTAGAGTTACAGCAGAGATAGTAAACACAGATTGGGAGTCAGCTTAACTGGGAATCTTAGCTTTACTACAAACTAACTTTGAACCTCAGGTTTTTTATCTGAGAAATGGATAAAATATGCTCATAAATGATAAAATATTAAAGTGTTGCAATACAGCACCTGGTCCCTAATGGTGTTGTGAGGATCAGAGTACCTGCCTTCACAATCCCTGGCACATAATAGGTTCTTGGTGAATGTCAGTTTTCCTTAGCAGTGACACAGCCTGTCTTTCCCCCCTTTTTTGAGCTATTTTTACCTATGAGTGAAGTATTCTAACAAGGTTGCCTATTTCTCAGAGTCTACATCATAATCAGACTGTTCCTGAACAGTTTTTACGTTTTTTTTTTTTTTTCCATCTGACAAAATCCTCCATAGCATTACTGTCTGATAGAATGTTCTGTGTGGTGGTGATGTTCCGTGTCTGCCCTATTCACTATAGTAGCTACTAGCCACATGTGGCTATTGACCACTTGAAATGTGCAATGCAACTGAAGATTAAATTAATTTTAATTTAAATAATCAAATATGGCTAGTGACTGTTAGATACTCCGCTCTAGGGCTTACATCTTCTAAATCTTTTTTTTTTTTTTTTTTTTTTTTACATCTTCTAATTCTTAAGGAAACATAAATTATGTGATCCTGGCCATGTGCCAGGAAAGAACAGAAAGAACCTAGAACATAATAGCCTTCATTGTAAATTGTTGTAAGCAGTAGAATATCTGGTTGGTAATTGAGTGGTATTCCATTATGTGGACTTTTCACTGCTTGTCCCTTTATAACTTGTGAGAAAATTATAGCACTGTTATTTTTCTTGAGTACTCTAGAATTTTTGAAGATATTAACCTAAAAAATTCATAATTGCAAGTCTTTACTGTTCCTCTTAGTAGTCTGAACTGTGTATTGCAGAAAGGTAGGGATATCAGAAACATACTTTGATATAGTTTTTATTATTTTGCAAATTAATAAATATTTAGTCAGGTTTTTTTCCACATAGGAAGAACTAATGTGACTGAATATGATTTTTCAAATGCTGAAAATGAATAGGTAGTTTTCACGGAATGTCTAATTAAAATTTTTTTTTTAGAGATAACTGTCTTTTGATGATTTTAGAAAGAGTGAAGTCATGAGAAGTGATATAATTACCAACATCTTCAAAAAGCATTTATTACTAATGTTATTAGCCAGGAAACTTTAGGTAATGGCATAATTATCACACCTTTAGAAGGATTTTCTAAAATGCAACATTTTCCTTCTGGTTTCTAGAGTGTTTTAGTGAAAGTCAGCTATCATGAGTACTTTAAATTCAGCCTCTGTTTTAAATGTACCCTAGCCCTTTGGGAAAGCTGCCCAAAGTACCACCTCAAATGAGGGCTGTTGCTTTCCCTTGCCATTCCCCTGGCATGCTAGTGGACCATTGTAAGATAAAAGACTTAAAACAAATTGAAATCAAGATTGGAAATGATACTTCTCTTATACATGATTCCTCCCTTCTCTACCTAGCCTTTTTCAACATTTTTCATCAATGACTTGGGTTAGTGACATCCCTGTCAGATTTGCTGATGGTTATACAGTTTTGACATTGTATCATACATTTGAATCCAGAAGTATCTGTACAGTCTGAAATGATGGGTTTAAATTAGCTAGATATGTTTTCTTTTTTCTTTTTTGTTAGATATATTTTCAAAGGAATAACATACAAGATTCCCTATCTGAACCTGATTACATAACTCTAAGAGTACATACAAAAGTGAAGAGCATGACTTATTGCCAGGTTGTATATAAAGAAGACTTAAGGGTTTTACAAGATTGTAACTCAGCACCAATCAGTAGTAAAATGTGGTTGACAAAAGAGCCTCTGTTATTCTTGGTTTTATTAATGGAAATGTAGTCAGCCAGAGTAAGAGAGAGATGTTGCTCTTTCATTTTGCACAGATAAATTTATTGAGTGAGCCCAGGTACATTCTGGGCAGACACCATCTGGATGTTTGTGTTTGATTTTCTCTTTAGTGAAACTGAACTGTGGGACCATACTGAGAGAAAGCTGAAGAGGGAATTCAACATCTTGGTTGGAGGGACAGGGCATGGATGGTAGTGATTGGCTTAGAACAAAAAAAAAGACATTGGTATAAAAGTTGGCAGTGATGGCTGTCTTCACATAACTTAGAGATCTGTCACTTCTGTAGAAGAAGGATTTGACTTTGATGTGTTTTTAGGACTATTTATTGGACCAAAGGGAAGGTGATGCAAAGAGAAAAATTTGGAGCCAGTAGAAGGAAAGTCAGAACACCATTTAATAATATACTGGAATTTGTACCTTCAGTTGTTCAGTTGTTCAGTTGTAACCCAAAGGGCATGTCAAATAAGAGATTTAAACTGTAGATATGTGGTTAGACTAAATGTCCTGTACTGTCCTTACATCCAGTATCCAGGAGAGTTTGATCAGTGAAGAGAAAAAGGAATTCAGAAGCATTGCAAACAGTTTGAGAAGGCTCATTCACGTTCATATGTTCTTTTTAATAACCTGTAGTTTGCTGCCATGCCTACCCACGGATTTTTAATTTCCTGCATCATTATTAAATCTAATGCTAAATTCACAATTGAATGGTTAAGAGAGAATACAAAAAAGAGAATCCATTTCTTTTGATTTCTTTGCCTTTCCAGCCATTACACCTTTTCTAGCCCTATATATTAGAATCTCGTGTAGTTATATGTGTGTGAGTGTGTGTGTGTGTGTGTGTGAGAGAGAGAGAGAGAGAGAGAGAGAGAGAGAAGGAGGAGGGGTTGGGGAGAAGGAGGGAACTTCTAAAGGGGAAAAATAAGCTCCAGAGAGCCTGTCCCTATAAAAATCTTACTACAGTGAGTTCGAGTAATAGTAGTTCTGTTGTACCTAGGATGTAAATGTTGTTCCAAGGATGTGAAGCATAGGAAAAGGTGTCAGTTACTTTAAGGGAGGTAAAGAATTACAGTCTTGCAAGAATTAGAAATTTATTTTCCTTAATAATAATCATGGATTCTATAAAGTAATTGATGGAACATTTTTCTTACTAGGAATCAGCTATGATTGAGGGATATGCCACTCATTAGTGTAGTTGGATAAAGATCTCACCATATCCCTTCAGCCTTAGAAAACATTTCTTCTTATTGGCAACAATTGTTTGAAAATATAAGGAGTATTCCATTTTATGAGAAGTAGAGTGTGTAACAGTTAAAGTTATAGACCTAAACCTGACTGTGTTTAAATTACAGATGGGAGACCTTTAGTAAATTAGTCTCTCTGTCCCTCAATTTCCCCATATATCCAATGGGGGTGTTAATAATACTACCCACCTTAGAGATTTGTTGTGAGAATAATTTAGCATATATGTAAAATGATTAGAGCAGTACCTGGTAGCTAGTAAGTGCTGTATAAATCTTCAGTATTATTTAATGTACATATATGAATACACTTTTCTTCATTGCTTCAAAGCTGAAGTCTTAGTTTTTTTAAAAAAATTGCATGTCCATGTAACCATAAATTTGGTATTTTCCTGGATTCAGGTGTTTATTAATATTAGCCGTATCATCAGAAACACTTGTTTTTCTTTCAAAACAACTGAAGAAAACAGGCTTCTGAATCCTTCTTGAATAAGCTGTATTCTCAGCTGTGGTAAACAGGAGTTAAAAACCCTGGTGGAGGATTTGGAAACCATTGCCAGGAAAAGGATTCACATATAGTAAACTGTTAGACTTGTGGGGAAACTTTGCCCATATATGCTTTTCTTGCTCTACACAAGTTAATAAAACCATGTCTATTCAGTCAGTAAGTACTCTGACAAAATTTAATGATAATATAAATACAGTGGATCTTCACTTGTGTTTGATACTCTCCTTGTCTTGGCTGCCCTCTAGAGTTGGTGGAAAAGTATCTTACAGGAGTAAGATTTCTGTCCACTGCATCCAGCATGGAGTAATGCTCATGAAGTTGAGCAGATGAATGACTGTCCTCTCCTTGAGGCCTGTAAGAGTTTTGTGGCTCCTGCCATATTAACCAAGTTATAAAAATGTTTAAGTTCATTCATGAAATGTGTTTACAGCTCATATGAATAATAGGTTGATGAATAATAGATTCTATCTGCTGTGTACTTATGAGAAGTGAAGTGTAGGGTGGAAAGTTTACTAGTTCAGTGTTCTTGGTTGCAGCCAACAGAAATTCTTGTGTCTGTTACCAAAACTGTGCCAATGGAAAAAACATGACACTATTGCTGTGTATGTCTCTGCTCAGGTTCCTGTGTTAGCAACTTTGCTTCTTGTGTCTTCTTTTCATCTCCATCAACTACTACTCTCTATGGTCTTCCCCATCTGGTTCCCCCATCCACTCCATTCTCCTGCTGTACTGTCTGTTGCTTTTCTGTGACTTAACTCTTTAGGGCTTTCTTTGTCCTGGGTTGTGAAGGCCTTTCAAATGGGGATGAGCCTTGGATGTTGGATCCTAATTCTTCCAATTCAGCATAAGATAAAAAATTATTTCTTTTACCATGTATGGGTAGCTTGACACTCAAGATTAAGACAGACTTGAGTGGGCCCAAAGCTCATCCTTGCCTTTATTTGGACCAATAGCAATGCTCATGTCTGGAATTGTGAGACAACTCAAGAGATTTTGGAGCTAGACCACATTTTAAGACTAGTTTTATATTTCCCCATCTTAAAGCTTTAAGTGGCCTTTTATACGCTGTGTTAGTTGAGAAGAGCAGGTTTCTGTCCTGAAGGGTCTGATATATTTTCAAAAGTTTAGTTATTTCTTAGGACATTTACAAACTTTAAAATAATGAATGACACTTTGATTATTAACTCTTTTCTCCATTAAAGATGGAGAGTGGATCATAGAGAAGCTAAAAAACTAATGCCAATTCACAAAATGGATGTCTGTGTAGCCAAGAACAGGAATCTGACATATCCTTTCAAGCTTTATAACTTGTGGCTACTATAAGAATATTTTTGCCACTGGGTTTATTTATATTCAATTAAGTGTGATTCAATTCTTCAATTCCATGTGTCCTTGAATTCTCAAGTGGAGAATTGTCATTCTGATTTTCTAATCTTCCTTCTTCTCCTATTATTACTAAATAGAAAGATATTTTTGTTGAGCTGCATGCTATGTCCTACCCCTTCCTACTGATCTATAAGCTTTTCCATTGGCTTTCTTTCTGTTTCCTGCTGCTTTCTTGCTTCATAATTGAAGGGAGGATTCAGACCCATCCAGGTAACAACTACTGGTTCTGCATGGCCTCTTTTATTACTCTATTCCCTTCTTATTATTACAATGAGATTGACTGTTTGCTGATGAATATACGTGCATTCACGGTGGGAATTTACTTTTGGTGTATTGTTTCAAGGCTTTTAAGCCTGCAGTGAGAGCCATAAATAATCAGATACTGGCCGCCATTTGATAAATTTGACTTCTGCTCCTTCCAGACCATTCTTGAGTCTATCTAGATTTTCCACTTTTATTACATACTGTTATTCACGAAAGCAAAATTGGGTTCAGTAAATATGGGTTTTCCATGTTTTAGAAAAAGGAAGGCCATTCCCATCGTGTGACAAATCAGAATGTGGCAACTCTACTTATAGTTTTAATTTAACTTGACTCTGATAGACTGAGATGAAAATCCTTATGTCCAGAAATATTTTATAAATTACTTAAATGGTAGTTTTTAAGGGGCTGTTTTAAATTTTTAATAAGTTCTTATAAGCTACCTACTCTTACTGAAAGAATAAGTGCTTTTATACAGTAGAACAACTTTTATTAGACATAAGCTACTCCTTTTGTTATATTTTATCACATACTTTAAAAATAGTAATTATGGTATATAATCTTTCATTTAAATTAGCTGAGACTTCATTTTGAAAGTGAGACTGCCCTACCGTTTTCATACGTGTGACAGCATGGAACAAAACTTTATTTAGTGTGCCTAGCGTACAATATTTTTAGTGATCCCAGCCACAGGCAGTTTAGTCTCTTTTCATGTATAATGTATTTCCAATTCAAGTTGGTAATGAGAAAGCTCAAAATAGTAAAATTTACATATTCCTCTTTGTAAAAAAAATAAATAAATATTTCCCCCCTCCTCAGTTTTTTCAGAGGCCTCAGATACAGCCTCCTAGAGCTACCATCCCGAACAGCAGTCCTTCCATTCGTCCTGGTGCACAGACACCCACTGCAGTGTATCAGGCCAATCAGCACATCATGATGGTTAACCATCTGCCCATGCCGTACCCAGTGCCGCAGGGTCCTCAGTACTGTATCCCGCAGGTAAAGTATCTCTCAAGTCTGTGTGGTCCAGCAGTAGAGTGGGGATTAACCCAAATTCTCATCAGAGGAGGCAGGGATGGTGGATGATGGCATTGGTTTTTAGTGATATGTGAACTTTTTTGTTGGTTGTAAGTCTAGCCATTTTGTCATTTTCCGAAATATTGTAAGGAGATATTTCTACATCTCTTAAGTTTTTCTAAGATGTTAGAGTAATTATTTTTATCTTTTAGCTTTTACCCCAATCCTTCCCCATATCCATCTGCTCTAAAACAGACTCAGTAATTATGCTGTTCCTGTGATATCTTTCAATTTCATTGAAAACTATCACCTTAAAATAATTTTACACTGAGAAGATGTCTGTCTGTGCATTGATTTGCTGTATGATTTTATGTAATGCACCTCTTTCTCTTTGTCCTTATGCATCTGGATCGCAAGCATTTTTGAAAGTATTTAATCAGATGTTTTTACCTTATTTCAGTTAATTCTTTTCTATATATACACACACACAAAACTATTTTTTTTAATAGTAAGCTACTACCACATTATTTATAAATGTCTTTAACTTCTCTTTTCTAGTACCGTCATAGTGGTCCTCCTTATGTCGGGCCCCCACAACAGTATCCAGTTCAACCTCCAGGACCCGGGCCTTTTTATCCTGGACCAGGACCTGGGGACTTCCCCAATGCTTATGGTATGTATGAAATATTGGGCAATATTTGGTAGTTTGTTGTGTTTATTTCTTTTTCTTGTTTGGCCAATCAGTTTAGTCAGTGTTATAAAGGATTTTTAAATGTTGCAAACATTCTAAATGGAAAGCATTTTAGTGACTTACAAGGAAAGAGTATTACAGGAGTATATTTAGTTAATGAATGACTCCTGAAAGAGTTGGTAATTCTGTTGCAAAAAACCCATGTCTCAAGGTTCTGAATCTGCAGCCAACTCATCATTACCTGGATTTTTGCTGATGGAATAAATATAAAACTGTTGAACATCACTGGTTTGAACTGTGTGGATCCACTTATGCACAGATTTTTTTATATAAATATAGTACAGTATAAACATTCAGCACTATTTACCAAAATGTTTAATGTTTTCCTAGTAGAATGTACTATCCACAAAAACAAGGAATTTCATTGTTTTGTTCACTACTGCCCTGTCACCTGAAATAGTAACTGTAGGCTGTTGAGGTGGGATGACTGAATATAACTCAGTATCCCTATGATTCCTTTTCTGTAAAATTGTGACAAATCTGTCATATGATGTTTTTGAGGGGCAGCCCAGGTGGCTCAGTGGTTTAGTGCCGCCTTCGGCCCAAGGCCTGATCCTGGAGACCGAGGATCGAGTCCCACATCAGGCTCCCTGCATGGAGCCTGCTTCTCCCTCTGCCTGTGTCTCTGCCTCTCTCTCTGTGTCTCTCATGAATAAATAAATAAAATCTTTAAAAAAAAGGATGTTTTTGAGGATTAGTGAAATGAGAATGCCTTGAAAAATCACAGATGTTTTTAATATAGAGAAGTAAGTGCCATGTTTGTACTTTGTTTATGAACCTGTACTAAGTTAAAGAGTAATAAAAATAACTTATTCAATAAACTTCTCCCACATATTACACTTCATTATTACGTAATCTATTACAGATAAACAGGTGTCCACTAACCAATTTCCTAACTTTGAGATTTAGTGTCTCTGTTAAAAACCTTTACAGCAGAAATAATTGCTATTAGAAGAGCTCACAAACATTTCCTTTAGGTTTTGAGGTGAAATAGGCCAAGGGACAAAGTGTTATCTGGTTTTACCACTTCTAGAAAAGGGAAAACCTTTCTCTCACTTTGGCCACAATTGCTTGTGAAATTGCAGATGCAAAATGATGTACTTCATTATGCCATTAAATATCTCAAGTGTGTGTGTGTGTGTGTGTGTGTGTATGAAACCTGGCTTTACTAAACTTGTTATTTTACTTGGAAATACTTGATTTTTCAAAACAACATGTTACATATATGTGTTTTAATGTAAAATAATACATGTACATCACCCAGCTTTGATTTAGAATATTATCATTACTGTTGAAGTGTCCCTTGTGTGTCCCTTGAACTTAGTTTGAACTTGGAGTTTTCATGCCACCTTAGTGCTTTTGTATTTGTACTTATTCTATAAATTTAAATCCAATTACAGTGATTTTCTAATTTTTAAAAAGATTTTATTTATTTGAGAGAGAGAGAGAGAGCACAGGGGGAGGAGCAGAGGGAGAGGGACAAGCAGACTCCCCGCTGAGCACAGACCCCGAAAAAGGGCTTGATCTCAGGACCCTGAGATCATGACCTGAGCCAAAATCAAGAGTCAAGACACCTAACCAACTGAACCACCCAGTCACCCCCAATTAAAATTATGTTTAATTGTAAAATTGTCTGTTGATATAATCAAGAATTAATCTAATAGAAAACTGTAAATGAGATTAGCTGTCAGAGTAAACATACTGAAATCCACATTTTCTCTTGAAAATCACATTTTCTCTTTCATTTCCATGTTGTAGTGGGAATGTAGTTGTATCTTCTTACATATAAAATAATTTTGAAAGTTGCCTCGCTGAATCCTACTCTTATTTACACATTATATAAATGACTTTTTGACTCAGAAAATATTGTCCTTAAAATTCTGTTAGGAATCTGTGCCAGCCCTCTTTATTGTACTTTAATACTACTGCAGTATATATAGAAACGATATAGATGAGTTTAATGGCAGGACAATATTTTGCTGATTTGTATATACAACATTATAACATATTTGGCGTTATTTCTATTACATATACTGTGTTTGTTTTATTTTCACAAAAAGCAGGATATTGAGGGGCACTTGTATCTCAGATATTGTTGATGTTTGTTTCCTTTGCTAGATATTCTTTCTTCTTAGGAAAATTCTTACACAGATCCAAAATCCATCAAGTAAGCAGTTTGCCATCTAGATTAAAACAGTTTACCTAGTTTCCTTAAGATGAGAAAAGCAATCTTAATTTTTCATTATGAAAATAACCAAGTTAGTGAGAAAAATGCAAATAATATAGAATGTAAAAAGTTGAAATAGCCAGTTTTTCTCCCTTTCTCCATTCCTATAGAAAAAATATAACAGATTAACACATATTTTTCACTTATATTTAAACAATTTTTAATAAAAATGGGCACATACTATTTGTAATGTTCTACAACTTTCTTGGAAAAAAAAAAAAATAAAACTTTCTTGGTTTTTCCCTCCATCTCACAGTATATTCCTGGACATCTTCCCATTTCATTAGCTATAGAATTCTTTTTTTTTTTTTTTTTTTAAAGATTTTATTTATTTATTCATGAGAGACAGACAGAGAGAGAGAGAGAGACAGGCAGAGAGACAGGCAGAGGGAGAAGCAGGCTCCATGCAGGGAGCCTGACGTGGGACTCGATCTGGGGTCTCCAGGATCATGCCCTGGGCTGAAGGCGGTGCTAAACCCCTAAGCCACTCGGGCTGCCCAGCTATAGAATTCAATCCACATAGTATTCCATTTTAGTAATGAATCATAATGTATAATCCAGTCCTCTATTGATAGGAGATTCAGACTATTTTCCTTATTTGGGCAGATATTTCAGATTTAAAGTGTATAGTAGTTAATATGCTTTTATCAGACTTAAAAGTTTTGATCCAGTAGTTCCCATCAATGTGAGATCCTTCAGCTATACTACTTTCGGGCAGCTATTCTGGCCTTATGGTCTAGAAGCCAAGAACACCACTTTCCTATTTTTTCCTTGGAATCTCGTCTTCTCTTACCCCTCCACTTTAGTTCTTCATTTCCTTCTGATCTTGATGTCCCCCCTTTACTCTCCCTCCTCTTCCTTCCTAACCTTGGGTTCAGGTAAAAAAAAAAAAAAAGTATAAGGAATGAAGTCCTAGTTCTGTATTCTAAAGCACTGCAGTCCTCCACTCTAGGGCAGAGGGCCTTCCTCTAGCTGAACTGATAAGGAACAAATCCTAGTCTTGTTTCTTACTGCCCTAGTGGTTGAGTTGGTAAGTTAGACTGACTGTTTTACAGAATTCTTAGTTCTTTGTCCTTAGCTTACAGTTCACTCTGGGGCACTAGCATTTTGCTCCTCTGTTCAGTTTAAATCTTGAACAGTGATTCTCAAACAATATTTTTACCTATCCTAAAGTTCAATAACCAAGATCATAAAATTGTATTTGTGCAGTATAATTCTAGTGGTGTTTCTATAGTGTTGAGAAAAAATAATGAATAGTATTTGATCAATTTTTCAGTTTTTCTCTCATCAGTGTTTCTTAAATATTTTGATGCCTATTATATTAGAAAAATAAATACCTCATGAAGACTGACATTACTTCCAGGCAAACACTAGGAGTGGTGGCCCAAGTTGTAAAAAATTGGTGTTTGGTGGGAGCAAAGAGGTGTGGTTAGTAGTGACAGTGATACTGAGAAAGGAAAAGAAAAGCTTGAGAATTTACATTGTTATAAAGCATCCCGTTGTCTTTTCCTTCAAACTAGTACACTCTCCCTTTTTCTCACTCTATCTTGTGATTTCTACCTCCCCCTTTCATTTTATTTTCCACCCTTCCTGAGTTTTGTGGGGCTTGGGCACCTTATTCACCTCCTAAGAGCTGAAGGATTCATCCATTGTTCCCCATGGTATGTGGAGTTGGGAAGTGTTCAAACATCCAAAGTTGAATTTGATTGTGTTTTCATGGAGTGTTAATACTGTGATTGTTGGGGTGCCTCAGTGGTACAGTCAGTTAAACAACAGATTCTTGGTTTTGGTTCAGGTAATTATCTTGGGGTCCTGAGATTAAGCCCTTTGTTGGGCACTGTGCTCAGTGCGGGGTCTGCTTGAGATTCTGTCTCCTTCTCTTTCTGCCCCTCCTGCTTGTGCTCTGTCTCTCTTTAAAATAAATAAATAAATAAATAAATAAATAAATCTTAAAAAAAAATACTGTGATTGTTGACATGCTTGTATACTGAGCTTATGATTATTATGGGATATCATGGGATAAATATGAGCTTTTATGTGCTGACCTGCATTTTTAACCACCTATATTTGTTTCTATGGAAAAATTCAGTTTTGATAGGTTTTTAGAAGACTTGCAATGTATAAGACCACATGATGGGTATTTTGTAGAATGTAGATGTTAAGATAGTCTCCTTGCCTTTCAGGATCTTACAGTACATTTGTTTGATATTTGTGCTGGGGGCTTTACCATTGAGAAGAAATCTAAACGTTGTCCAGACCACTGGTTCTCAGATCTTTCAATATCCTGGTCAAACAAAATTAAAAAAAAATAAATAAAGTAAAATAAAGGAAGAAACATATAGGACTATTATTTTTTAAATTTTGCCACAAAGACTTTCAAAGAAAACTGCTATTTAATATCAATAGCATTTCATAAAGGAAGGCTGTTTCAAGAACAAAGGAACAAGACTGAAATAATTTCAAAATAGTAACAGACCTTTCCAAAATGTCAAATTGGCAAGCCTATAGTTGTGGCTCGATTTGTGCTATTATAGTAATATTATTATTGTATAAATTTTGCCATATATCATTGACACATTCTGTATAGACTGAGGTTTAGAGAACCACTGATTGAGAACAGGGATCGGGGAAGAAAGGATCAGCCTTATTTTTTATAAAGGGCAATATTACAGGTTTTGCAGGCCATATGGTTTCTGTTGCATCTATTCAACTCTGCCATTTTAGTGAAAGAGAATCCATAGGTAATAGATTTTATCTAAATACTGTATGTGGGTGTATTCTAATAAACTTTGTTTATAAAATTGCACTGGATTTATTAGCCTTATGGCTTTAGTTGACATACCCCTGATCTAGATAAACCTGGCTACATTCTATTCATATGAGGTCAGGGTCATTAAGTAACATGCCTAATTGATAAATAGTATGCAAAAGTATTCACATTTTTTTTTTTATTTTTTTTTAGTATTCACATTTTTAATTAAAGTTTTTATTTTAGTTTTTAAATATTTTATTTATTTATTTGACAGGGAGAGAGAGAGAGAGAGCACAAGCAGGGTCAGCAGGCAGAGGGAAAGAGAGAAGGGCTTGCTCCCAGGGCCCTTAGACACCTAACTGACTGAGCCACCCAGGAATCCCAAAATAAATGTTTTTAAATGTCTTTGACTATATAAGAAGTTGGATTAATATTTTATAAAAGATAACCATTATTTGGTAGAAGGCTCACTCTGCTGGGGTCCACAGTTGACTTGATATTTTGCTAATTATGTTTAACCCCATTATTGAGATATCCTATGCTGCCAGGTATATTCAGGTGGTATTTATTGCATGTGTATTATATGCCAGTCTCTACCCCAGTCGTATTGACTGAAAAATGTTTCCTTAGAACAATCTGATTTTTTCTTAGCGGGATGATTCACCTTTTTAAAAAAAAAAAAAAAATTTTTATTTATTCATGAGAGACGGTGGGGTTGGGGGTGGTGGCAGTAGAGACACAGGCAGAGGGAGAAGCAGGTTCTGTGCAGGAAGCCCGAAGTGGGACTTCATATTTTTTCCTTGGAATCTCGGCAGGATCAGGATCAGGCCCTGGGCTGAAGGCAGCACTAAACCGCTGAGCTGCCCTGGCTGCCCTGATTCACCTTTTGGATCTTATTTCACTTAGTTTAAAGAATATGGCAAGATGAGCAGATTGTATTACTTACCTGGCAGTATTTGAAACCAATTTTAGAGGATTGTTTTCTGAGTTTTGGAATTAGTGATATATAGGATAGTATAGAATTGCTTATTTAAGTTTGAGTTTGAGAATAGTTTATGTACTACTTGAAACATGGCTAATGTGTTTTTCTCTTTTTACATTGAATTCATTGAAATCCTAGCTGTGCCCCCTGTTTAGATCTCCAAATTTGATTGAGACTTGCAGGGTTCTGATACTGCAAATCATACTGCTTCCAGGAAATTACCACTTGAAAATTATTGTGAGGATGGTGGGGATGGTTTGATGTTGATGATGACGAGTCTTAATATTATGACGAGTCATAATAGAGCCAGTATTATTTGACTGTTTACTAATGTACCAAGGATTTTGCTTGTTAACTATTTTCATACCTTTGTTTTTCCTTCTTGTTATCAAAGCTCAACTGTCACTGCTTCTACCAAAGCCAATCTTATACTTGTGCACTGGATCCAATCACGTACACATTTATGGCTATTACTCTAGCTGTTCTCTTCTCTGTTGCTGGCATTATCATTTTTTTTTTCTTTTTTACTAGATTAGTCCCTTTGGCATACAGGTATATGCAGTTTAATTCCCATCTTAAAAAACAAAACAAAAACCATTTTTCTGCTTCCCTTTATAGCAGAATTTTGAGAAAAGGAGTTATCTATGCTCAACTGTCTTCATTTCCATCTCATTCACGGTTGAGCCCACCTTAATTAGGATGTACTTCCCTGCCCCCATGCACATAACTTTTGTCAGGGTTACCTGTGAATTCTACTTTGCTGAGTCTCCGTTGACCTCTCAGCACCATTTTACATAGTTATGCACACTCCCCATTCCTGAACCATTCTTTATACTTCAACCGCTGCTTTGATTTTCTTTTTCATCTCCTTTGCTGGTTTTTTTCTTCATACCTGTAATTTCTGAACAGCAAAGAGTGCCCCAAAATCTCATCCTTGGGTTTATTCTCTATTTGTACTGATTTCCTCAGTTACCCAGTCTCATGGTTTAAATTTTGTCCATACTCTACTAATTCCAAAATGGATACCTATTATCTGATTCCAGACTTGGGTCCCTTCCTGCCTACTTGCTATCTGCCTTTGAAGGTCTAGTAAGAAACTCAAACTTTACATGTCCAAAATTGAACTCTTTCTTGATTTTTATCCCTTAAAACTCTACTCTTCCTCTAGTTTTCCTCATCTCAGTAAGTAAATAAATAGCACAGTAAATAGCACTTCCATTCTTCCACTTGCTGCAACAAAAAAAAAAAACCTTAAGAGTTTTCCTTGACACTGTCTCATAGTCACATCCACTCTATCAGCAAATCTGTAGGTTTTACTTAATGTATCCAGTATCTGACCCTTCTTCTCATCACCTCTACTGCAAGTACTCTGGCTTAATAGTAATTTTGATAATAGTCAAAGTTTCAAAAGTTAAAGTATTCATTAAGAATACAGGGGTGGGCAGCCCCAGTGGCACAGCGGTATAGCGCTGCCTGCAGCCCAGGGCATGATCCTGGAGACCCTGGATCGAGTCCCACGTCGGGCTATCTGCATGGAGCTTGCTTCTCCCTCTGCCTGTGTCTCTGTCTCTCTCTCTCTCTCTGCATCTCTGTGAATAAATAAATAAAAAATCTTAAAAAAAAAAAAAAAGAATACAAGGGCTGGGTGGAAGAAAATAATTTCAGATAGAAGGATAACATTGTCAAAAGGTGAGAACAATGTCAAAGAGACTAGTGTCCTCAAGGGATAGTAGTAGAGATAGATTGTAGCTAGAGCAAAGGTATGGAGCTAGGGAGTGTGGTACATAATGTAGTTAGAACCCTGGAACCTGGACTTTTAGTATCAGATTTTATTTTTTGACTGCTTAATCTCAGCCTTTTTTTCTGCTCCAACAGTATGACATTTGGTAAGCCTAAATGGTAGTTCCCTATGATATGACAGTGGTTCTCTGTAAGTAGGGAGAAGAGTCAGATTGCTCCCACTCCACAAGATGATCACATATGTTCTCTTGCCTCTGACCAAACCCACACACAACATTAAGACAGACCCTTGCTTGAGAATCATATTGCAGGAAATGGGAAATGGTCAGGCTCCCCAGAATAGATTTTTTAAGATTAGTGCTGTAGTACGATTCATTTTTTTGAAAGGTGACTCTGGTGGCAGTCTGCAGGGGTGGTTATTTAGTTGTTTTCATATTGGATGCTAACAAAAAGTTGTTTATGACTGTTTGGGAATCATTCCTTGACCACTTCAGTAAATAGAGGGGAGCTAGTAAATAGAGATGATTAAGAGGAATGTTTTTGTTACTTTTTTACCTTTTTTTAATTAACTTATTGTCCAAAGCCACAGGGCTAATAGTATTCTTATAGTGGTTGACAAAATAACTGAATGCTTCTTTTCATTTCTTTCTAATTCTTTAGGAACGCCTTTTTACCCAAGTCAGCCAGTGTATCAGTCAGCACCAATCATAGTGCCTACACAGCAGCAGCCCCCTCCAGCCAAGAGAGAGAAAAAAACAGTAAGAGATATTTATTAATTTTTTTATTTTAAAATAGAATGTCCACCCCCTTGTCAAATAAGTGTACACATAGTTGTAATCATTACCTCTCAGTTCACAAATGACTGCCATTTTTTGTTGTTTATATCCTTATTGCTAGACCCAGACAATTTATATGGACATAATAAGTAGAAGTTATAAAAAAACAATTTGCTTAATATCATTTTTCAGCATGCACTGAGCTAGATATGCTAGATGACATCATGCCTTCTTTAGAACTAGGAGGTTTACTCTGCTAAGATCTTACTAAGTGGGAGAAATTTGAGATCTATTTTTACCTACTGATTATTGTCCTTTAACTTCAGTCCTGATCAGCTCTGCACACAAATATGAACTTAAAGGGGAAAAATCAGCACAGTGTTAAGGACAATAAGAAAAATCCTCCCTGTGAAATAGATTTATTTTTAGAAATAGAGTTTAGAAAATGTATTCTGTTTTTAAGAAGTTACAGGGGCTTTGCCTTTGTCTACTAAGGCAGGCCCAAGAAAATTAGAGTGCAGTAATATAAAATTCACATTGCCAGAAGAATGGCTTGCAATCTCTTTACCATTAGGAGGTATATCATAGCATAAAATGAGATTCACGAGGATGAGACAGGTAGGAGGGATATGATAGCAATCAGTACCCTTGAAAGTGCTCTTATTTAATAAAAATAAAGTTCCAAACATGGGCTCTTATTATCAGATACAAGTTTCTTATGCACACATTAAAATAAACAGGACATTCTTCCTCTGACCGTCTCTCCCTCTGCAGGATTGGGGGACAGAGGCCTGAGGCCAGGAGGGACCCTGCCATCCCCTGCATGTGTACCTGTCTCCCCAGTCCCATTTTTTATATTAAAAAAAAAAAAAAAAGAGCTACTTTGGAAAAAAAGAAAAGAAAATAAACAGGACATGCCAGTGTCAGGACACTGATGTTGAGAAAGTATGCTTCAGAAATATGGAGATAGCATAATAGATGTTGAATATGACAAACACCCAGAATGTAGAAACATCATTACAGAAGATGATGAAAATGGAAGGCATAATATATTTTACTGAACAAGAAAGTAGAACAAAAGCAATATTTAAAACTGTAGTAGAGACAACTTTCTGTACCTGAAAAATAGCTGATGTTAGAAATCTTACTTAAGAATTCCCAAAACAGGAAAGGAAAGAAAATGAGTGGGTAAAATCAGAAAGGTGACAAAACATGAGAGACCCCCAACTCTGGGAAATGAACAAGGGGTGAGGGGTAGTGGAAGAGGGGGTGGGCAGGGGGATGGGGTGACTGGGTGATGGGCGCTGAGGGGGGCACTTGTTGGAATGAGCACTGGGTGTTATTACTATATGTTGGCAAATCAAACTCCAGTAAAAAAAAATACCAAAAAAAAAAAAAAAAAAAAAGCCCAAAACAGCTTCCAGATCCAGGTGTTTTATTAGCAAATGCTTTGACATTTCAAAGAAGCTAGAGCTACCTTGGTTTCCTTCTGGAGGCAGTAATAGTAGAAGGGGCCTTTGTCTCAGCACTGTCACAGGATGGAAAGTCAGACCCCCCAGGTGCTCCATCTCCTTTGCAGCACTATTTCCACTGACAGCTGTAAGCATAGGTAGCCTTTAAAAAATTGAAAGAATACCATACATACTGTTCTGCATCTTGAATCTTTTTACCTACCAATACACCTGAATGATCATTCCATATCAGTACATATAGATCTATTTCATTCTTTCTACTAGCTGATATTTAATTTTAAAGATGCAATATAATTTTTAAATTATTGTGTCCTTGATCAGCCTTGAACTTGTTTCTATGGCTTTGCTCAAACAGCTACTATTGCAGTCAACATTCTTACATATGTAAGGTATCTGCAACATAAATTCCTATTCCTAATTACAAGGATATGTGCATTTTTCATTTATTAAAGAACCATTTATGACCCATAAAACTTTATTCTACAGAATAATATATATTCTAAAACAGTTTTACTTATGAATCTTATGTTAAGCAGTGTAAATAAAATCAACTAATTTGTCAGTGCTTACAAGATAAGCATTAATATTTTGCCTTTTTGACCTAGAAATTCAGCCAACTAGGTCCCATTTGTTATTCTAATTAGTTCATGTCAGAAATAATGTCCTAAATTTCTTTGAATGACCCCATACAGTTCTGTGATAGAAATAAAGTCATGTGTGGTGATTATCACTTTGATATTTGATAGGCTTCCCAGTTTATATCGTTAACACATCATTTGTCTATAGATATACATAGATACCCGTCTCTAAATATGCCATGTTATTCTTACCTTGTAGATAAGAATTCGGGATCCTAACCAGGGAGGGAAAGACATAACAGAGGAGATTATGTCTGGAGGTGGCAGCAGAAATCCTACTCCACCCATAGGGAGACCCACTTCCACACCTACTCCTCCTCAGGTAAGACAGAGTGAGTCATGAGGGATACGCTGTATATTTGTTTGCTAACTTCTGCTGGGCTCTTCTTTCTATAGCCACTTTTGTACTTCTCATATCCATCAGTTGTCTCATAGCCTTGAATATCTAAATGATACTTAAGCAGACATGTTCTTTCTCATTACAAATTGTTACAACTTCTAGATTTGTATTCATTATATTTCTATGTATTGTCTCCACATTCAGAGCATAGCTACTGCCACTCTTTTCCTAATGAACTATTTGCATAACACCAAAAGGAGCTGCAGTTCCTATAGAAACCTCATCAGTAATTGAGTATTTCATGTTTCAATATGGAGTCTTAGGGATTAAATGCTGTACAATATATTTGTGAAAACTTTAAGATTAAAAATTTAAACATTGTTATTTAGTAGTATTGTCTGGGACAAATGCCTATGCCTGTGTAATTCAGAGTGTTTTAGTGTTTTAGTTATACCTCGTACTTTTAAGGCTGCATAAATGATCTTTTTTAATTGGAGGATGTCTCCTTTCGTTATTTACATGGGTTATTAGGAAATATTGTCAGCTAAGCACCTTTTTGTTCCTGTTGCAGAATGTGGTTATTATTATCTTCTAAAAGTTCACTTTCTTGCTTTTAGAAATTAAGACATTCCAGGAAGAACTGGAGTTTAGTAAACCACAGTAGAGACTGGAAGTCCCCAAATTTGCCAGGATTTTTATTTCATCACTTGGTCACTTTAAATTTTGATAAACCATTCAGAGGAGATGAGTGATTTTCAAAGCTTTAAACTGAGAGCTCAGTTTATAAAACAGATAAAATGAAAATTATTAAGGAATAGGTGGTTGCTTGCTTCCTCACTTGTAGCCCAGTTTATGACAGGTAATAGGAATGATTAAATATCATTTCAGAATGATGAACTAAAAAGTTTTTAAAAATGTTCTTAAAAATTGGGATCACAAATACATGGCTGAGTTTAGAGCCCCTCGAAAATGTGCGAATTTATTTAATTTCCAACCTGGAAGTGAACATGGGATAGGTAACATTTATACATTTTAAGCTATCTACTTTATGTGCACAGTTAGATAAGGGCATACACTACAGAAAAACCTGGAATTGGTTGTTTAGGGCAATAAAGTTTGGTCTGTGTTTTCCCACATATATATGTGTGTGTGTGTGTGTGTTTTACATTTTATTTATTTGACAGAGAGTGTGCAAACGGGAAGTGGGAAGCAGAGGGAGAAGGAGAAGCAGGCTTCCCACGGAGCAGGGAGCCTGATGGGGGGCTCAATCCCAGGACCCTGAGATCATGACCTGACCTGAAGGCAGACATTTAACCACTGAGCCACCATGCGCTCCTGTGTTTTCCCACATTAATTAAAAATATTTTTGTTGATTCGTATTTGAATTTTCAACTTGAACATGTCTTAGTATATCTTCTTGCATTTTAATTCCCTGTGGTTTGTTTTTTTAATGTTAACCAGCTTGCTACCCTACCCTCTTTAGGCTATAGAAATCCTTTTGCTGTTTATTTTTCATCAGAGATCCCTGCATTTATAGTAAAGTATAGCATGGAGTATACATAGGGATGTTTGAAGAGGGGGTTAATGAGTTTCATTTTGGCAAGCATTCAAGATAAGGAGTTAATTTAGAGGAACTGTAGTAGGTGTATATGACAAGAAGGGAGAGGAGAAACAGGGTTTGCTGCTACTGTGTTTGCCCTAAAGAGTAGATTAAATTTAGAATTGTCCTGCTTTGTAAGTTTTAAAATGATCTATGGAATAACTTCTAAAGATTTTATATCTCGAATAAATAAAACATATTTTTATATGTATGCATGTGCCCATTTAGGTGATCACACAATACAGATGGAGGTGCATGGGTAGACCTCTTTGAGTGCTAGAACACTTGCTGCAGGTCTCCATTATGTCACTTAAATTTATGACCTTAGGTCAGAACGTTGTCCTTTTAACCCCTATTTTTTTAATAAGTAAAATGAGGGATTATAGTAAGTAATCTCAGAGTTCCCTTTTATCTTTTAAATGTTAAAATGGGAAAGAAGGGGGATGTTTTTGTTATTTTACCTCAGCAACACAGTCTCTCACCTATGTCTCTGTTGTTGATAGCGATAAGGCACAAGGAACATTTCTGCATTAAGAAATGTGCTAGATGCCTTAAAGTTTTTAGGGGACCCTTTAGGGTAAAAATAAATACATAATGCTATATAGGCAAGGCTTCCAAAGGCTGCTACTTCCATAGTCTACTTCCAAAGGCTGGGGTGGGGAATCAAAATCACTGAATTTTTTTAAATGAACTACTTTATATATATTTCTTCCTCTCCCTACTACCTTCCCCCCTCCCCCCGTTTTACACATTACTCTTATATTGAAGTACTATTACAACATGTGAGAGAGTCCTATGCCACAGGGTGTAGGGATAGAGTAAAGGTTGGAAACTTCAGATTGCTGGCATATCTTAGGAAAGATATATAGCCTCTCCTGTCATTTGGGAAAATTGCCAAAGTCAGCAAGTCATTCAGTCTTTTAAAGAGCTTCTTATTAACTTGATATCTGGAAACCTTAAATTCTGACCATTTGTTAATTAGTTCTATAGTTTTAGCAATAATAGTTAGGTTTTGGAGTGGAACTCCTGGGTGGCTCAGTGGTTGAGTATCTGCCTTTGGCCCAGGGCGTGATCCTAGGTCCAGGGATGAAGTCCTGCATCGGGTTCCCTACGAGGATCCTGCTTCTCCTCTGTGTCTCTGCCTCTCTCTGTGTGTCTCTCATGAATAAATTAAATAAAAACCTTTCTTTGTTTGTTTTTTAAAGTTAGGTTCTGAAGCTTAGACAATGATACAAGTAATCTGTATATAGTAAGTAGGTAAGTTCTTGCAGAAAGAATTTCGAGGAGACACCCATATAATATCAACAAACCCAGTGTTAACTTTTATTTTTTAATGTATATATTTCAGAGAGAGTGAACAAGAACACGGGCACACACAAGAGGGGGGAGAAGGAGAGAGAATCTTAAGCAGAGTCCCTGCTGAGCACAAAGGCCCATACCAAGTTCAATCTCTCTATCCTTAGACCATGACCTGAGTCAAAGTCAAGAGTCAGATGCTTAACCAACTAAACTACCCAGGCGCCCTCAGTCTTAGCTTTTATAATGTCATTTGTTGGGACTCCTGGGTGGCTCAGTGGTTGAGCGTCTTGCCTTCGGCTCAGGCCATGATCCCTATCCCCTCCTTATCGAGTCTTGCATGTGGCCATCAAGCTCCCAATAGGGAGCCTGCTTCTCCCTCTGTTTATGTCTCTGCCTCTCTCTCTCTGTTTCTTGTGAATAAATAAATAAAACCTAAAAGAAATAAATTTAAAATATCATTTGTTGACTCAGTCATAGCACTAATGAGTTAATATCCTTCTCTACCTTGAAACATATGGTATGTTTTTGCTTTACTGCTATCTGCAATAAAGAATAGTGGTCATTAAATTAAATCACATCATTTTTCATCTTTAATAAAACAATTTATCATTAGTAATTTCTTCTGACTTAATAACAATACTTTTTGAGGTTCCTGGCTGGCTCAGTCCATAGGACACATGATCTTGGGTTTATAAATTTGAGACCCAGGTTGGACATAGAGTTTAAAAAAAGAAAGGAAAGAAAAAGATATACCTTTCAATAGTATGGAGAGTGTTATAAACTTTAAACAGGTATCCAGGTGGAGCTTGATTTTCTTAAAAGTTTTAAATAAGATGTCAAAATGAATAAAGACCCTTAGTAGCTAGTGTTAAGCTATTTTTTTGTTGAAAAGAAATTTGAACATGGACAGTCAGGGAGTCCTACTTAAGAGTTATAAAGCAGGGTTGTTGATTTAATCAAGCCTGTCTCCAACAGGGTTTGATAAACACCTGAATTTTTAATAAAACTAAGATTCTCCGGCTTTAGTGCCTATGGGAATTTCCTAAAGTCAGAAAACAAAATTTGACACAAGGTGACTTTTGAGATACGATATCTTTTTGGAAGCTGGTGGAGCAAATATGTTTTAAATTGTTTTTGACATCCCAATGAAGATCCACTTATGAGACACATTAATGTTCAATTTTATGTTTTTGTTCAGTGATTCTTCACTGAACTTGAATGATGTTTTTTTATAGTTCTTCACTAAATTTTGTTAAAGTTTTTGCTGTTACAGTGGTGTGATTTAATCTGAATCCTAATTATAATGAAAATGTGACTTGAGTTTGTATATGTGTAGTACAATTCCTATCCCTTACTACCTACTCCCAGTCGGACACTGAACAGTGGTATTGCAGCTTGCAGTCATCCAATAACTACAATGTCTGTAGTTGTAGATGTCACAGGAAGTTCTATAAGAAATTAACAAGAAACCGGGCAGCCCTGGTGGCCCAGCGGTTTAGCGCCACCTTGGTTTAGCCCCGCTTTCGGCCTGGGGTGTGATCCTGGAGACCCGGGATCAAGTCCCATGTCAGGCTCCCTGCATGGAGCCTGCTTCTCCCTCTGCCTGTGTCTCTGCATCTCTCTCTCTCTCTCTCTCTCTCTCTCTCTCTCTCTCTTCTGTCTTTCATGAATGGATGAATAAAATCTTTTTAAAAAAATTAAAAAAAAAAAAGAAATTACAAGAAACCATCAAGCTTTACTTCTGTTATGGAAAATACATTTTCAGAGTTAAAATACTTCAGTTTTGTATGTATATAAATTATAAATCTTCATTGGAAAAGAATAGTAAAGGAAGAAATTGTAGCCTTAAATCTTACTACTGAGAGTTTGTTAACTTTTCGGTGAATATCCTTTCAGACATTTGTAGTGCATATATGCACATCAATATCTATAACTTAATATGTCTGGATTCATTCTTTCCATTTTATAAATACCATTTTTTCAGTGGTCATTAGGAGTGTTCATGTTTGACTACAGGTTACTATTACAATTTTTAATGGCTACATGGTATTTCTTTGAATATACCCTTGTTTATTTAATGAATGGGTATTTTCCTGTTTGTCACTAATACTAACAATACTGTAACGAACAACTTTGTGGACTTATTTTTGGGTTATGATGTTATCTATCCTCCAGAAATTTACCAATTAATCTCTGACCAGCAGTTTTAAGGAAGAACCCTTTTCCTTATTTGATATATTAAATATAATCCCATTTCATTTTTATTTATTGATTTATAGAGCTGAGAATTTTGATGTTTGCTGGTTATTTGTGTGTTTATGAATTATTATGTATTTTGAACACATTTGTTTTGGGGCGATGATTTTTTTTCTGATTTTTAAGTGTTCATCAGAAATTTTTTTTGACTTATGTAATATTTTTTTCCTAGTGTGATGATTGTGTTTTTTTTTTTTAAGATTTTATTTATTTATTCATGAGAGACACAGAGAGAAAGAGAGAGGCAGAGACACAAGCAGAGGGAGAAGCAGGCTCCATGCAGGAAGCCTGATGTGGGACTTGATCCTGGGACTCTGGGATCACACCCTGAGCCAAAGGCAGACGCTCAACCACTGAGCCACCCAGGCATCCTGATGATTGTGTTTTAACCTTTTTTTTTTTTTTTAACCAATGGCTTGTCCTTTCTTTCAGTATTATTCATTGAATACTTTGCCATTGCTTCCTTGCTTAGAGAGATTATTTTATATACTATAAAATATACATAATAAATATACATTTATTTATATATATCATTATATAATATATTTTATGTGTATATATTAAAATTATATATTATATAGTTTATAATAAATATATATTAAATAAATTATATATTATATATAAATATACACCCACATCCATACATACACACACCTCTGAGTTTGTTTCCGGAATTCTACATTCCACTTATTTTTTTAAGATTTTATTTATTTATTTATTTATTTGAGAGAGAGTGAGGATGCACAAGCTGGAGGTGGAGCAGAGTGGGAAGTAAATGGAGGGGAAAGAATCTCAGACTCTGCATTAAGTTTGACGCCCCACGCAGGGCTTAATTCTCACAATCCTGAGATCAAAACCTGTGCCAAAATCGAGAATCAAATGCTTAACTGAGTGAGCCACCCAGGATCAGTGTTTCTGTTTTCTTTAGCTAAATACCCAAATGTTGAATTGCTGCATCATATCTTAGTTCTATTTTTATTTTTTTTTTAATGGTTTTATTTATTTATTTGACAGGGAGAGAGCTCAAGCATGAGCAGGGGGAGTGTCAGGGATAGGGAGAAGTAGGCTCCTTATGAAACAGGGAGCCTGATGTGGGGCTTGATCCCAGAACCTTGGGATCATGACCTCAGCCAAAGGGAAAGGCTTACCTGAATGAGCCACCCAGGTGCCCCTATTTTTAATTTTTTGGGGAATCTTCAAACTGTTTCCCATTGTGACTATACCAATTTATATTCCTACCAGCAGTACACAAGGGTTCCTTTTTGTCCACATCTTCACCAACAGTTGTTATTTCTTGTCCTTTTGATAATAGCCATTGTGACTTCTGTGAGGGGATATCTCTTTCTGGTTTTGATTTGTATTCCTCTTTTTCTTTTTTTTTTTTTTAATTTTTTTTAAATTTTATTTATTTATGATAGTCACAGAGAGAGAGAGAGAGAGAGAGGCAGAGACACAGGCAGAGGGAGAAGCAGGCTCCATGCACCGGGAGCCCGACGTGGGATTCGATCCTGGGTCCTCAGGATCGTGCCCTGGGCCAAAGGCAGGCGCCAAACCGCTGAGCCACCCAGGGATCCCGGAACTGGGATTTAAATAGCATGTTATCTCAGTCCTTTCCCATAAATGTTTATACACAAATATACACAAAATCTTCCTAGTTCTTTTTTGTTGTTGTTGTTGTTGTTTGTTTTTTAAAGAATTTATTCAGAAGGGTGGGGGTGGCAGAGACACAGGCAGAGGGATAAGCAGGCTCCATGCAAGAAGCCCGACGTGGGACTCGATCCCTGGTCTCCAAGATCACACCCCGGGCTGCAGTCGGCGCTAAACCGCTGTGCCACCAGGGCTGCCCTCTTTGTTAATTAAAAATGTTTATGCAGTTGTCTCTTAAATATGATTCCAGATATTTTAATCTGACCTTGAAAAACTCTCTGATCAATACAGATGTATAGATATCAGTAACCTTTCACTATCTTAAACATCTCATTTTATGTATGTATGGCTGTCATTCTGATGACCTGCTTTTAACAACTACTCATTTTTTTGTTATTAATTTTCCAGGCAACTGGAGTAGTTTATATTTTCTTCCTTTTAGTTAAATAATATAATTTACATGTCTTTATTTCCTGTTTAATAAATGCTATATAACTTTTAGATCCTTTCCTAATTTCTAGAACTATTTCCAGCCATAGAACTAAACAAATCTGTATTTTCACTTATACCTATGAAGAGGTCCTAATTTCTGAATTTTAATAACACAACTTTTTTCCCACTGGAACTAAACATTCAGAGCAATCATGGCAGTACTATTCATTTATTTGGCTATGATTCAAAGTGAAAACAGTAACTGTTCATTTTTTTTTTTTTTATAATTTCAGTATTCTTCATTTGGAAATAATTTGGAATATGAGCACTGTCATAGTCTAATGAATTAGGTGCATTTTCCCTATTCCTGTCTGTTACTCTATATAGTCCAGATATAATCAAATGTAAATTACATGTTGTAAATTTTGAAAATCAGTTATTTAAATGATATATGGTATGTGTCTGATTTATTTTATATTCCTATTCTCGGTGAGACTGATTTGAAAATATTTTTTATTAATGCTCACTTTTTTAAGTGGCCCTACTCATCCCAGATTCATTCTCACCTTAAGTCTACTTCATGTCTAAAGCACCACACACGCACACACACACACACACTCACACACACAGTCAGAAAATCAGAGTTGTGCAGGGACTCTGTTCTGATAGCACTGATAGAATTCAATGTAGGGGAAATTATAGCTAACAAAAAAATGACCTGAGATCTCTGAGAAGAGACATTGCTTATTTTGTGGCTTTTTTGTAACCCTCAAATCCAGAGCACCATAGCTGCATGGAAAGTGATGTAGAATGAGTGTTCTTGTCCTTCCTTGTGCAATTCTTGTTGCTTACTAAGATGAACAATAGCTGCAGTTTTTTCAACCAACTCTACTAGGATTTCATGGCCATTTTTGATTCTCATAAAGTGGCTAAGTGAAAATGAAGAGTTTCCTCTTAGCTCTGAAAAACAGATATTTTACTCAGATTTCTGACACTGAAAAGATACCGTCCTTGTTCCAGAATCTGAAGATATTTTGAGGTGAAAATGCCATTAGATACTTCACAAGTTCCATTTCACCTGTGTAATTATATGGACAGATTACAAGAATCATCTTTCAGTATTGTTTTCTTAAATCAATCAAACCGTGACTGGTTTTAAAACCCATCGTGTTTAGTTTGTCTAGCTTTCATCCAGTGAACTACTTTGCTAGGTAGTTAATAAGTGAAGTTGACCAGATCCCTTTGGTCTTTGACTGGGAGGAGGTTAAATTCTCTCTTAGATGTGATGTATCTCCCATTAGGTGGAAAGTGTGTTTGTCCTTAGAAGGAGCCCCAAAGAATTCATTTATATTAATGATTTCTGTGCTATTTGTTCTTGTTGTGATTAATAGTAATCCTCTCTTTTCCTTCCCCTCTTCTGCTGCCTCTTTCCTTTTCCTCCCGTCCTTTCTGAATTATTAAATTGGCCTATATATTTTTTCCTTGCTTTCCCTTTTTTTTTTTTTTTTTTTTTTTTTTTTTTTAATTTTATGATCTGTTCTACTCTGTGTTCCTCACTTGCTTGGGTTCCATGTTGCTAGTTTTTATGTTCGCACGCTCATTATCACCCTTTTTTGTACTTCAAATCCCAGCAGCTGCCCAGCCAGGTCCCTGAGCACAGCCCTGTGGTTTATGGGACTGTGGAGAGCACTCATCTTGCTGCCAGCACCCCTGTCACTGCAGCTAGCGATCAGAAGCAAGGTTTGTATATAACTGTTTTCTTTCCTATTTTTTTTTAAATTAAATATATTGCACTCAGTATTTAAGGGCAGGAGTGAAACATTTGAGGATTATTTAGATACCCACTTGTAAACAAAGTGTCAAGATGGAAAATAAAGTGTTCTACTTTTAGGAAAGTAAAATAGGGTTGATTAGTAAAATTTTTCCCTATATTTAATTAATACCTCACTTGATACGTATTTATAGGTAAAACCTAATTTGCTTGAAACTGGTTTTGTTTTTTGGTGGTGATGAGAACAAGGTTGAAGAAATAAATCAAAGTATATATTCCTTTACAAGAATAACACAGTTTTATTTATATATTTAACATGTGTATCTTGCTATTTTTAAAAGCATGAAATATTTCTTCATGTAAATTTGGCTTCTGTAGCTTCAGTTCTGTAGTACTGAGTTTATCCTGGTTCCATCATGCACTAGTATTTGGTCTTAATGAGTCATTATGCTTTGTGTCTTCATCATACTGAGGGCTCTACTCCCATTTACCTAGCAAGTGTAAAATGCTTGTTGAAATAAACACACAACATCGCCTTTTGAATTATAAATAGAAAACTGTAAGGGAAAGCTCATGTCAGAAAATGGGATATCACAGCCTTTCTTTGTTATGTAGTTGGACCTTAATCAGAATTGGGAAACAGTTCTTATTAGGCACAGGGAAAGCATAGAACTCAGAGCATGCTTTTACAACGTTCCTGACTTCATTATAAGAGTGAATAGAAAGCATATGTGATTTCAAATTTTTTGAATTATTCATTCCTCCAGATCCCTTCATATATGATGTTAGTTAGTAAACGTACTTTCTAAAAATTATTCTTTAAAAGGTACTTGGGAATTGGCACATAACCTAAGCAATATTATATATTATTGGGTGTTTGGTTTTTTTTTTACAGCTTTTCACACTTAGAAACATATGTTTGATTTCAGGATTCTAGAGCATACAAAGATAATAGGTTTTTTCCCCTTTAGTATTGAGGAACCTAGTAAACTTGAATAGAGACACATCCTATATTTTGTTTTTTTAAGATTGTTCCAAACCAAAAAATAGATAACAAACCATAACCTGCCATCCTTCTAAAAGTTGCTCTGTCAGATACTTGAGCAGTACTCAGACATAAAGACTCATGCATACTTTGAGTTAAATTTTTTAACATGAAAGCCATTCACCTTGCAGCAGTGCACGTGGTGTAGGCATTGTGGAAGATCACTTTCTGCCTCCAGTGATAGAGCGCTTTTCGATCAAAAGTCAGAATATTTTCAGAGTAGAGTATAATTTTCAAGGTGTTCTCTTCAAAACATTATTGTTTACAACTGTGCCAACTAATCTTTTTTGCTAGTTAAAATTATGATAAGCACATTGAATACTTAACATCCAAAGAGACCTCATGATGTGTATCCATCCTATATGCAAACTTCAGCTGGAACACAATATAGAGAATTCATAAGATGTCTTAATATGATAGCTGTGCTCTGCTATGATTTTTAGATTATGAAACTACTCCATTTTGCCATCTTTAGGCCTTGATTTCCATTAGGAAGAATACAGAACTCTTGGTTTTCTCTCAATTTTTTATGCTTAGTAGAAATTTGAATAATAAACATTCCACATTGATGTTCGATGTAGATATGAGTGCATTGAAAATGTTTTCAGTTTCCTTGATGGAAAGAAAAACTTGACTTTTAAATATATTTCATAGTGCTTATAACGAACTCTGGGGGACTTCTGCCCTTTCCCTCTTAGTACCAGTTACTTTCCAGAAAACTCAGTTAACTATGTTTCTAATTGTGCCCATAGCTAACGAACATATAGAATAGTTTTCAGAGTAATTTTTAAACCAAATGTGTGTAAGCTCAAATAACATTAGAAAGGGCTCACCAATTTTCAGAAGAATTTTTTACAGTTAAGAAATTTTAAAAGTTTCTTTACATTCCTTTTGAAATTAAAGTAAGATGCAAAAATATACTGTTTTAAAGAATGCTGGATTACCCTCAGAAATAATAGACTCTTGCATTCTAGGTTGGTTGGTTTTTCTCTCATATAAATGTGAGTTTTAATTGGGTAACAGTATCTCATGTTAGCTCCAAAGTCTCCTGCCAGCTTTCTTTACCTAAATACTTCTTTTTCCATGTACCTTTGTTTTTTTCCTCCTGAACTGGAAAAATGTGGGATTTGGTCATCTTATTGTTCAGACTTAATCTATAAAATACTCAGTTTCCCCTTCTGTAAAATAGGAACATAATAGTTTCTATCCCAGCAGTGATTGCAAGAATTAAAGAATATGGTGTCTGGCCTGATTACTACCATATGAGAAGTGCTTAGTAAACGTTAGCTACCATTATTACACTTCTGGTTTTCTCAGAGTTTATAATATGAACAGCTGAAATGTACATGAACATCATGTTGCCAGACAAATATGACATTTCCCATTTGTTTGGTACTTTATAAAGATATAAAGACACAGGGAAGACCTTCACTGTGGTGAGTAGAGAGAAAGCCATTGAATGTTGAGTGAATTTAAAATCATCAGTGGGCATTAATGATGTCTAGACACAACTTGATTGTTGACATTGTTTGAGTAGGTACATTCAGCCCAGTGTGCGGAGGACATGATATGGACAATGAAATACAAATAAAAGTTATTTGTGCCTTAGTGCCTTTCGAAAGCACTTAGTATAGAGTAGGTATTCAATGAGTGATATTCTGTTGTAATTCAACCATTTATAGCAATGTTGTTCAACTGGGGCCCCCTGGCATTTAGGATAGGACTGTTCTCTGTCAAGTGAGACACAGTCCCTTAAGTTGCAGGATGCTTACTTTCCATTCCTGGTCTCTGCCCAGGAAATGATAGTATCACCTTCTCAATCACGTGAGGCTCCTGACAACCAAAAGGCATCCATCTGGGCAGTTGGTTCCACTGCCATTTGAGAATAAAGGGAGCAGTTTGTCCTTATAAATATGGCATTTATTGTAGAAACTTGGATAAGTGGAAAGAAAAAAAATATCTCTTGTCTCATTATCTAGAGCCACTGTTAGTAAATTTGATTCCCGACTTTCCCATATGCATGTGTTAGTAGTGTCTGTGTGTGTGTGTGTGTGTGTGTGTGTATATATATATATATATATATATATATATATATATATATAACCAAATTAGGCTTATGCTGTACATAGAGTTTTGTGCCCTGCTTTTTAAAAAACATCTTTTATTATAAATAACTTTCCAAATCCTTTTTCTTTTAAAAGCCTATTTTATATGATCCCATTATATACCATTATATGGCCCAGGCTATTATTTCTTTAGTAAATCCCTCATGTTAGACACTTAGTCTATTTCTGTTTTTAATTGCTATTATAAAGTGTTAATATAAATAACCTTAAATCTTCCAGACCTATATATTTGCTCGCTCTTGCATGATTATTTCTTTAAAAAAAATTCTTAAAGATGGAGTTCCCACAATTTCCTAGAGATGACCAAATGGTAGAAATATTTGTAATGCAGTATCTTAGATTTCAAACTATCATGGCTTTGCAAAGCATACTCTTAATAGTAAAAGTTCTTAGATAAAATCAGTGTTCTTTATCTTTATTTAGATTTACTGTAGTATACTTTTCAGCTTTTTGTATTAAAACTTGAATGAATTAAAGGAGTTTAATTTCAGAATGAGGACCTCTCAAGTTTTTTTTTGTTTGTTTGTTTCTTATTTCTTCATGTTAGATTTTTCTCAAGAATATGTCGAAATTTCTATAGTTCTGGGTTTTCTTTTGTTTTTTAGTATCAGAAATTTTACTGTTCAAAGTTAATAATAGAATTGACATACTCTTACTAGGTTATTAATGTGAGAATTACTTTTTACTATTTAATGCTTCTAGTTTTCATGCAGTGTTTATAAAGAGTGTTGTTATCCTGGTGTGCTTTCATGTAATGTAGGTGACCCATGTGGCAGTTACTCTAGTGATTTGGAAATTATGAGTGGTATTTTAATAGATGCATATTTATCATATATATCTTACATATTTATAACAAATAGGCAGATTTCTTTGAAATCTGACGACTAAATCTGAGGGATTTGACAGAGAGCCTAATCTTATTTCTCCTGTACAGTAAATAAAGTTCAATTTAAGAAGCACTAATCTCAACACCCATAAATTAAAATAAATTTTAAGACCAAGAACAACAATTAATGAATGATGAATGATGAATTATATTAAAGGATGAATTATCCTTTAACAACTTAATGGTAATATTTACCATCTGTTTCTCTGATTAACGAGCATATTTTCTATCACAAACTGAAATACAATAATTTATTGTGAAGACTTATTTTCACTGATGGATAAAGATTTCACATAAAGTGAAGTCTCTTTCACTTTAGATTATCTTTTAGTAGTGCTTAAAATTCTTGTTTGCATTTGATGAACATGCCCATCAGTGTCTGTTTTTCCAGTGGAGCCTGTCATGCTACAGAAGCACCAGGGCTGAATCTCCTTTCGCTTCATCCTCCCAGGAATGAATTACCTATCAGTTTACCTAGAATTTTAGAATATGGAAATTTATGTTTCTGGTTTACCTTTATTGTGATTATCAGTTTCTCTTGCACTCATTCTTTTTCATCTATACACAGATAAGCATATTACACATTCTCAAATATTTCAGGTGTATATATTATGTTTCTTTTTTATTGGACTTGATTATCTGAATATTAACTTGGTTTCTCCTTGAGGAATGTTTTTTACAAGATAAATTTTTATTTTTATGTTTTCACATTATTTCTGGCTATATACATGCATCTTTTGAAAAAGGAAAGCTAAATATTTTTTATTGTGTATAATGGTTTAATCTACTCTTATTTGTTCTTGAGCTTTTCTGCCATTATAGTGTATCCTTGGTAGAAAAATCTTATATAGGGAGAAAGGTATAGTAGAAATAAAAGTCTCTACTTAAAAAAAAAGTTCCATTTCTGGAACGGTTTAGCTTCAGTTTTGATGAACTTTGCCGTTGTATTCTTTTTCATAGAATTATTTGGTTAATTGTTGATTCTTTCTTTAACTCCATAATAAACTATATTCATTGGTGACCAATTAACACAAGGTATAACTAGAAAATATGACAGTGTTTTTGGAGTGGCAGAAGAATTCTAATAATTTGGTCTGTCTTCTGTTGCCCATGATTTTGAGTAAGAGATGAAAAGAACTGGCCCAAAATACTATAGTATAATCTCTGATCCAAGAATTATTCTTAAACTCTTTTTGTTTTTTTCTTCCCTAGAAGAGAAGCCAAAACCCGATCCAGTGTTAAAGTCTCCTTCCCCAGTCCTTAGGCTAGTCTTTAGTGGAGAGAAGAAAGAACAAGCGGGCCAGCCATTGGAGACAACTACAGTGGAATCCATGCCAGAACTTCCTCTGCCTCCATCACCTACCACTGTTTCTCCACTTGCTCGAAGTACAATTGCTTCCCCCACCTCGGCTGCTCTTAGTAGCCAGCCAATATTCGCCTCTGCTGTAGATGACCGGTGTGAATTCTCCTCCTCAAAAGAAGACACAGTTCCTATACCCAGCCCCATATCTTGCGCAGAGACATCAGATCCATCACCAATAGATGTAATTGATGATGATATATGCAAGAAATCTTGTAGTGTAGCACCTAATGATATTCCACTGATTTCTAGTACTAATCTAATTAATGAAATGAATGGAGTTAGTGAAACATTACCAGCCACAGAGAGCATTGTGGAAATAGTAAAACAGGAGGTGTTGCCATTGACTCTTGAATTGGAGATTCTGGAAAATGCTCCAGAGGAAATGCAAGTGGAGTGTGTCCCAGCTCCCATTACCCCTTCCACAGTTCCTTCCTTTTCTCCATCTCCTCCAACTCCTCCAGCTCCTCCTCCTCCCACACCAGCCATTGTTCCTGCTGCTGCCACTAATATTGGTACTGCTGGTGTTCCCACCACAGTCCAGAGGGTCTTAGAAGAGGATGAGAGCTTAAGAACTTGCCTTAGTGAAGATGCAAAAGAGATTCAGAACAAAATAGAGGTAGAAGCAGACGGGCAAACAGAAGAGATTTTGGATGCTCAGAACCTAAGTTCAAGAAAGAGCCCCAGCCCAGGTAAGCTGTTGTGCCATTAATTATTTTATGCTTGCTGAACATGAAAAAGAAGCAGTGTTTGACTTATTTTTTAATTGGCTACTTTCCTTGACTTCCAGAAACATCAAATGAATGCTGACAGTCGTAGTCTGATTTCTTCAATGGTGTGTTTATGTTTTAGTGCAGCCTGCAAAAGAGTTACTCCATTGTCTAAAAATGCAAATGAAATTTCAAATATACAAAATGCCTCCAAGGTATATGTCACTGTACATGTGTTTTTTTTTTGTTTTTTGGTTTTTTTTTTTGTTTTGTTTTTTGGTTTTTTTTTGCCTCGTTCATATGAATCAGTTCCTCAGTGGTTAATTTTGTCATTTTGGGGCTGGAAACCAATTAAAACAAGCATACTGTCCTTAATCTTCTCAAAATTTTAGAACCCAGTCTATCCTAAACTTAAAGGAATTCATCTCTTCTTTAATCTGGGATTTAGAAAAATAGCAATCACAACAGTTGTTGTTTATAACTACTTCTGAAAAATGTGCTTTCTCTGATTAACTCACAGAAAAGTTTAATGCTCTTCATTTTTTGCTTTTACCCTTTAATAATTTTATCATTAATATTATTCTTCCCAGTCCAAAATTATTTAATTATTTAATGTAGTATCACCTAGAATCTTAGGAACTAACCATTGGATTTTTATAAATTTTTTTAAGATTGTATTTATTTGAGAAAGAGTGAGAGAGTGCACAAGGGGGGGGGGGAGGATAGAGGGAGAGGGAGAAGCAGAAGCAGACCCTCTGCTAAGCAGGAATCCTGATGCATGGGGGCTTGATCCCAGGACCCTGAAATCATGACCTGAGCTGAAGGCAGATGCTTATCTGACTGAGCCACCCAGGTGCCCCCACCTTTTTTTAGAGATGGAAAGAGAGAGAGTACCAGTGAATTGGCGTTGGGCGGGGGGGGGGGAGGGAGATGGAGAGAGAGAGAATCTTAAACAGGCTCCACACTTATCACAGAGCCCGACCCAGTAGTTTGATCTCATTACCCTGAGATCATGATGAGCAGAAATCAAGAGTCAGATGCTTAACTGACTGAACCACCCAAGTGCCCCTGAATTTTTATAATTTTAATCAAAAATTATCTGAGGCCTATCAGCTAGAGTCAGTAGCCCACAAGAATATGGCTTTTAACAAGTCAGCATAGATCATCTGGTGCAGTAGTGCCCCACACAATATAATTTGCTCTCACTATACCTCACAGGTTAAATTATACAAATAGAGAATTGTGTGCTCCCCCAGCATTTATTCTAGAAATGGAGTGGATGGGAAGGTTTTAGTCACCAACATCCTTGGTGTTTGTCTTTTTTGAGCTGTCTAATGGATAGTGAAACTTAATAAAAACCCTGATTCCTACTTTTAAGATACAACTTTCCCATACAGCTCAGTTCTTGAGGCAGTTTCCTCCTGAATATCTTAGGGGAGTTGTCTGGTTTCCTGGAACAATAGAACATCTAGTTCAACCTGGTATAACAGTGCAAGGTGTGGTGGGGACAGGGAGTAATGTTTCATAAATGATTGTAAATCACCTGTTCTTCGAGATGGGCCTCTATCAAGTTAGTATATTCACAGTGTCATCACTGTTTTAGGAATCTTCTTTCTTGGTGGGGTGATGACCTTGGGCTTTATGAAAAAAACAATTTGGACATGACTAAAGGTGAAAGCCCTCCAAGGAACACTCCTTTGTTGGAGAACAATAGTTTGACCTTTCATTGTCTCCTTTCACATACTCACCTGTGAATTGTTAGCCAACAGCTATTGATGTGGTAGTTCCACAATTAGGAGAAGCTATTGAAGACAAATGTTTAAAAAAACAAATAACAGAAAGACAAAGTAATCATAGGGAACCTCACGTGGTGCTCAATCCCAGAACCCTGGGATCATGATCTGAGCTGAAAGGCAGATGCTTAACTGAATGAGCCACCGAGTCACCCCTCAAGTTCTTTTATATGCTGCAGATTGAGCCCACCAGACACCTGATGGTGGAATGTACTAACAGAACAGACTCAAGTGCCAAGCCTTCTGGCAAGCCCCTTGTACAATCTCTCATCTCCATATGATATACGCTTTCCTACTATTTATAGTAGTTCATTTCTTTGCAACATGATCTCAAAAGTTTCATTCATTGGATATTGAGTCATACATGTCTCCATGAATAGACATGGATTCTTTGTTTAGAATTTAGCCCACTTTTCCCGAGACTTACTCATTTACTTCCAAAAGAAACCATTGCGCTTACCTGCTTCCAGACAGAGTAATCCAGACAGTTTAGGGGGAATGCTTTACTCTATCGGACAAGAGAACTCTTTCCAGGATAACGTAGCCTTGCTAAAAGCACTTTCATTTTCCGGTGCTGACCTTTACCTTGCACACAGTAGTCTTTTTTTTTTTTTTTTTTTTTTTAAGAAAAAATTTTATTTATTCATGAGAGACACAGAGGCAGAGACACAAGCAGAGGGAGAAGCAGGTGCCCTACAGGAAGCCTGATGTGGAACTCGGTCCTGGAACTTGGATCATGCCCCGAGCTGAAGGCAGACACTCATCCGCTGAGCCACCCAGGCATCCTGCGCATGGTAGTCTTGAGAACTGTTTCTCAATGGCCCCCAGCCATTCCTTTTATGACTTGCCTTTTATAAAATCCTATCCTTAGCCCAGCCCTCTGCACCCTCAGCACATGACCTTGTATCTTTGTTTAGAATATTGAGTGCATTAAGTATGCCTTTTTTTTTTTTAGCCTTCTGCTGTAGCTACCAACCTGGCTCCATCCAAACTTTCATTGGAGTTTATTAGTTTAATTAGTTTATTAGTTGTCCCTTGCAGTCTCCTATATATTCACTGCCTTCCCAGTGACTTCTTTGTCATTGTTAATCTGCTGAAGTCTATCTCATAGTGAAAACACTCCCTTAATCCTACACGTCCATTTAGCTGTCATTGAAACTCTCCTTTCCTTGTCTCACTCAGGCTTCCCAAGAATAGTCTATCATTTCTTCTCCTCTCTTCACTCTTCAACTAGTATCATCTGCTTTTTGCTCCCAGCTTGCTATCTTACGGTCTTTTCACCACATGTAACACTACTCATTGCTTTCTCTTTTTATTTCTATAGTAAGATTTATTGCATATAATTTCTTTGCAATTAAATTCATCCCCTTTAGCATTCATTTCTGTGAATTTTGACAGACATATAAAGTCATATAATTGCTACCACAGTCAAAATACATAACAGTTCCATCACCAAGAGAATTCCCTTATATTTGGATCATGTTCTAATTCTGTTACCATTTAACACATTCTTCAGGGTTGATTTCATCTACTCTGATGGTAGATGGCTCCCAGTGGTATATGCAGGTAACTTGTAAGTTTTTTGTCTCCATCCTCAACTTCTTTTCTCAGTTTCTGTCTTCTGTTTCCTTGTGCCTGCCAAATCTCCATTTGGAAATAGCAGAGCCATCTCTAATTGAACATGTCCCCTATTGAACTAATCACCTAGTTCCCTAAACCTGTTCCTTTATCTCAGTTAGTGGCACTGGCTTTATAAGCTAAAATCCTGAAGCCACTGTTGATGGACTTATTCCTTGAATTACTTATCTTTCATGTAAATCATTTAAACAAGGTTCTCAGGGATCCCTGGGTGGCTCAGCGGTTTGGCGCCTGCCTTTGGCCGAGGGCATGATCCTGGAGTCCCGGGATCAAGTCCCGCGTCCAGCTCCCTGTGGAGCCTGCTTCTCCCTCTGCTGTGTCTCTGCTTCTCTGTGTGTGTGTGTGTCTCATGAATAAATAAAAAAATAAAATCTTTAAAAAAAAATAAACAAGGTTCTCTGATTTTACCTGAAGCAGTTGTTGAATTTGTCTGTCCTCTCCTCTTCATTTCCTGCTCTCATTGCCTTAGGACCTCTCATGTACCTGGCATGTCCAGTTTTGCTCCCCTTCAGGTTCATTCTCCACCAAACAGTCATCTCTTTAAAGTATAGATCTGACTTTACCACTCCTTTTTCTTTTCTTTTTTTTTTTAATATTTATTTATTCATTCAGAGAGAGAGAGAGAGGCAGAGCCACAGGCAGAGGGAGAAACAGGCTCCATGCAGGGAGCCCGACGCGGGACTCGATCCCGGGTCTCCAGGATCACACACCCTGGGCTGCAGGTGGCGCTAAACCACTGCGCCACTGGGACTGCTCCACCACTCCTTTTTCATATCTCTACTTAAACCCTTTAGGATGTTGAGTGGCATTGCGGGACATTCACCTTTCAAACAAACTCTACCCTTCTACTCTTTACTACAAGATCTTCATTATATTTAGTTGTAGTAGCAGTTTTCTGAATATTTATGCATAGGACTTGAATGTTACTTTTTGTGTATTTGGTTAATCTCAATACTATCAGTAAAGTGTAGTGGTCAAGACAACAGAGTCACACACTCCAGCACCTTAGCCTTTCCCCTGTCTCTGTGAACATGGACCAGTTTCTTAACCTCTGAATCTGTTTTCTTGTCCAGAATTTGAAGATGATAATTGTATTTACTTCATAAAGGTGCAATGAACATAAAATGTGATATATGTAAAGCACTTAGTACAGTGTCTGACATATAATAAGCACTCTAAATATTAAATATTATTAATAATTCTATTTTCAGCTAGTGTTAAGGGACCAAATGTTCCCTTTTTGGTTTTTTTTGTTGTTGTTGTTTTTGTTTTTGTTTTTGTTTTTTCAAATGTTCCCTTTGAACTGTACTAATACTATATGGAATAAATGGGTGTCATTATCGCTGTCCTTAGGAATTTATATTCCAAAGAAGAGAAGCTCAACAAAATGATACCATCTCAAAAGTTCTTCATTAAATCTTGAGTATGAAATGGTATAAAGTCTCTCACAATAATCCCTTATGTGTGTATAACTTGAGTAGAGGCTTTTGTGCCCATGTCATTTAACCTTCACAGTGGTCAGACACATCTTACAGTGACCTTTGCAGTTATTTGGAAGGGAGGAGGTATGCTTAGAACAGCGAATTTTAAGGAAAATATGTACCATTGAAAAGCTTTAGGCATGCATTTAAGGAGAGGATACTAATAACATTATTAACTTCCTGCTTAGGTCATGAGTAGGAAAATTAGGAAGAAAGGCAGAGAGAAAAAAATGAATAGGATAGCCCTAAAGTGGAAACAACCTAAATGTTCATCAACTTACAAATGGATAAACAAATTGGGGGGTTTGGTGTATATATATATATACAGAATATTATTTTGCCATGGAAAGTCATAATGTATGGATACATGCTACAACATGGATAAACCTTGAAAACATCATACTAAATGGAAAAGTCACAAAAGACCACATATCATTGATTCCATTTATGTGAAATATCCAGAATAGGCAAATTCTTAGAGACACAAAGTAGAATCATAGTTGTCAGAGGTTGAGGAGAGTGGAGAGGGAGTGTTTGGGCATAAGCTTTCTTTTTGGGATGATGAAAATGTCTCAAGTTAGATAGTGGTGATCGTTCCACAACTCTATGAATATGCCATTGTGAGATAATAGGAAAATATATATGTATATTTTTAAGAATTTATTTGAGAAAGTGAGCAAGTGAGAGAGAGAGCACATGAGCAGGGGCGTGGGGAAAGAGGAGAAGCAGACTTCCCTGTTAAGCAGAGAGCCTCATGCAGGGCTCAATCCCAGGATCCTGAGATCATGACCTGAGCTGAAGGCAGATACTTAATAGACTGAGCCACCCACGTGCCCCAGTAGAAAAAATATATTACTCTCTGACCCCTGTTACTGGCACAGAGCTCCTAAAACCCATGTAATTTACTAAATAAGGACACTAGGAGCATCTCTTGTTCTAATATTGATCTTTTACCTCCACTGATGACACAAGGCTCCTAAAAGCTTTGTAAAATTGTAAGTGATAGCACTAAGATCGTCTTAGTCTCTTGGTGACTCTAGGTGGGCTCCTGGATGGGGGCTGGTAACCCAGAAGGACCAAGTCACTGGAAGTTTGGAATTTGTAACCCCATCCCCCATCCTCCTGAGGGAAGAGAGGGGATACAAAGAAATTTAGTGTTTGATCATGCCTGTGTAAGGAAGCCTCCATAAAATTTCAGGGGTAGGGGTTTCCGAGAGCTTCCAGGCAGGTAAACGTGTCCATGCCAGTAGTGAGTAATGTACTACAACTCCAGGGATGGAAGCTTCTGCACTTGAGACCCACCCAGACCTTGCCCTATCTATCCCTTCTCATCTGGATTTTCATCTGATCCTTTATCATATCTTTTAATAAACTGGTAAATGCAAGTACATGTCTCCCTGAGTTCTGTGAGCTGCTCTAGGAAATTAATCAAACCTGAGGAGAGGATAGTCCTTTTGGACTTTCGATCCCAGGATCGAAAAAGTTCCAAAGGATTGGAACTTTTTTTTTTTTTTTAAGATTTTATTTATTTATTCATGAGAGACACAGAGAGAGAGAGAGAGGCAGAGACACAGGCAGAGGGAGAAGCAGGCCCCATTCAGGAAGCCTGACGTGGGACTCGATCCCGGGTCTCTAGGATCACAACCTGGACTGAAGGCAGCGCTAATCCGCTGAGCCACCCGGCTGCCCGTCATTGGAACTTCTGATCTATACTGATCAGTCACCTGGCTTTCAACTGGCATCTAAAGTAGGAGTGAAAAGAACAGTCTTTTGGGAACCAAGCCCTAACCTGTGGGATCTGACGCTATCTTCAGGTTGATAGTGTTTGAATTGAGTTTAAATTGTAGGACACCCATGTTCTCACAGAATTGCTTGTTATGGGGGGGAACCTACATATTTGATGCTAAATGTCAGAAGTGGGGACAACTCTGTCGCTCAGCCATTGAGTGCCTGCCTTTGGCTCAGGGCGTGATCCCGGTCCAGGGATCGAGTCCTGCATCAGGCTCCCTGCATGGAGCCTACTTCTCCCTCTGCCTCTCCTTCTGTGTGTCATGAATAAATAAATAAAATCTTTAAAAAAAAAAAGTCAAGTGAAGTGTTCCAAGTGGTAAAGGAAACATACAATAGGGAATAACTGACTTTTTCCCTACAAAGAGAAGTGAAAAGACTGAAGCTTTTTCATTACAGTTATAAACAAGTAAATTGAATACTTTAAAAAGGTAGACTTTAGAGTATGTTAACTATTTCTCAATAAAGCTACTATTTTTTTAAAAATGAATAGGACTTCAAGCATATATAACGATCTGTCAGAGACATCAGCTTAAGAACTTAATGCTAAAAACACTGGAGCTTGAATTGAATCCAGTTAGGGAAGTTACAGCTTAGAAATTTAAATCATAGATTTCAACAAAAACATAATCAGCAGTACCAGATATGGAGGAATGTTGAGGTACAACCAAAAGCCATACTGTCTTTTGATGTATTCTATGTCTGAATATGTATTATTTTTACTCTTACTGTTTTACTAGTAGCTACGTCTTACCTAAGTTTGAGAGGGTGTTCTCAGCTAGGTAGTGAATGCACCACTGTAGTAGCCGTTCTAGGGGCATTGTTTGATGTCACAAATACAGAACCCGTGACTGGGCTGTGTGAGGAATGTCAGCATTTATGGATGAAACACATAAGGAATATGTGTGTTAGAAGTAATGATTCTGCATTTCCTTAGTTCTTAGTTAGCTTAGTTCTTGCATATTTTTGCCTCAGTTGAGCCACCCTCGGTAAGTCCTCCTACAGGTTGGCCTTTCTTGTCCTTCCAGCTCTCCATCCCATTCATTTGTCCACCCAACTATTCAATCCCCTTACCTTTCTAGTACATTTCATAGACTAGCAGATTATTATCCCAGCTATTGCAGCTCTCTCTGCTTTGAGACTTCTCTTGGAAACTCTCCAGTAAAGTCTTCCAGAGAAGATAGGTTCTGGCTATATCGGTCCAAGAGTTGTATAGACAATTGTTTCAAAGGTCTAACATCAAGACTGGAGTTAGCCTTCAGCTAAGGTTCTTTGTTAATCCTCATCTCTCCCTAGTTTTACGTTGTTTTGGCCAGTCCTTCACACCTGTTTAATAGGTGCTAATTCCCACATCATTGCTTTGATGCTCTCTTCTCAGCCTACCCTATGCTAAACTTCTGACAATTCTTTCAGTATGCCTTTCTTTTTTTTTTTTTTCAGTATGCCTTTCTTCACAAAGTTTTCCATTCTGATAATTCCTTGACTCTTAACACCTAAATATAATTCTATCAGTTCACAGTATTTGGGAACTCAATGATCAGAAGGACAGATGTGTAAATCTAGGGATGGGTAAGGTGAAGAAATGAGGAAGCACGTGTGTTAGTGTGTGTGGTTTTTTTTTGTTTGTTTGTTTGTTTGTTTGTTTAAGATTTTATTTATTCAGGGATCCCTGGGTGGCGCAGCGGTTTGGCGCCTGCCGTTGGCCCAGGGCGCGATCCTGGAGACCTGGGATCGAATCCCACGTCGGGCTCCGGGTGCATGGAGCCTGCTTCTCCCTCTGCCTGTGTCTCTGCCTCTCTCTCTCTCACTGTGTGCCTATCATAAATAAATAAAAATTAAAAAAAAAAGATTTTATTTATTCATGAGAGATACAGAGAGAGGCAGACGCAGGCAGAGGGAGAAGCAGGATCCATGCAGTGAGCCCGATGCGGAACTCCACCTCAGGTCTCCAAGATCATGCCCTTGGCTGAAGGCTGCGCCAAACCACTTAGCCACCAGAGCTGCACTAGAGTGTGTTTTATTGCCCATAGTGGCTCCTCCAGATTAAGGTTTCAGTAGTCTTGAGCACTTGCAAAGCACTGGCAGTGTGGTCTCACTGATGATCAAATGGAAGGTTTTTTTTTTTTAATCCAGTTTTTTTGTATATTCATGTAATTGAGCCTTAGCGTTGTATTTAGAGGTGACAGGCATTGAGTAAACAGAAAGATAGCTATTTGTGTTACAGTCTATTGTCTAATTATCCATTTGTGCTGTAGTGATTGACATTTCTCCATCAGTTGCTGGACTTACCTTCAATTGCAGGCTATTTTGATTATGGTAGAAGGGATACAAAAGCATTTATTAAAATGCAGAAATATCTAGGTTTATGCAGAAAGAGCAGTAAAATACAATATAGACACTTAGAAAATATGCTGATGGTCTCATTGGAGTCTTCTTTGCTCTTACTGTTGACAGAATTGCATAGTGCACTATTCTCTGCCTTTTGGGATCAAATCTTCTCCTTAAAGTCACTTTGCCATTTTATTTTCCTCAAGACTTGAGGTACTATGCCATAGTGGTGACAGACAAATGGTTTTTCATACTACCCTCCCTTGTTTAACTCCTCATCCTCTCCTACTAGAAAACAAAAGACTTCTTAACCAAAATGTAAATGAAATTGAAATTTAGCAGAGAAGGTGCAGGAACAAGGCAGAGTTAAGAGGCAGGATGTTATTTTGGGAAGACAAGTGTTTTGCAGTTACATCTGTGTTTTAATTGTAGCTCCAGCCTTTACTGTTTATGGGGTTGGGGCAATTGAGTTAACCTGTCTGTATTTCAATTTTCTCATCTCTGAAATGGAAATAATATAATACTTCTTACTGCACAGAAGGAGCTGAACTGGTGTTTATTGTTGTAGAGAAACATTAACTTTGAATTGAATTTTGATTGCAGGGCATTCATTCATAAACACATTTTCAATGAGTGTCTACCATGGTTTAGACGTTATATTAAATGGTGAATATACAAAGGAGACCAATAAAATGCAGTCCTTATCGTCAAAGGACTGATAATAGAGTCTTAATTTGTGTCCATGTCTTTGATTGTGTACAATAGCAAAGGCACATTAAGTGGTAGTAAAATTTTTAGTGCTGGTGGGGCAGTAAATGGTCCTGTTGTTGACCAGAAGGTCTAAGCTAAAATCCTAGCTTTAATATGCTTCAGAAACTAGAGAAACGTGTGGTTTTAAAGATTGTGAAGTAGATTGCTAGTAGTACATTTATTCTCATCCAAGTAAATCCTTTTTTTTTTTTTTAAGTTCTATTTATTTCAGTAATGTCTACACCCAGGATGGGACTCAAATTCACAACCCCTAGTTCAGGAGTCCCATACTCTTGACGAAGCCAGCCAGGTGCCCTCAACTAAAATCATTTAAAAATCTTTGGATTTGAAAGTTGCATATTCATAAGTTTTTGAGTCATTGCCTTAATTTCAAAATAATTAAAATGTGTGTTTTCTTTCATGGTATTTTTTTTTATATTGTTTGAAAAAAGCAACACATATTCATTAGAGGAAGTTCATTATAAAATTTTGAATTTTGTCTTCGTAAAAAGAAACAGGACAGTATGTAAAAGGTTAACAACTTGTTTGCAGGGTATCTGTGAGTTTAAAAAAAAAAAAATAGCCAACATCCTAATAGAAGATTGGGTTAAAAAAAAAAATCACAGAAAAGAAAGAACAAATAGCCAAAAAGAAAGAGCGAGAGAAGATGCTCATCCATTATTGAGTGTGGAAGTACATTTTTTAGCTGTAATATCAGTATCAAATCAAGTACCTGTAAGAAGGGAGGAAATACAACCCTCATGTATTTGTGTAAGTGTGAATTACTTTTAAATTTCTGATACTATATCTGGCAAGAAAAATAGCAAAATATCTTTCAAGAGGAATTGTACATATCTACTCTGGAATACTATACAGCTAATATATGAATGAGATAGAACTGTTTGATAACCTGGAGAGATTTTCATAACAAATTAAGGGAAAATAAAGCATTTTGCAAAATAACTTTTAGTATGACTCTATTTTTCTACTTAAAAATAAACGTATGTATTGTTTTTTTTTGTTTTGTTTTTTTTGTTTTTTTTTTAAACGTATGTATTTGATTGTGATTATTTGTATGAGTCATTAAGGTGTGGCCGACTATGTATCAAAGAGTGTTAATGTTGTTTACCTCAGGGCACTAGAATTAGCTAGTTAGGGGAGGGGGATTATTACCTTTATATTTGTTTCAATTGATATTTTTGTCATTTAAAAAAAGATAATAGATAAAAAGCGACAAAAGTTAGGAAAAGAGAAAAAGCCCTTGGAGTCCCATTGCTTGCATGTATAGATACATATTTCTTCTTCTTTTTTTTTTTTTTTTTTTTAGATATTTCTTTAACATAAATGAAGAATACTATACAAGCTATTTCAAAGTCTTTAAAAAACACTATCGTTTTTTAGCAGGTTTGTAATAGATACATGGATATGCTTATGTTTTTTCTTTTAGAAACCATCCCCAGGCCATTTTAACACCTTTATTGAGGTGTAATTCACATAAAGTTCACATTTATATATTTAAATATATACATGTATATATTGTGTTAGTTTGACATCTTTATATATGCTCATAAAACCATTACTAGCTCAAGGTAATGAATATCTTACCCCACAAAGTTTCCTCATACCTGTTTATAAATCCCTCTGAGCTGTACTACCCTCACTTCATTCCAACGGCAAGCACTCATCTACTTCCTGTCACTGTAAATTAGTTTGCATTTATTAGAATGTTATATAAATGAAATCAGAAAGTATAAATTTTGGGACGCCTGTGTGGTTCAGCGGTTTAGCACTTGCCTTTGGCCCAAGATGTGATTCTGGAGTCCCAGGATCAAGTCCTACATCATGCTTCCTGCATGGAGCTTGCTTCTCCCTCTGCCTGTGTCTCTGCCTCTCTTTCTCTCTCTCTCTTTCTCTCTCTTTCTTTCTGTCTCTCGTGAATAAATAAATAAAATCTATTGATAGACACTTGAGTTTGGAGCTATTAGAACAGAGTTCTGTGAACATCTGTGTACAGATCTTTTTATGGATATATTTTGTCTTTTGAGTAAATACTAGTAGAATGTCTTGGTTCCATGTAATGCATATTTTAACTTTTTAAGAAGCTGTAAACCATTTTCCAGATACTTGTGCCATTTTACATCCCCACCAGTGCTGTATGAGAATTTCATACAGGCTGTCCTTTCTCTGGTGAATTTTCTTAACACCTTTACCCACAATATGTTATATATATTATATGTGGGTTGATTTCTGGATTCTCTGTTTTTCCATTGATTGATCTAGTTGTTCTTTCTTGATGCCACACTGTTAAGATTTCTTTTTAAAAGATTTTATTTATTTATTCATGAGAGACGGAGACAGAGAAGCAGAGACATAGGCAGAGGGAGAAGCAGGCTCCATGCAAGGAGCCCGAGGTGGGACTCAATCCCAGAACTCCAGGATCAGGACCTGAGCCAAAGGCAGACACTCAACTGCTGAGTCACCCAGGCGTCCCCGCACTGTTATGATTTCTGAGGTTTCTAATCATATAGTATGACGTCCTCCAACTTTATTATTCTTTTTCAAAATTGTTTTGGCAATTCTTGTCTTTTGCTTTTTGTTAATTTAATTTCCTGCATTTTAATTAAGTTTTTATCTTAATTCCAGTATAGTTAAAACTATGTTAATTTTAGAATCAGTTTTCCCTACAAATTTTATCTACAAAACCTGTTAGTTGGGGCATCTGGCTAGCTCAGTCAGTAGAGCTTATGACTCGATCTCATTCAAGTCCCATGTTGGGCATAGAGCTTACTCTTACAAAAAAAGCCTATTGGAATTTGATTTGGTTTGTGTTGAATTCAGTTGATAGAGTTGACATCTTACAATATTGAGTCTTCTGACCTAGGAAAATGGCATATTTTCACAATTTGTCTTCTTTAATTCTCTCAGCAATGTTTTGAAGATTTTAACGTACAAGTCTTTTGTAATTTTGTCAAATTTTTATCTTTAGATGCTATTATAAGTGGTATTTTTCATTCCAATTTTTAATGTTTATTACTAGTATATGGAAATACAGTAGAGTTTTCTTTTAGTCTCTTATATTGCAATCCTGCTGAATTTCATTTACTAGTTTTATTAACATTTTTTGTGCTAGAGATTTCATTGGATTTTCTATGTAAGTACGTCATTCCTGAACAAAGACAATTCTATTTCATTTCTAGCAGAGGGGCACCTTTTATTTCTTTTTCTTGACTTCTTGCCCTAGCTAGTACCTTCAATATATTATTGACTGGAAGTGGTGAAAGTACACATTCTTGTCTTAGTCTCAATCACAGAAAGAAAGCATTCAGTCTTTCACCATTTTTAAAAAAGATTTTATTTCTTTATTCATGAGAGACAGAGAGAGAGAGAAAGGCAGAGACCCAGGCCAAGGGAGATGCAGGCTCCACACAAGGAGCCCAATGTGTGACTCAATCCCGAGACTCGAGACTCGGGGATAAGGCCCTGAGCCGATGCTCAACCAGTGAGCCACCCAGGGTTTCCTCAATTTTTCACCGTTAATTATGATGTTAATTGTAGGTTTTAAAATTATTTGAGGAAATTCTTTTTTTTTTTTTTAAAGATTTATTTATTCATTCAGAGAGAGCGAAGAGAGAGGCAGAGACACAGGCAGAGGGAGAAGCAGGCTCCACGCAGGAAGCCCAAGCGTTTCCGTAGTGTAGGGGTTATCACGTTCACCTCACACGCAGGAAGCCCGATGTGGGACTCGATCCTGGGTCTCCAGGATCACACCCCAGGCTGCAGGCGGCGCTAAACCACTGCGCCACCGGGGCTGCCCTCTTTTTTTTTTTTTTTTTTTAAGATTTTATTTATTTATTCATAGAGATGCAGAGAGAGAGAGAGAGAGACAGAGGCAGAGACACAGGCAGAGGGAGAAGCAGGCTCCATGCAGAGAGCCCGACGTGGGACTCGATCCAGGGTCTCCAGATCACGCCCTGGGCTGCAGGAGGCGCTAAACCTCTGTGCCACCGGGGCTGCCCAGGAAATTCTTTTTTATTCCTAATTTTCTGAGAGTCATTTCAATCAGGGAGAGAAATTGAATTTTACCAAATGTTTTTCCTACTCATCTTGAGACAGTCATGGTTTTCTTTTGTTTACTACTTGCTTTATACTTGGTATTTAAATATTAGACCAACTTTGCTTTCCTGAAATATAATTTATCTCCGAGGTGGGGAGAGTTTTTTGTGGGGTCGCTTTTGTATTGTTGAATTTGGTTTGCTACAGTTTTATTTAGTTTTGGGGGGGGCCATCTTAAGTTAATGAAGGATATTGCGCTGTGGTTTTCTGGTAATTTTCATATTTGGGCATCTGGGTAATGTTGACGTCATAGAATGAAATTAGTAAGTAGTCCTTCCCTCCTCTTCAATATTCTAGAAAAGTTTGTATAGAATTGATATTGTTTCTTCCTCAAATGATGAGTAGAACTAATGAGGTTATGGGAAAAGTATGTTCCAAAATGAGCAGAAAATGAGCCAATCAAAACTGATTTATAACTGACATGGCTGTTAGAATTTGCAGACAAAATTGTTATTAAGTTATTATAACTGCATTTCACATGTGCAAAAAGTACTGACATCCATCCATGGCATAATTAGAGAAATAATTGATAGAAGCAGTAGACAGAAATTAGACTGTAGAAGACTTTGGTAGCACAGTCAACCAACTTGACCTAATTGACACAAAACACTCAAACAGGGACGTCTGGGTGGCTCAGTGGTTGAGCATCTGCCTTTGGCTCAGGGGCGTGATCCCAGGAGTGGGATGGAGTCCCACATCAGGCTTCCTGCGAGGAGCCTGCTTCTCCCTCTGCCTGTATCTCTGCCTCTCTCTCTCTTTCTCTGTCTCTCATGAATAAATAAATACAATCTTTAAAAAAAATAAAATAGACACTCAAACAACAGATACATGAGTGCAAATGGCAAATTTACCAAGACTGACCATGTTATGACTTACAAACAACTTTTGATCAGAAGATTCAAGTCAAAGCATGTATGTTCTCTGACCACAATGCAATTAAACTGGAAATGAGTAAGAAAAATATCTCTGGAAAATCCCCCAAATATTCAGAAACTAAATTACACACTTCTGTATAACCCAATGGTAAAAGGGGAAGTCAAAGGGAAAAAAGTATTTTCAACTGAATGGAAATGAAAACCCAAAAGAAAATTCTATGCTGCTATTCATTCCTATTGGTGTTTAACAAATCACCACAAACCTATTGGCTAAAAGACAACACAAATTTATTATGTCATAATTTGGGAGGTCCGAAGTCCAAAATTAGTTTCATTGGACTAAACTTGAGATAGCAACAAAAATGTATTTTTTTCTGGAGACTGGGAGATACTTTATTCCCATGCTTTTTCAACATCTTTTAGAGGCTACTTACATTCGCCTTGACTCTAGTCTTTTCTTCATGTTCAAAGCCAGCAGCATAACATCTACAAATGTCTCTGATTCTCTTGCTTCCTCCCACTTTTATGGACCCTTTTGATCACATTTGGTCCAGTAGGTTAATTGAAGATAAAAGTCTCACCATTTCAAGATCGCTTAAGTTAATCACATCTGTAAAGTCACTTTTGTCATGTAAGGTAATCTATTCATAATGTGCAGGGATTAGGGCATGGATATCTTTGGCAGTACATTGTTCTGCCTACTACACAGCTAATGTAATATCGAGGTGGCAGTTTACACCACTGAATGCACATATTAGGAAAGAAAAGTGGTCTTAAATGAATGAACTCAGCCATGTGAAGAAGCCGTTCAAATAAACTAGGTAATATCAATAAGGTCTGAAATCTAATGTAAAACATGGTGCCTATAGTTGATAACATCATATTGTATAATTGAAATTTACAAAGAGAAAAGAACTTAAGTTTCCTTACCACCACCACCCGGCCAATATATATCTGAGGTGATAGATATGTTAATGAACTAGATGAAATCTTTCTACAGTGTGTGCATATCCCAGATCACCACAATGTACACTCTAAATATCTTATTTTAGATGTCAGTTATACCTCATAAAGCTGAGGTTTTTTTAAAAGAGGAACAAATTACAACCAAAAGATTTAAGATAACAAGTTTTAAAAACAGAAAACAAAACAATTAGGAAGAAAGATCAATACAATTAATAAAAATATTGAGAACATTAAAAATATTAACAAACCAAAATTTAAAAATGAACAAGTCAAAAAAATAAAAAAATTAAAATGAACAAGTCTACAATTTGACTCTTAACCTTGAAAGTGCGTAACGTTAAATCTGGAAGTAAAAACATTTATTTTTCAACTTTACATTTTTATTTTAATTCCAGTTAACCCGCAGTATTATATTAGTTTCAGATGTACAACGTAGTAATTCAACGTGGAAGTAAAAAGTTTTAAATTGTGTTATAGATATTATGTTTTTGGTAGAATTTAAGTCTAGAATTCCCATTTTGTTTTCTTTTTTGGTTCTAGCACTAGACCATGGGCAGACTAGCTTATACTATTTAAATTTATGTGAAGATGTTGTAGAGCATTTTAACATATGATAGGAAGCATAATCACCAAGCCATCCACCCATTTTAAATACCCCTGAGAAGATGCTGGAAAACAATGATAGACTTACTCCCTAGTGGTTTCTTTTGGTTGATATCTTTCAGTGACCCATCATTCTTATGTATTTGATTATCATTATTAGTTTTTCTAGTTCATGTACATCTCCACTGTAAAAACTTACCCTTCTCTCAACTGGGTTTTTTCTTTTTCTGCCCCAGTTTCTTAGATCATCAGATTTTCCTAGATTTTCATAAACATCTATGGAAGAAAAAAAAAGACATTAGGATCCCCAGCCTCAAGAAACTGGAGATAAAATTCTTGAATATGATGTAAACAGAATGATTTAATGCCAACTTTAGGAATTTAAAACCACAATCTAAAAAAAAGTCAATAAAATGTGGGAAAAAATGATAGGAAAGAGAAGAGATTAGAACTGAGTGTGAAGTGTGGGAATTCTGATTGGAAGTTCCATTATTGGAACATTCTACTCTTTATATTCAAGCCTGTGACAATGTAAGGAGGCTCTTCCCTTACCAGTAGTGGGGTGTCTATTCTTAATAAGTCTTCATAGTGTTGTGTCTCTTTGGTCTGGAGACTCAGACTCTGAATACACTCATCTTAAATCTTAGAGCTAAGGAGTTCATGTTATATTCCAAAAGAATGGAGAGCTAGAAGGGAGACTTTTTATAATTCTTGGTCTCTTATCTGGGTGTTATGTGACCACAAGATCTTCAGCTGATTTGTGCCTTTTAGGCACTTAAACCATCTCATTCTTGTTACTGAATTGTGGAGGTAAAAATTGAAACCTCCTGCCAATCCAGAAAATGCTCTTCACAAATGCAGAAAAGAAAGAAAATAGTTTTATTATTGAAGAAGCATTATGTCTGCAGTGAGCATCATAGGCAACCCACTAATGAGATTACAGATGAAGGAAATCCCACCCTTTCCTAAAGCCAAACAAATATAATTTATCACGTACATGTTCTCAATATAAAGATAATTTGTCTTCATGTAGCAGGACTGTACCAGCACCATTGCTGTTATATCTAGTTCATCCTTAATTCTCTTGGTAGTTGAGGTGTCCATCTGTTAGTTCAGTTGCCTTTATCCAGATGAGAAATTAAACTTCACATATACTTATGATGAGGTACTTGCCTAGAGGAAACTCCCATGATGACAAAGAGATGGTTCCCAGACTCTTAAGAAAAACATTCCTGAGTTATAAAGCTGCGAAAGAGTCTTCTTCAGCGTTTAAAAAGATTTACACAAAAAAAATAAAAAGATTTACACATATGTCACATGGATAGAGGAAGAATTTATGGTTACAAGTTTTCTTTAGGCAAAGATCTAAGAAAAGGGAAAGTAGAAAAGATCTTTTTCCTTTTTGGCATCAGAAAAAAATTGAAATTTTATTAACGCTTAACAGTTTTCTGGGCACTTAACTTGATTACACTGGAGAAATAAGTAATAGAGAGTGATCTAGTAAAGATAAGCAAGTTTACCAACATGGTATCTTTACTGAATGTTGTTTTCAGATTTATATTACATAGCTAATAGAATACATTAGGAGTAAAAGTTTACCTCTCGTATGTAATCACCTCTTTGACATTCTTTTAACCTCCGTGTAATGATGATGTTCCCACGTTTTTGTTTAAAACAAATGGTGTTAAAGAGCTCCATGAGTTCCCCAAGTCCACTGTAGATCAAAAAACATATGTAAAATTCTAACATCTTTGGTAAGATTAACAGTTTTTAAAATTTATTTCAGGAGTATTTTTATAAAGAGCAGTTCTAAAATCTAGAACAAAATGCCTCCACTTCAATCATACAGGATTGAAACAATGAATAAAAATCAGTTTTAAAAGCTTCACTCTTTTATTTTCTTCCAATTTTAAATTATTACTATAATATTGAAGAACAGAGGACAGCCTGCTATTGTTCAAATATTGTGGTCTAAGTCTTAACATAACACTTTTCCTTATATCCTTCCAAACTTAACAGAAGTATTTTACATGGTTATAAATGTAATAATGGGTCTAATTTTTTACTTTGCCCTTTCTTTTTTTTTAACCTAATCTCTTTTTAAGCCTTTAGCCTAATCTCACTAGCCCAAAGCCAAATCTTTGCTGTGACTTGGTCCTGGTCAGTTGATTGACACTTCAGCAGTGTAATTCTATCTTAAATTGGACTTCCTACAGACTGGTCAAGAAGCTTTTCTTTCTTCCTCCTTACTCTTAACTAAAGTGACTTAATAAAAATCATGTACATCTAGCTCTTTGTAGTTCTTCACTGCCTATTATATTTTATCTTTTTTTTTAATCAAATACCAGTCTGTGAACTTTTCTTTTACTGTTAATAAAAATGTAATAGATTAAACATAGAGGGATTTTGACTAAGTTGATTTGTTACGACAGTTCCTACTGAAAGATAAGAAGTATAAGGTTTACATTTGTGTTTGCAGTTCAGTTTAAAAAACAAAAAGATTACAAAACTATATAGTGTGCATATACTTGTGTCTTTTAAATGCTGGCAAGAAATTCAGCCAGAGTATTCACAATATCTTAGAGATATTTTTTCCAAATTGATATCTGTCTAAATTTTATAAGTGTTCTTCATTGGATGTATCTTACTTTTTTCCTAAGATTTTATTTATTTATTCATGAGAGACACACAGAGAGGCAGAGACAGGCAGAGGCAGAAGCAGGCTCCCTATGGGGAGCCGGATGCGGGACTTGATCCCAGTACCCGGATCATGCCCTGAGCGAAGGCAAATGCTCAACTGAGCCACTCAGGTGTCCTATGCATATATTAAATAAAATTTAAAATAAAATGTGCATGTGCCCCAAACTCTTTAACTTTTAAAATAGATTCTGTTGTGGAACCAGAATTAATCACATCATTTTGGAGAGAGACATATAAAACAGACTGGTTATATAAAATGAGAAGATCCATAAAAAGTGAAAAGAGACCACTACATACATACATACATACATATACATATTCAATATAAGACTCTGTGGCAGTAGGAAATTTAAACCCATGTGTGGTTACCATAATTTTAGTTCCATTCTCTGAGAAAGTAGTTGATTTGAGTAAGTCAGCAAGGAAGAATAACAGCGGTCTAATGTTTTCTTGTTCATTATAGTCTGTGATGGGATGGATAAAAAAGAATTGAGGTGTGTGTAACAAAGGAGATTTACAAGAGTATTTATGATGGTGCAATAATTTTGAGAAGAATGTTAAATGTTTCCTTTTCCTTGTTCCTCAGAACAGTGTAAGTGTTCATATTCTACTGTTCTGAAAAAGAGTAGGCTGTCCAGAGAAATTGGTTGGTTTTGTCTTGAATGAATGATCTTATATTTCTATAGAGAACCAGTACATGGTACCTTTTAGTTTCATGTTTATTCACTTTTGACAATATCTTCTATTTGTTAAGTCGCCTTTCTTTGACTCTTCTCCTTGCCCATCTTCCTGTCATTCCTCACTTCTCTCTGTTCACTCATGTATAGACTTCTGTAGGATCCTTTTACTATATTCTATTTGCTATCTGATTTTTAGTCTTTTGTACATCCAAATTGTACATCCACATGTGGAAAGATTTTGTGGAATTTGCAAGCCAAATGAATATTTAAAAATCCTTTGTAGGCTTAATTTTCCATCTAGAACTAGTGATACAATATAATCAGTAAAAATTAGGTTGTCTTTTTCCCCAGCAGTATGAACGAGTAGATTGACAGTATTGATCTGAAATGAGAAGTGAATGTTGTAGAAGTTCTGCCTAGCTAATGAAATTTTTTTTATTTTATTTATTTATTCATGAGAGACAGACAGAGAGAGAGAGAGAGAGGCAGAGACACAGGCAGAGGGAGAAGCAGGCCCCATGCAAGGAGCCCGATGTGGGACTCAATCCCAGGACTCGATCTGGAGACTCCAGGATCACGCCCTAGGCCGAAGGCAGGCGCTAAACCTTTGGGTCACTCAGGGATCCCCTAGCTAATAAAATCTTAAAGTGTACTTTTGTTGTCTAGAAAGCTTTAAAAAACAAGCTGGAATTTTATACTTTTTGTAGCTTAAAAGAACCTTAGATATTATCTAATCTCACTCCTCCTTTTATAGTTGAATGTGCATCCACTGAGAAGTGTTAGTAGTTAGTTAATAATAGAAGCAGACCCAAGTCTAGAACTGGTTGGTAGGCCAATTTCTTTTTTTTTTTTTTTAAGATTTTATTTATTTATTCATATGAATACACAGAGGAGAGAGCGAGACAGACAAAGACACAGAAAGAGGGAGAAGCAGGCTCCATGCAGGGAGCCTGACGAGGGACTCGATCCCGGGTCTCTAGGATCATGCCCTGGCGCTAAACCGCTGAGCCACCGGGGCTGCCCGGTAGGCCAGTTTCTTATATAGATAACGCATACTGAATTATGTGTCCTAACCATGAAGCAGGAGGAACCTAGGGCACTGGTTGTAAGGCTATATGTGCTGATATGCACAATTTGTGCCTAAGACTTGTTCCGCTGTAATCTCTGGGCCATAACCACACAGTTGTTCATTTGATCATTCAGCTGTTTCTTCCATATGGGTGAAGCCCTCTTTTGTTCTGCTAAATTTGAATACAGGTATCATTTTAGACTCAGTATTTCCAAACATGACTTTACAGTGAGAAGTAATGGCACTGATCTTGTATTTCAGCTCAGACAGTTGTAACTGCACCAAAGATGTGGAAGAAACCAAAAGATCGGACCCGAACCACTGAAGAAGTGTTAGAGGCAGAAGTGGAGGTAAGCGGAAGAGTAAATCTCTTTAGTTTATCTTCAGAGTAGTGGTGCTATTTCCTAAGACAAGTGTGGGTTTATATATCCTTCTTGAGATACTGTTTTTCAAACAAAACATGGTACATTGAGCTCAGAGTCTGTTTTTAGTCCACCTATAGAATTTTTATAAGATTTGTGATAGCATCTTCAGTTTCATCGGATTCTTGTCTCTTTCAAAATGCCGATTCTAAAATGGCAAAACTAAGTTATTGTTTAAATTTTGATTAGTCCCCACCCCCCTCAATTGAATTTTTCCTTCTGTTAACTAGATGGAAAGCCTAATCTGGTTAAAAAAAAATGCAAACAAATTTGTCAAATACTCATTAGCAATGGTGGTAGAAATCATCAAGTACATTTTAAGTAAATTAATTTTGGATCTGTCATCTTTTAACTGCATCCCAGTGTAACATAACTTTTCATATATGATTTGCCTGTTTTGAACTAAACCATGCCAGGTTTTGCTATAGGTTACAGTACAACAGGAGACCATGTGAGGAAGAAACAAAGGCATAGCCCTAAGAGTGTTCTATCAGTTTCATGGTCTATAATCTCAATATCTTTAGTGCTATGTACTCTAGCTTATAAATGAAAAGTAATCTAAAAGATCTGTATATTGCTTTTTTATTTTTTGAACTCTTAACATCTACTTTATTAAAATAATATTTATTAAATGTATATGGTGATAACATTAGAATATACAAATTATTTTAAAGTGACTTTAAATGCATTTATTTCAAAAGGCTTTTCTATCTAGTATAATTCTTACCTTTCCAAGCAGTTCACAGTACCCCTTTGTTACTTCCCCCTGTCCTGTCACTGCTCTTACATGCTCTACTGATGTCACAGTTAGTCCCTTAGCAACCACCAAAATGTTTCATGGAAGTGCTTACAGTGTGGTTATCAGGGGGTAAGAATTGGCAGGAAGTTGTAGAGGTGCAAATAGTTGCTGCACTTGTCTTGCAGCTGAACAAGAAAATGTTGCTACTACAGAGAATAGAATACCTTCCAGAGGCAGGGGAATTTCATACATTCCTGGTATGGCTGCAAGAGCTTCATAAACTGTTTTCTCTTTAGATTCTGCTATTTTTTATTTGTTTTCTTCTATTGTACTTCATTAATCTTTGCTCGTTTCTAGGCATTACTGAATATTAAATGGGTAGGCCACCACTCCTGCAAATATTCACCCTCTCCCTTTTTTTTTTTTTTTAAAGATTTTTTATTTATTTATTCATGATAGTCACACAGAGAGAGACAGAGAGGCAGAGACACAGGCAGAGGGAGAAGCAGGCTCCATGCACCGGGAGCCCGACGTGGGATTCAATCCCGGGTCTCCAGGATCGTGCCCCAGGCCAAAGGCAGGCGCCAAACCGCTGTGCCACCCAGGGATCCCCACCCTCTTCTTTAGGTCATGGGCTAGCCAACATTTCCTGTAACAGTCCACATAGTAAATAGTTTAGACTTTGTAGATTATATGATCCCTGTCACAGTTTCTCAACTCTTTTGCTGTACCCCAAACACAGCCATAGACAATGTATAAAAGAATGATTGTGACTACATTCCAGTAGAAATTCATTGACAGACACTGAAATTTGAATTTCATATAATAATCATGTGTCATAAAATATTCTTCTTTGGAATTTTTTCAGTGAGTACAAATGCAGAAACCATCTTTACCTTGCATACTATACAGAAATGGAGGATGAGTCATATTTGGCCCATGAACCATAGTTAGCTAAAACCTTCTTCGGATTGTTATTCTTCATACATAAAAACTGTTTTTACTCGTTTTGAATCCATTTTTTCCTCAACCGTATAGTTTATAATAAAGAATTTATTTGCACACAGACCTTTTATCCCCCCAGAAATCCTAGTTCCAGTTTTTCCTATAGTTGTGCATTTATTACAGTACTTCAATGCATAATGGGTGTCATTATCTTTATTTTCACTGATCCTCAAACTCTCTTTTTCTCAATAGATTTTTCTCAGCCTTTAAAAGAATGTGTTTCAGATATCAGCATGTTTTAGGTTATATATTGGTTTGTTATGTCATTGCAAATGTTTTAACAATTTCTATAAATTATAGCCTAGAAAGTTAATGTGAAATGTGATTTATCTTAAAATTGTTGATCAAAGGATCTTAAAATTTGTTTTAAATTTTTAGGATATTTCATTAGTTACTACATATAGTTGTTGGGTCTGATTTTCTTGGACTTTAAAAACTCATAAATTAAACAGGCAGTTTTATCAACTAAATTCTTCTTTTAACAACTTCCTATAAAAGCTTAACCTTTGTTTGACAGTCCAGCCAATAAGGTGTTTTCTTTCTTCCGTCTGGTTTTCGTGGTAAATAGTTTAGGAACTGTTAAGATGCTTATAAACTAGTTTAATAGAGCTTCTTGAAGCTGAGAGAAAAATAATCATCATAAATATTTAATGCAGCTAATTTGGTGGATTCCCTTAAAAAATATCCTTCTAACAATGTTCCTCAGACACTTTGGTGATTTTTTGTTCTCTGAATAATGGTTTGTCATTCATGGAAACAAGTTTATTTATACTTCTTTTTCCAGTTAGAAATTAAGTTTCCAAGTAATACATTCTCTGCTTATGTCCAGTAGATTTTCTGTGGTCAATTTTAGGTCCACAAAGAGGACATAATATATTTTTTTCTCTAAAATAACATTTTTCTTCATTTTATAACCCCTGAAATATGAATGGTCTGTAAATGTATAATGTAGTTATACTGCTCTTTAATAAGTTTAAGTATCATTGACAGACTCTCAAGCCAAATTATTCAAGATCTTGATGTATACTTAATTAGAAGGTGATATTACACGGTCGTTATAAGTTAGACTACAGTAGAGTGTAGAATAAGAAAAAGGTTGTTGATTCATGATTCAAACTTGATAGATCTTTTTTTTCCTCAAAGTCACTCTGTGCCACGTTTTAAAAAGAAATCATCTCAGCCATTATTTTCTTGAAATTTTTATGTCTGTCTTTCTTTTGATGGTTTCCATACTGTGTTTTTCTGTTGGGAGAGTGGGGAAAGCACATGTCAAAATGAGTGGTAGCGGGAGTGTGTGTGTCTGTGTGTTTTCATGAACTTGTTTTTCATTATGTAAGCCAGTCCTGAAAACCTATCTATTTCTATTGACAACATTCTAAAATGTTGTCTTTTCCCCGTGATCTGATGAAGATAATTGACTAGTGTTTTACTTGTTACAATATTTTACAGTATTTCACTTATATAAGAAAGTAGGGGACAGCCCGGGTGGCTCAGCGGTTTAGCGCCGCCTTTAGCCCAGGGTGTGTGACCCTGAAGACCCGGGATCGAGTTTCGCATACAGCTTCCCAGGAGGAGCCTGCTTCTCCCTCTGCCTGTGTCTCTGCCTCTCTTTCTCTCTGTGTCTCTCATGAATAAATGAATAAAATCTTTAAAAAATAAAAAATAAAAAAAATTTAAAGTAGGATTTGTAACTGATTTTTTTGGAAAAAATATACTTTCATAAATCAATTGAGGTAACCAATTGATATGACATTTTTTTTTGCTCTCTTAGCATGAATTTATCACTTAGAATGTCTACTTCCTCTGAGTGCTTCTTCCAAAGGTTTGTTTTTAGAGTGCTTACCCTTCATAATATAGAAAGACATAAAGTTCATGGAGAACTTACGTCAAGAAATTTTGATGGTTCATATATGGCCCTCAAAAACTTTTTAAAAGATTGTATTTATTTCTTTAATTTTTTAGAGAGAGAGTGCATGCGGGAGGAGGAGCAGAGGGTGAGAAAGAAGAGAATCCCAAGCAGACTCTCTGCACTGAGCAAGGAGCCTGTCATGGGGCCCTATCCCAAACCCTGAGATTCTGACCTAACCCGAAACCAAGAGTCAGATGCTCAACCTACTGAGCCACTCAGGCACCACAAGAAATTAATCTTTTTGATATCTGAATTATAGTGGTCAAAAATCATCTGGTAAATAACTTCCACTCTATTTTGCTTTTTAAAAATAGGATGCACCAAGGGCGCCTGGATGAAACAGTCATTTAAACATCCCACTCTTGGTTTCAGCTCAGGTTGTAATCTTAAGGTCACAAAATCCAGCCCTGCATCAGGCTTCATGTTTAGCCTGGAGTCTGCTTGTGATTCTCTCCCTCTGCCCCTCTCACTTGTGTTCTCTTTCTTTCTCAAAAATAAATAAGAAATAAAGGTTTGGCTTTTTTTTTTTTTTTAAGATTTTATTTATTCATGAGAAACACAGAAGAGAGAGAGGCACAGACACAGGTAGAGGGAGAAGCAGGCTCCATGCAGGGAGCCCGAGGTGGGACTCGATCCCGGGTCTCCAGGATCAGGCCCTGGGCTGAAGGCTGTGCTAAACTAAACCACTGAGCCACCCGGGCTGCTCATAAATCTTAAAAAATAAAAATAGGATGCACCAGAACCCGGATTTCTGCCTCTGTAGAGGAATATATGCCAACCACTTTTCCATATACAATTTGAGTAAGGTTACAACCACAGAGAATTCTAAGAACCAATAAACAAAATAGATTTTAACTAACAAGAGCCCTCCTTGTAAAATGAAAGATGATCAGCTTTCCAGGACCTAGGTACTTTATTCATCAAACCCTCCACTTAGCAGCAAGAGAAGCACAAAAGTCTCCCTCTAATGTTTCTTTTTATACCTGCTGAGCCTTAGTGGCAAGAGTAGGAGTGCTTGATTTAGATTTCTGACTAGGCCTTTCATGTTCAACAAGTGCAAGGATTAACAGTTCTTTCCATTCTAACCTTTGGTACATTTAGATTTCATTAGTCATGTTAAAGCATTTCAGTAGCCATGTGACCTGTCTTCTCTCTGCCAAGAGATGAAATGAGAAAAGTGTTTTTAATAAACTTAGCATTCTAGTACCATATGCTGAGCACAGACATCCTTTTTTTGAGTGACCTGTTTTCCTATGCTTTTAGAGGGGATAGGTGTAGGTTTTCATGCATATTTACATGGTAAAAATGATGTAACCTCTGTGTTCACTTACGCTTTAGCCTAAAGCTGAAGAGGAGCTTTCAGGTGACAAAGTACTTGAATCTGAACAGGATAAAATGAGCCAAGGGTTTCATCCTGGAAGAGACCCCTCTGACCTAAAAAAAATAAAAACTGTGGAAGAAAATGGAGAAGAAGCTGAGCCTGTACGTAATGGTGCTGAGAGTATTTCTGAGGGTGAAGGAATAGATGCTAATTCAGGCTCCACTGATAGTTCTGGTGAAGGGGTGACATTCCCATTCAAACCAGGTAAGTGTATCCCTGCCTTCCTCTGTAGTTCTTTCCTTTTCACCTTCACTCTGTTATAACCTTACAATAATGTTGGCTTGTTGTGGGAAATATTGGATGAAAGAAAGAGGCTATCACAGTATAATATTTACAGAATAGATTAGTGGGTGTAAGTTAGTGACTAGCAAATCCAGGGAGTTCCTTGTTGGCGGAAGTGATATCTGATGCTGGTGTTCTGCTTTACTGGCATTGGAAGATCAGCTGGCATAGGATGTCAGTCAGTGCTAGACTGGTGGGATTTGACAAGAGAAATTTAATTTTATTTAGTTTAATTGAAAGGGCTGTTTCATTGCTTGTTTGTGCTTACCATGTCACAAGCCTTAATCACTTACCCTTATTACATGTAACACACATTTTTTATTCTTTTCTCTTTATAAAATGTTGGGTTATGGCATATCTGGCTAGCTCAGTCAGTAGAGCTTATGACTCTTGATCTCAGGGTTATGAATTCAAGTCCCATGTTGGGTGTGGAGCCTATTTAAAGGGAAGAAAAGAAAAAAGAAAAACAAAAGAATTTTAAAATGTTGGTTGTAACTCACTAATTTCACAATAGAAACTTGTTGACAACTCTGTAGCCCTGAACTATGATCATCACAAGCAGTGTGACTAGGTTATGAAGCACAGGCAGTATGAGACGTGCCCCGTGAAATACATGATAAGCCCCAGAGGCTCTTTCATCTTTAGGCACCAGCAAGTCCATTAAAGCTCTATCCCAGTCCTGTATAAACTGTGGTTGCCTTTGAGATTTTTGGAGAGATTTGGCATGGATATGTGGGGAAAGATGGTTCATTTGATAGAAAATCTGTGATAGGTGCAATGTTTTTCTTAGTCTGCCAAATCTGAGTGACTTCTGTGTAACATTGGGTTTGAATATCAAATATCAGACTTGAAAAATAATCTACACAGAAATTAGTGATGTACAACCAACATTTTAAAAAATAATTAAAAATTGTCAGTGCATTACAAAAGTTAGGGTAAATGCTGTTCTAAGAAACATTTTTTTTGAAACATTTCTTTTACATATTTATTTGTTTTGAATCATAGAATCATATTTCTTATTGTGAGTTGTAAGAAATGTTTGAAAGTAACTGATTGATACTACCTTAATATACTGATCTTTTCACTACCAGTAAACTGTGGCCAGTGGGCTTTGTGAAATTGTAGGGCTTTGCTATAGTAAAATTTTTGTTTAACTTCTGGACTCAGTATACTGAGATTACTTCTAGAGATCTAGGCTTGTCTCATATCATGAAGTACTTGAGGATACCACCAGTCCTTTAGAAGATTGAGACACTGTTGTCATTTGTAGGACTGTGTCAATATATTGGGGTGTGTGTGTGTGCGCGTGCACACACGTGTGTGTTTCTGTTTTTTGAGTAAGCTCTGTGCCCAATGTGAGGCTCAAACACATGACTCTGAGATCAAGAGTCACATGCTGTACTGACTGAGCCACCCAGGGGCCCCCATCAGTTATATTTTTATCCTTCAGTCTGGCAAGGTACTTACCTGAACTATATTGAACAATAAACTGTAATATACCCTAGCAATAATTGGAAAAAAGTCAGTTTAAAATTTAGATCCAATAAACTGCCTTTTAATGAATATAATAAGGTAATAAGGATTTTGTTGAAAATATCCCAGACCATCAAGAGTCTATCACTTACATATTAAGAACCACTAATATAAAGAAGGACCTAGAGTACTACCATGAAGTGATCCTGTGACCTGATTTTTTTTTTTAAGATTTTATTTATTTATTCATGAGAGACTCAGAGAGAGAGGCAAAAAGACACAGGCAGAGGGAGAAGCAGGCTCCCTGATGTGGGACTTGATCCCGGATCCCAGGATCACGCCCTGAGCTCAAGGCAGATGCTCAACCACTGAGCTACCCAGGAGTCCCCTGGGGCCTGATTTTGATGAGAATCTTGTCAATTAAAAGAAAAATACTATGTCATGTTTTTATTATCCTATAAAAATTTTAAGAAATTCTCCAACTTTATATAATGAGGTAAGGAGTGTGAGAAATGATAACTGTAACAATAGTCATAGTAGCAAAGTAAGTGCCATAGCACTTACTATTAACTTAAAATTTGGCAGCCCCAGTGGCCCATTGGTTTGGCACTGCCTTCAGCCCAGGGTGTGATCCTGGAGACCCAGGATCAATTCCTGCGTCAGGCTCCCTGCCTGGAGCCTGCTTCTCTCTCTGCCTGTGTTTCTGCCTCTTTCTCTCTGTCTTTCATGAATAAATAAATAAAATCTTAAAAATAAAATAATATAATAAAAATTAAAATTAATATTAAAATATTAGCTAAGAAGCATCTGGCTGGCTCAGTCAGAAGAATATGTGACTCTTGATTTCTGGATTGTGATTTCAAGCCCCACATTAAGTTTAGAGATATTTAAATAAAACTTTATGTATTTTTTATATATATATATTAGCTAAGAGTGTGTCAGGATATTTGAAGAAGGATATATGTGCGTTCCCTATTCAGTTGTTTCAGCAAGTACATAATTTTATTTTCTCCAGATTAAGCTGTAGTCAATAGTGATAAAGGGTTATTATCCAAAATGTGTAAAGAACTACAAGTCAACACCAAATTAAAAAATCCAATTTAAAAAATGGGCTGAGGACCTGAGTAGACATTTTTCTGAAGGAGACATAAAGGTTGCCACCAGACAAATGAAAAGATGCTCAATATCACTATTTGTCAGGGCAATGCAAATCAAAAGCACAATGAGATATCACCTCACACCTGGCAGAATGGCTAGTATCAAAAGGACAAGAAATGGCAAGTGTTGGTAAGATTGTGAAGAAGAGGGAACCTTCATGCACTATTGGTGGAATAAAAATGGTGCAACTACTATAGAAAACAAGTATGGGGGTTCCTCAAAATTAAAAATGGAAATATCTTATGACCCAGTAATTCTCCTTTTGGGTATTCACCCCTATGTTGATTATAGCATTATTTACAGTAACCAAGATATGTAAGCGCTCTAAGTGTGCACTGATAGATGAGTGGGAAATGAAGATGTGTGTATATATGTGTGTATGTGCATGCAAGTGTACACACATGGTAGAGTATTACTCAACCATCAAAATGAATGAAATCTTCCCATTTATGACAATGTGGATGGACCTAGAGTGTATTATACCTAGTGAAATAAGTCAGACAGAAAGAGACAAAACCATTAGATATAAAACAAACAGGGAGCCTGGGTGGCTCAGTGATTTAGCACCACCTTGAGCCCAGAGCATGATCCTGGAGACCTGGGATCGAGTCCCACATTGGGCTCCCTGCATGGATCCTGCTTCTCCTTCTGCCTATGTCTCTATCTCTCTGTGTGTGTGTCTCTCATAAATAAATGAATAAAATCTTTAAAAAAAAAAGTATAAAACAAACAAATAGAAAAACAGAAACAAACATAATTTCAGAGAACAGCCTGTGATTGCCAGAGGAGAGGTGGGTAGGGGGTGGGGAAAAAAAGGTGAACAGATTGAGAGGGTCAGATTTCCAGTTAAAAAATAAATAAGTCACAGAGATGAAAAGTACAGTATAGGGAATATGGCTAATAATATTGTAATAACTATATGGTGGAAGATGGTTAATTGCACTTAACCATGGTGAGCCTTTTGTACTGTATATAGTTATCAAGTCACTGTCTTGTATATTTGAAACTAATACAATATTGTAAGTCAACTATGCTTCAAAAATAAACCATAGTTGGGAGAAAAATTTAAATGTAGCTGCTTAGCCTTTTCAGAATCTTTTTTTTTTTTTTTTTAATTTTATTTATGATAGTCACAGAGAGAGAGAGAGAGAGGCAGAGACACAGGCAGAGGGAGAAGCAGGCTCCATGCACCGGGAGCCCGATGTGGGATTCGATCCCGGGTCTCCAGGATCGTGCCCTGGGCCAAAGGCAGGCGCCAAACCGCTGCGCCACCCAGGGATCCCCGCCTTTTCAGAATCTTAAAGAAGTTATTTGTTTTGTTTTGTGTCCTTTTGCCTTTTTTTCCCTTCCAAAATAACATTTCCAAGTGAAGAGCCAAAGTATCCCTCTTTCACAGGAAACTAATGAGTATAATAGATCCCTTATTTCTGAGCTATTTAAAGGCTTGGTAGTTTATTTTAATGAGTATTATTGCATGTTTCTGGCCAAAGGCTGCTTAATGTGTATAATAATTGGTTTCTGTAGAAATGTCAGATTACTATCCAAAGGTATCTTCTGGGATAAAGGAACATATGACAGTTTAAAATTTTTACATGACATTTTCTGACAGTAGCTCTATGTTTACTTTGTGTTTTAGTCTATGACAGGATAAATACCGGAATTTCATTTATATTCTGATTGGTTATACATATAAATGATCCCAAAGACACTTGTCTGCCTACATCCCTTTTTCTAGATTCCTGGAAGCCTGCTGATACAGAAGGCAAGAAGCAGTATGACAGGGAGTTTTTGCTGGACTTCCAGTACATGCCAGCCTGTATACAGAAACCAGAGGGCCTGCCTCCCATCAGTGATGTGGTTCTTGACAAAGTAAGGTGTAAACTCAGAGAAAGCTATCTTTTTTTTTAGGGAACTGGTTTCAGTTATCAGTACAGATATGTGAAGTATGAGCAATTTTTAGGAATTGCTAGACTAAATATATTTGAATTAAAGTATATAATATTTAAATACTAGCATTTTCCTACATAATGTTGGATTTAGGGTTTACTGTAGATTACTCTAACCTTGGGGTTTGGCCCTTATTTAAGTGGTAACATTTTAAAATTCATTAATTGTCTGCTTATTATTATGGCTATTGCCTAGTGATATGGTGAAAAATGTGTATCTGCTGGGCTAATACGACAAAAGCGATATGGAGCTCTTTCTTCACTGGTCTAAAATTTCAGTATGGAATTAGAATGGCTTTGAGGACAGGTCAGAAACCTGAGTATATTTGGCCAATCAAACTGAAATGGTAATCAGCATAATTCAAGTAATGTTAAATCTCATAATTCAAAAATACATACTTCTAGTGATTACTTTTCAATTTTGGCAAATAGGCACCTTTTCTCTTTACTGTTCTTAATGGTCCATACAGAAAATTAGTGCAGTGTTTATTTTGTCTTTATTAAGTTAAAAAGAGTAGAGTCAGATATGTATCTGCCCAAGTAATTTTATGTATATCAATGATGAACCAGTGCTGATGACCAAGCTTAAAATATTTTTGTTTTGAAGATAAATTATTAATCCTAATTGAAGTGTAAAGGGTAGCTCTCTCTCACAATGAAATCCACCTCTTTTTGAGATTTTTAGCACCTGCTTATCCATACCATATGTGTATTATTTTCTTCTTTTATAGCAACAGGGTTCCTTATTTCTCTTGATCTCTAAGTCTTCTCTCTTAGGTACTTTAAGTGGCAGTACTAATTTGAGGCTACTTTAGAGGGTAGCTTTTATATACATTAAATTAGATTTAAAAATTAATAAATAAATAAATTAGATTTACATTCACTAAATTAGATTATCCTCTAGAAAATATTCCTTCTTATCTTCCTACCTTATTGGTTTCTGACTTTACCCAATTATTAGTTGATTTCTTCCTGAGCTACTTAGTTTTATTTAGTCTATAGTCATATTACATTCCGATACAAAGCCAAATACCTCCAATTAACAGGACAGATCGAGTAAGATTTTAAATGAGTGATCACACATGAAAATATCTCTTTTAGAGACTTACTGTTCACTCAGAGTATATGCTTTGCTAACTATAAGACAACAGCAACAAAATCGACATGTGCGATAGCAGGATTCTTCACGGTGAATACTCTGATGTCCTGGTGAATATCCTGGGGAAAAAATCCCCAAATTTGTCCCTAGTTTATAGGATCTCATAGCTTTTCTTGTGTCATTCTGCCTGTCCTTGAGTGTCCATTTAGCCAATCTAATGGTTGTATCTAGCTTCCCCTCAGGAATTTTAGGCCTAACCAGTCCCAGGGCGCCAGAAAACAATTGCTGGTCTATTGGGAGAAGTTCAGATTGGTTCAGATTCAGATGGTTCAGATTGGACTTTGCTGCCTCAGAAAGCCAATGCTCATCATTTTAGCTGACAAAACTTTTCAGTCTAAGTTTTTACCTATTTGCCACTGAATGCTTTGGAACTTGTATTAAGCTTTCCTTTGTTTCTTCATGCAGATCAACCAACCCAAATTGCCAATGCGAACTCTGGATCCTCGGATTTTGCCTCGAGGACCAGACTTTACTCCAGCCTTTGCAGATTTTGGAAGGCAAACCTCTGGTGGAAGAGGTGTACCTGTAAGTGCAAGTTTCCTATAACCTAATTAGCTAGAAAATGTCATAGACTTCATGACATCTTGTGTCCAGTGGCAAGAGAGCTGCTTTTTTTCATTGGTTCCTCTAACTAAGAAGAAGTACAAGAGTGAAGACTTGTCCTGTTTTCCATACTAATATTAAAGCAAATAAAGAATACACTTGAGTCATTTTTACTTGTGAGAAACTGGTCTGCATTAATTTGGTCTTGATTTTTTTGCATAGTTTTTCCAATTGAAATGAACTGCAGATGGGTTAAAAATTTAGTCAACCTTAAATAGGACTCCTGTTTTATTTTGAGGTGTCCTGATATAGTTGAGATCTCTAATGACATTCAGCTAATGGCCATCTCTTTGTCTTTCTTTCTACAGATTTGCAAAGTGCAGAGCAGGCATGGATTGCCAATTCTGGAACAGAGCAAAGCCCCAGCTTGTACTCCACTGGCGATGTCGCACCCACCCCTGAAGAGCCTGCCTCTAGGGGTGCGCTGAATCCTTTTTTTTTTTTTTTAACGGTAGTCTCTGGTGTTATGATATTTTCTGTTTTGTTCTTCTCACTTACTGTAGGTTGTGAAGTCAAAATATGAACAAATGACATGTACAAAAGAGTGCAGTATTGGTAAACTGCAGGTTGCCTTTACACCCCCAGTGGCAGGCTCTTCAGCGGTAGAAGTGACATCACCAGTGGATTTATGCTGGGGCACTGCACTGTGCAGGATGTGGCAGGCTGTGCCTACTTCATGCTTTGTAGACTTGCAGAAAGCATGGGGGAAAGTTGCCAATGATGTGACTACCTATTTTTCCCAAGTTGGAATGGTATAGAGAGTGCTTAATTTAAACTTCTGGAGGAGCTTGGAGTTTGTGCATTTGCAGATCACTCTGTTAAGACTACCTTATTTTATGTTTGTAAAAATTTTTTTATTTAAGGTGACAGTTTTTATTTCCCTATCACCTTTTTATTTCTGAAATGGCAACTTTTGAAACCTGCTTTGAAATGAGACTGTACCATCAGAAAACAAATGTCACTTTGTAGATATTTGAATTATTTGTTGTTTGCCTGCAGCCAAACACTAATTAAAAATATTTAAGTGCCTACAATGTGTTAAAGGCTTTGTAAAACCTACAGAAAATCTCCTTAATTTGAAGCATATTATTTATTGAGCATTACCATCTTAACAATATCTCTGTGTGTGATATTCTGTTCTCACACAGGTTGGAAATTTAATCTTTATTTTCTGTAAATACTAAATTAAAATTTTTCTCAAGTTTGAATTAACCTTACCAGAAAGTCTTAGCAGTTTCTAGAAACCATTTGATACGTTATTTTTCAACATTATTTCCCTTTTTGGTGGTGTAAAGTTATATTTCTTGTAGCTTTATTTTTGTTTTTGTTTCATTTTTGATTTATATGTTTGTTTTGCCAAACATTGGAAATAATGTTGATGCCATTTTATTAGTCTCTAGTTAACAGCATCTGTCATCGTATTGGTCTGTTTTATTCGTATGTCGCTCACAGAAGCTATGGTTTTCTGCGTCTCCTATTCCAGTGTATACTGCCACTTCTCATCACCAGCTTACTATTGTTTAATAATTAGGTATAGCAGAAAGGAAGTGCTGTAAATTGAGGATAAGCGATGTATTTTTCAAAATATTGAAATCAGAAAATGAATTTTTAAATTATCACAATGTATGCCCACTAATCTATGTGCTTACATATGTAAATGAGTTGGTGCAAAATAATGTGTTTGTAAGTGAGCCATTATCAAGAATTTGTAATGTCTCCAAAAAGGTCAGCTTTAGTTATCTTATTTTCTTTAAATAGTTCTGTCATATGCCACAAGCTAATTTTTAAGTAAAATTGTGATTCATCAGAGTAATACTGGTATGGTAAGCTTAATACAAGTTATTATTCTTCCAGCACCTCCCATAGATAACAAACATTCTCCATTTAATTTGTCCTGCTTTTCTTGGTATATTGTTGTGGATTGAGTTGGGAATTTCATAGAATGTAGCTGTGTAACATATAAAGGAACAGTTAATAATGCTCTTTGGGGAAAATGCAGAAGTCCTACTCTTCATCATTTTTGGCTCCATACCTCTAATCATTTTTCCCAGCCTCCCAATTGGCTTATAAATGATTACCACCCAAAGATATTAAGATCTTACTAGACTTAGACTTCTTGATATGGCTTAAGTAACTATGACTCCTACTATTAACTTCCCTTCAAAAGACTTAACTACAAAATATGTTGAATGAATAGCAGGTGTTTCAATATGTCATATGCAGTTACATAGCATTTTCAAACATAAGGGTCTATATCTACTGGAAGCACTCAGACACTATCCTCTCTCTACTTTTTTAAAAGTCAGATTACTGGGACACCTGGGTGGCTCAGAGGTTGAACATCTACCTTAGGCTCAGGGCACTCATGGCATGATCCCCAGGGATCCCAGGGTCCAGGGATAGAGTCCTGCATCAGGCTATCTGCAGGGAACCTGCTTATCCGCCTGCCTGTGTCTCTGCCTCTCCTTGTGTCTCTCATGAATAAATAAATAAAGTCTTTAAAAATAAATAAACAAAAATCAAATTACTTAGCAATTGTGATGTTGATTTTAATAGTAATGTGGTCAGACATCACAGAAGGTGCCCCAAAAGAAATGTATTGAGAGAGAGACAGTGGACCTATACTAGTAATTTGCCGTTTATATTTATTTCAGTTAGCTTTGAGATTAGCTGAGCTATTATAAAATTCCTAGGGGCAAAAAGGTTTCCTGAGCTTAGATCCTCCTTCCCTTTGTCCTTTAAAGGAATATTTGGCTCTCTGTCTTTAAAACTTGGTAGGATGAATATTGGTTCAGTTTTCTTCGGTTATTCAGGTAAGCAGTATGTTTAAGGTTATAGTCTATGAATGAGGGAAGAGCAATGTAAACTGAATTCTAAAACAGATGGGTATGATTTCTTATTTAATACATTGAAGAAACATGAGAGTGGGTAAAAAAGTTTAAACTTCAGTTCAAAAAAATAAAAAATAAAAAATAAACTTCAGTTCACCTAGAAAAAGAAATTGCAACTCACTAGTTAACACAAAATTTTGATGTTTATTTGAGTTGTCACATTTTTGGACCCTGAGCACATTATGACTTAAAATTGCTCTGCCACCCAGGAAGTTCCTCTTCCAATCAGATTGTTCCTTAAACAAAGAGACCAGGCCTCATTTATATATATATATATATATATATAATATATATATATATTATATATATATATATTCCATAACTCTAACACAGGATCCTAGATTTTGTGTGTGTTTATTTAGTAAATGATTCATTCATTATATATGGTGCATCTTTTGAAGGATGCTGTAAATTTGACAATTTGTACTGAGTTTTCCATACACCCACCAAAAGGACATGAAATAAGCATTTTTTATTTCATGATATTAAGGTTAATTCTATCAATACAGATAACACTTTTTAAAAAGTTCTTTTTCTTCTTTGGTATTAGTAACTTACTTGTTTTTAAGGTCCTTTTATATGCCTTATATCCTTGATCCTTATAATTACTTTTGTAGATAGGACTGGCATTAAATGTATTAGAAAGCCTAAGTTCAACAAAGTTCAGAGACTTGCTCACAGTAATTTTGCTCATAAATAGCAGAATTGAACTCAAAGTCCACAGTCCTTTTGTCTTCTATCTGCCTCTTTTTTTTGTCTGCTTACAATAGTCCTTCCAGACATTGACATTCCGGATAGTGAATTCATTTTCAGAGTATAAGCATGAGTACATTAGAAATTAATTTATTAAGTGTGTTAAGCATTTATAAGTATAATCTGTTGATGACTCAGTATTCTTGGTTAAATATTTGTGAACAATACCTTTCTTAGTTATATCCAATGAACCAAATAATAATTTTCAAGGTTCTCTTGAGAGCTTGCCACATAGGTTATCATACCAACCTTTTATTTGGGACTAGCATCTTATGTTATCTTTTCAAAACTTATTATCCTTCGAAACGTTATTACCTACTTAGTAAAAGTTTTCATAGCCTTATGCAGTTCATTTGAAATCCATACGTACTTGTCTTGGAGCTGGTAAAGAGATTTGGCATAAGTCATATTTAGTTTCTAGATGCAAATCTCACTGCATATTCATTGATGTTTCCAGTACTTTTGGGAAATTTTGTATTTCATTCAAGCATGATTAAAATTATATCCCCAAATTATGATTACTATGGCTCTTATCTGATTTTGATATAATTACCTTTCATTACATTCAGTGATCTTTGTTCTTGACAAATTTTTATGTGCAAATGCATGGGTAAATTTAAATGTCTTGTAATGCAGTTGTTTAATTGAGCTTTTCCAAGCATTGAAAAAGATTTTAACCCACACTAGTTATCCATTCTAGTTTATAGTAGAATATAACCTGAATTATAAAAATCAGGTAATATTTGATTACTGCATGCACTCTTTTATCAGCTTATTTTGTCTGGGCTATTATATCAAAGTTTCAGTTATAAATAAATGTTTATATAGTAGTCCTATCCAGTCCCTGTTGGTACTTTTCCAGTGGTGTTCTCTTCATTTCTTTTTTAGTTATATTGTGTGGTACCTCAGGTTTTTTAATGTGTACCAAATACTCTGAGATCATATCATTTATGCTGAGTGCTTAGCCGCATATATTTGACAAGATTGGTGTGTATTGTCCAGAAATTTTATCTTTTGATCCTGATACATGCTTGATGCTGCTATTACTAATTAGAGCAGATGGTGAAGTATAATTCTGAGAATGAATATTATTATTTTTTAAAAGACTTTCAATCTTATCAGTTTCAGCCTCAGACCATCTATCTCTTAAAACCTGTTTATATATATAAAGCATGAAATTTAAAGTTTCTTCTTCCTTCTCTGCAGCTTCATGTAAATTCAAAAAGGCAGCATTGGGATATTAAGTGAGATAAAAATTCTGATCTATATGTCTTCTGTGTTTTCTTTTCTTCCCTCTTGAAGCTTAATTACAGTATTTACTCAGCATTTAGTAAATGGTTTATTGGAGGCACCTAGGTGGCTCAGTTGGTTAAGTGTCCATCTCTTGATCTCAGTTCAGGCCTTGATCTCAAGGTCATGAGTTAAAGCCCTGTGTTGGGCTCCATGCTGTGGAGCCTACTTAAGAAAAAAAGAGACAGGGACGCCTGGGTGGCTCAGAGGTTGAGCATCTGCCTTTGGCTCAGGATGTGAACCTGAGGTGCAGGATCCAGTCCTGCATTCGGCTCCTTGCAGGGAGCCTGCTTCTATCTCTGCCTTATGTCTCTGCCTCTCTCTTTGTGTGTGTCTCTCATGAATAAATGAATAAAATATTTAAGAATAAAAAAACAAAATAATCAGAAAAGGCTGTCAATATGCAGCAGATTCAGGAGGAGCAGAACTTACTATCAGTTCAAATGTTTAATCTTTAAAAATTACTTCCTAACATTTAGGGTAGTGACTATTAAAGATATTTTAATACAAAGAATGCAACTTTTACTTCATTATGTCTTGCAGTAATTATTTTTCGTTGATGACCATTATGACATACCAGCAAGTGTTTTCAACAGAGTGAGTATAGTGGGACTCTAGCAGAAACTAAGAATTGATGAAGAGAGAAAGACATTTTTTTCAGGAAACAATTCAGTTAAATCTCATTTAATAATATAAGAAAGAGGGCAGCCCTGGTGGCGTAGCGGTTTAGCGCCTCCTGCAGCCCAGGGCGTGATCCTGGAGACCCTGGATCAAGTCCCACGTCAGGCTCTCTGTATGATGCCTGCTTCTCCCTCTGCCTGTGTCTCTGCCTCTCTCTCTGTCTCTATGAATGAATAAATAAAAATCTTAAAAAAATATATAAGAAAGACTTATTTTAGTATTTCTGGCCCCAGAAATTTAGAAGGATCCATTAAAATCTGTAGTAAGGCTACAGTAAGGATTTCTACGCTATAGAGAATTTTTGTGATAAAATTATATTTGCATTTCACACTGGCAGTGTAGAAATCTAGCTTTTGAAGAAGCTTTGTAACTGCCATGGTTACGGCCTGTGAATTTTTAAAAATACTATTTATTTGTTTATTTCAAAGAGAGAGAGAGAGCACAAGCATGAGTAGGGGGAGGGGCAAAGAGAGAAGCAGACTCCCTGCTGAGCTGGAGCTCAGTACAAGGTGGGGTGCTCACTCATTTGATCCAGGATGCTGGGATCGTAACCTGAGCCTAAGGCAGATGCTTAACTTACTACACCACCAGGCGCCCCCTGCCTGTGAATTTTTATGAGTATTCAAGTGAGCAATCCAAAGTCAAGCAACTAATAAAAAATAAAGTTTCAGTTTGGAGGTACTCTTTTTTGTTAGGAACAATAGCAGTATCAAACAAAGTTTTCCATCACTTTATCTAATTTAGGACTTCAGGACTAAAAACTGTGTTAGTGGAGATCATTACATTGATGATATTCTAAGGTTGTCCTCTTACCTTCTCCCCCCAAAATGTCACATCTAAATTGAGTGCTTAATACCCGTCTTTGCATCTAGGAAGTGCTTGGTGTGATCATCAGCCTTGACTTGAGCAGCACCGCAATGGCAGTAAATTTTAAGTACTCTCTGTAGATATAATAAAGAATATTCTTATCCTAGTTGTTGAACGTTGGACCACGGAGATCTCAACCTGGCCAAAGAAGAGAGCCCAGGAAGATTATCACAGTCTCTGTGAAAGAAGATGTGCACCTGAAAAAGGCAGAGAATGCCTGGAAGCCTAGCCAAAAACGAGATAGCCAAGCTGAGGATCCTGAAAACATTAAAACTCAGGTGAGAACAGAAGCACATTCTAACGTTGTTTTAAAATTACAATGCTCTTGTTTTAATTTGCTTTAACTTGTTATTTTATCCTATTAGTATATCTAGAGATTTTAGTTCAAGATTTTTGTAATTTCTTTTGCTTTTAAAAGCTTCATTCTAAGATCTTTAGCATAACATGTGCCAGATAGCCTATTTTCTCGTTTCATTTTCAAAACAAAATACTATGTCTAGAGGGTTTATATGTCATAGACTTTGATCATTTAGGCTTAGATCAATACTTACTTCCCTTCAAAATGTGTTTTTAGATTCCCAATGAGTATCCTATTCTAGTTAACATATTGCTTTATGTCCCCTTGTCAGGCCTCATTCTAATAAGTTAGAATTTCTAAACTAGTCTTCTTTTGGAGTCTTTTGATACAAAATTGAATTTTCTTTTCATCTTTCTATGAATACCTGCCTGCAGAACTCCAGGGTAAATTGAATGGATTCCTTTAATCCAAACAAAATTACTTTTTTGTGTCAAATTATGTAGTCTTTATTATTCATCGTTTGCTGTACACAGTGCCATTTCCTATATTGGGTTACCTTTACTATCTTTTTTGGATTTTTTGCTTCTAGGCACCAAGACTAGAGTCTCCTCTTGAATTTGTACCTGTACTGGAGTCAGGCATTACATATCATATGCTGACTTTTCAGTGTCTCATTCTTTAAGTATCTTTCCTCTCATTGTAAATAGTTTTAACTAGGAATCAAAAGCTTCAACTCTGGAGACAGAAGCAAGTTCTATTAGGCAAGTTCTTAATCTTAACTGTAAAATTGAGATTCTAATATTACTTACCTCATAGGGCTATTGTGCAGTTTCAATAAAGTAATATAAAGCAGTTAAAGATTTTATTAAAAAAAAGATTTTATTTGTTTGAGAGAGAGAGCATAACTGGGGGGAGGGGCAGAGGAGGAGGCAGAGGGACATCAGACTCCCCGCTGAGCAGGGAACCCTTATGTGGGGCTTGATCCCAGGACCCTGACATCATGACCTGAAGCAAAGTCAGACTCTAAACTGACTGAGCCACAGAAGCTCCCCTAGTTGTTTGGGTTTATTTATTTTAGTCTTTATTTGAGTATAGTTGACACACAGTGACTTCGCCAGCTCTTTTTGCCCTTCATAACCTGGCCTCATTATCATTTGCTGACTAACCCATTGCCTCTGACCTCTCTTGTACATACATGAACTACTTCCTTCTGTGGTTCCTCATCTACCTCATGTTTACTCAGCACCTCTTGTCTCTGCAGATAATGTTCAGTGGTCTGGAAGGCAGTAACTATGCCTGATGCTTTTTTTGCACCTAATACAGAATTTGTTGGGCTGCAAGTAGATAGCAGTTATAGTGAATTAATGATTTTCAATCAAGTTGTTTTGATGCTGATTTCTTTTTTTTATTGAGATATAATTGGTATTATATTAGTTTCAGTTTTTACACTGTAATGATTACAAAATGATATTACAAAATGACCGCCACAGTTAGTCCAGTTATTAACATCTGTCATCATGTGTAGTTACAAATTTTTTCTTGTAATGAAAACTTTTGATGAGCTACTCTCATCAACTTTCGAATATGCAAATATGCAATACAGTATATTAACTCTAGTTACTTTGCTGTTCATTACTTTAATAAATTACCTTTTTTGTCCTACTTTTTCAAACTTAAATTATCATCTGAAATATTTGAAGGTATTTGAAGGTTGTTTTCTTCTTCTCTTCCCTGTTTCCTTTTTTTCTTTTCTTTCTTTCAATTTATTTACCCCAGAGGGAGAGAGGGCACATGTTGGGGCAGAGATGAGGGCAAAGGGAGAGCGAAAGATTGAGACAAACCCAAGCTGACTCCCTGGTGAGTGTAGACCTCAACACAGAGCTCCATCCAAGGACCTTGAGATCATAACCTGAGCTGAAACCAAGAGCCAGCCGCTTAACCAACTGAGCCACCCACGTGCCCTGAGGTGTTTTTTTGCTTTCTTGATTTAAAGCACAGGTTAACATCTTAAGACTCTCACCAATATTCGCAGTTGATAGATACAATTGAGAAAAGTTTGGTGACTTTCCTACCCCTAAGAAACTTATTTTTTTTTTTTTTATAAAAGCAATGCTAACTCATTGCTGAAAACTTTTTTTATTAAAAAAAAAAAGTTTATTTATTTATTTATTTATTTATTTATTTATTTATTTATTTATGATAGACATAGAGAGAGGGAGAGAGAGAGAAAGAGGCAGAGACACAGGAGGAAGGAGAAGCAGGCTCCATGCAGGGAGCCCGACGTGGGACTCGATCCCGGGACTCCAGGATCACGCCCTGGGCCAAAGGCAGGCGCCATACTGCTGAGCCAACCAGGGATCTCCTCATTGCTGAAAAACTTGAGCATGTAATTTTTAAAGTTTAAATTGATTTATTTACTGTCTCCTTCTTAGAGAAAACTGTTAATATATTGACACATATTCTAAAAGTCCTTATATTCCAGGGTGCCTGGGTGGCTCATTCAGTTAACTGTCTACCTTAGGCTCAGGTCATGATCCAGGGTCCTGGAATAGAGTCCTGTGTCAGCTCCCTGCTCAATGGAGAGCCTGCTTCTCACTCTCCCTCTGCTCTGCTCCCCCCGCCCCCACCATGCTCTCTTTCTTGCTTGTTCTCTATCTCAAATAAATAAAATCTTTGAAAAAAATAAAATAAAAATCTGTATATTCAGATATCAATTTTTATAGGGATCAAATAAAACATTTTATAGGCCTTTTCAGTTATTATATAATGGTTTCTTGGATTTGTGCAAATTCATATTTTACTCAGGCATAATTTACATTTAGTCAAATTTACTTTTTGGTATATAGTTCTACAAATGATGAACACACAGTCATGTAACTTCACTGTAATCAAAATATGGTACGTTTAAAAAAAATATATGGTACATTTTTATCACACCGCAGAAATTTCCTTGTGCTACTTTATACTTAATCTCCCTGCATGCCCACCTTTATTAGTCACTAATCTGTTGTTTGTCCCAATACCACTGCTTTTTCCAAAATATCAAATTAATGGAATCATTTTGAATGTAGCTTAACACATTTCACTTTCATTTTACAGTTCCTATGGATATTTTGTTAGATTTTGTTAGATTTTTAACTAAATACTTAATGGTTTTTGGTACTATTATAAACAGAACAGGAATTTTAAAATATGTAATTTCTAGTTGTTCATTGCTAATGCATAGAAATAAAATTGATTTCTACGTTGACTTATATTCTGCAATGTTGCTAGGTTCATTTCTTAATTCTACTATCTTTCTGTAGCTTTCTTATGATTTTCTACATAATCGTATCATTTATGGATAGATAGTTTTATTTCTTCCTTTACAATCTGTATAAGTTGTAGTTCTTTTTCTTCTCTTTATTGCATTGACTAGGAAGGCAGCTATTCTCACCACTATACCACCAGTGCAGGCTTTTGAACTGATAGGACCTCCAGTATGACTTTGAAGAGGATGGTAAAAATGGACAGTCTTGCCTTCTTCCTATCCTTATAGGGAAAGCAGTCATTCTTTTACCATTAAGTAGAATTATACATGCTTTATTTCTAGTTGAAGTTTTCTTCTATTTTAATTTGATGAGAGTTTAAAACACTGCTGCCTAGTATTCTCTACCATAATATACCATAATTTAGACAGATTTTCTATTTATGACATTTAAATTATTTGCTATAAAGAGATATTGATGGAAGTCAATGTGGCTAAAATCTTTTGTACCTCCTTAAACATGAATAACTTTCTAAAAGTATAATAGCTGGTTCAAAATACCGTAATTTTAAAGCTTTTAATGCGCATTTCCAAATTGCCCTGAGAAATGTGCCAGATAATACTCCTGCCAGTGAATATACCTAGTCCTTAAAATTCTCAGTTGTGGAGAAGAAATGGTATAATTGCTGCTGTTTGGTTAAAATAGATGGATTTAATTCTGTGGTGAGTTCACAATCTTTATTAATAATTTGGAAAGTTGGGGCACCTGATTGGCTCAGATGGTTAAATGTCTGCCTTCATTTCAGGTTGTGATGCCGGGGTCCTGGGATCAGCCCTGCATGAGGCTCCCTGCTTCTCCCTCTCCCTCTCCCACCCGTCCCCCACTTGGGCTCTCATTCTCACTTGCTCTCTCAAAGAAATAAAATCTTCAACCAAAAAATTGGGGAAGTCAAACTTACAAATTATAAACAAAATATTAATCCTTATAGAAAGAATCATCCTGTCACAGTTACTATAACACTCTTTTCTTTTTTGTGGCCCTTCTAGGAACTTTTTAGGAAAGTTCGAAGTATCTTAAATAAATTGACACCACAGATGTTCAACCAACTGATGAAGCAAGTGTCAGGACTTACTGTTGACACAGAGGAGCGGCTGAAGGGAGTCATTGACCTGGTCTTTGAGAAGGCAATCGATGAGCCCAGTTTCTCTGTGGCTTACGCAAACATGTGTCGATGTCTAGTAACGGTAAGAAGAGAGGAAGGAGTAAAACCAGAAATCTCCAAGAGGTATATTCTCCCCTCACTACACATTCTTCCCAGAAGTGTTATTGGGGCAACGTAAAGGGGAGAATATATTTTTAGTGCTTTTTAATGTAATACTCTCAATGTATAAAAAGAATATTGCCTTATTAAAATGCATCTTCCATCTTTGGAGAGGATATGGAGACTGGCCTGAAATAGGTCTGTTATGGTCCTATCCATTGTGAGCAATGCTGAATAAGTTTTAAATTAGTAATGTGAAATTATTGACATGAGCAACCTACTTCTCCTGGTGTGTCTTCTTACAGAAATAAAATGAATGCTTATATTCACATTTGATTCAAAACTGGAAAATATATTGGTTCTAAATTGAGCCTCGGTGAAAATGATAGGATAGTTATGGTCATAAAAGGTTCAAAAGTGATCATGTCATCTCTTAGAAGTTATTAGATTTCTTTTTCTTTACATTGTCCACAGCCATTTAATCTCTACAGCCTGTCAAAACTAGGGCAAGACAGAATGGGAGACCAAAGAGCTTCTGGTTAGTGTTCATTGTCCTCTATTCTGCAGTCAGAACACTACCATGTACCATCTGTGTTTTCTCTGCCTGTTTCTGTTCCCAAGGTACTTGTGTCAGAAATGTGTGTCCTTTAACATTTAAGTTTTTTCCTAATTATCACAACTCATTGTCATTGTGCCTTGTTATGAAAATGCAAAATTCTGACATTCTGTGAATTTTTTTTGAATTCCTGTGTCAAAGATAGGTAAGTCTGTTATAACTTGGAAAACTTACCTCTTCTGTCTTTAACGAATTTAATATTCATATAGAAAAAAAACCCAGTATTAACAAGAATTAAGACCACTTAGAGCATATTCTGTGATATTGAAATTTGTTGATGCTTGAATGGATATTCTAGACCTAAAAATCAAGTAGAACAAAAAAGAAATGACTATGTTATTGGTAGAGTGACAAACTGCTTCTGTGAAGTAGGTAGAGTTCAGGGAGGGCACGAAGAGGGGCAGGATCATGGTGGGAGGGGACATGGAAAAAGGAAGAGCTCATGACCGAGACAGGGCAACGGCATGTGGCACAATAGTCACAGACACGGGCTTGGCGTCTCACAGTTCTGGCTTTAAATTTTAACTTGAAAATTATATTTAAGTTGCTTCTCTACAAGCTGTTAACTTTATAATGAACTGTTATAAACTTTATAACTTTATAAAATTATATTACCTGTTGAAACCTGTTTTTAATCCATAAAATAAGATTAAGGCACACAATTTGAGGCTCCTACAATGATAACATTAATTTAATAATAATGTTTATGAGATTGTGTATATAAAGTTCCTAACTTAGTATTTAACCAATAGTTTTCCCTAAATAATTCAAAATTACATTGGTAATGGAAAAGATTGCAAAGGTCTTGAAATGATGGCTGAATCAGGATGATTATATAACAGAAACTATCTAGGCACCTACTAGGTTGCATTATGGGTAGATGCTTTACATATATTATTTTTAATAGTTATTATAACCCTCAAAAGTTAGTATTATTAGCCCCACTTTACTGAACAGGAAACTGAGGATTAAAAAGGATAAATAACTTGCTTAATGTCACCTCACTAGTAAGTGGCTAGTAAGAATCCCAAGACTAGGATTATTCAGTCACTTGCCATATTGCCTTCTAATGTACCATATACCATACGTATCTGAAGGCAAACTGTTTCTCCATCTCATGTCTCTAATTTTCCTTTTGGCAGCCATGACATCTTGTAGTCACTAATTGGAACTAGGACTAGATCCCAGATCTTCTGACTTACATGTTAGTGCTCTTTACTAATTTTAGATTTAATCCTATAGGGAGGGAAGGATTGCTAATAGTTTTGTTTATTTTTTAAGATATAATTTATTTGAGGGCAACCCTGGTGGCTCAGCGGTTTAGTGCCTTCAGTCCAGGCTGTGATCCTGGAGACCTGGGATCGAGTCCCACGTCAGGCTCCCTGCGTGGAGCCTGCTCCTCCCTCTGCCTGTGTCTCTGCCTCTGTGTGTGTGTATGTGTTTCTCATGAATAAATAAATGAATAAAATCTTAAAAAAAAAAGATATAATTTATTTGAGAGAGTGAGCAGGAGGGGAGGGTCAGAGGGTGAGAGAATCCCAAGCAGAATGCTTGCCAAGAGAGGAGCCCCATGTGGAGCTTGATCCCACAACCTCCAGAATACTACCTGAACCAAAATCAAGAGTTGGGACACCTAACTGATTGAACCACCCACGCACCCCTGTTAAAGTTTAATAAGAGAGTATCCTTGATGAAAGTGGCCTTTAGAAAATGGCCTGGCCACAATAGAAGTTAGATTAAAATAGAAATTATAGGAAGCCAACCACTTATGTGAATTTTGCTATTATTATTTTAAAATAAGATTGATTAAACTTTACAGGATTATTTTAAATTACAGAATAACCTTTTGGAATAAGTCTAGCAGTATAGGGGTTTCCATAGAAAAGTTACTGCTCTTTTCTTACAGTCCCATCTAGTTACACTGTTCTTCCTTCCAGGGCAGTCACTGTGAATGGTTTGTCTGTGTACTTCCACAGCCTTATTTATATTCAGAAAATTATATAAAAACATATGCATATGTATAAAGAGAATACTTTTGGGTTGATATTAATTATATGTATTTTTTGTAGTTTACTTTGTTTTCATTTAATACATTTTAAGCATACCTCTAGGCCACTACAGATAGATTTTACTCATACTTTTTTAGTAGTTGTATAATATCTGAAGATGTATGTATATCACAATTTCCCCAGCCTTTCCTCCCTCCCTCCCTCTCTCTCTCTCTCTCTCTCTCTCTCCCCTCCCCTTTTCCCCCATGTTGTTTCTAGGTTTTTTTTGGTTTTGGGGGGTTTTCTGGCAACCACAAGCAGTGCTCCAATAAACACCAAAGTAATTTACCCTTACATATTGAAGCTTTTGCTTTCTTAGTATAAATTCCCCCAGAGTTCTATACCAAAGGTTACAGATTTTTACACTTTAAAAAAATATATTACAGACGTACACGCTGTTTGAGAAAAGCGTGTTTCTTTCGTCAAATTTAATGATACAGTTTCTCCATGGCTGATTTTAAGCCAGTGACAGTTTGACAGTTAATTCACAAAATTTTGAGTGAACAGTTGGCTCCCATGAACTGGTATGAGGTAGCTTTATCATACCATTACAACACGCATATAGAAGATTGTATAAATCATTAGTGAACAGCTCAGTGTATATTAATGAAGTGAGCATACCTACCACCCTGGTCAATAAATAGAACTGTGCCCTTCCCTCTTCCTTAAAGGTAACAACTGTTGTTACTTCTAGTACCATACCTGATTTACTTTTGAGGTACTGAAGGCCTGAAATAAGAGGGGACATTGGTAATAGAGTCATTTCTACTATGTAGAAAATATAAAAATCAGTCATGGGAATAATGAAAATCTAAATATAAGCTCACCTTTTAGGGGAAAGTTGAGACTATCTTCATGAACTTTGGGGTGAATTTTCTTTAGCAAGGGATGCCTGGGTGGTTGAGCAGTTTGGCGCCTGTCTTCAGCCTGGTGTGTGATCCTGGAGGCCTGCTGAGTCCCAGGTGGGGCTCCCTGCATGGAGCCTGCTTCGCTCTCTGCCGTGTCTCTGCCTCTCTCATCTCTCATGAATAAATAAATAAAATATTTAAAAATTTTTTTCTTTAGCAAGATTAAGATTCAAAATGAGTAAAAAAATAATTTGAGATTTGACTATTAAAATTTGCAATCCTTGGTGTACAAGCAAATGATACCATAAATAAAATAAAAAGATAAAGCCACAACATGGGAGCTTCTATTTGGAATATAAGATTTAAGAATTAAGGAGGAATTAAGGAGGAAAAAATCCAATGAAATAGCCCAATTAAAAGGGCAATTTATAGCGGGGGGCTCCTGAGTGGCTCGGTTCTTTAGGCCTCTGCCTTCGGTTCTAGTTATGATCCAAGGGTCCTGAGATCAAGCCCTGCATCCTGTTTCCTGCTCAGCAGAGAGCCTGCTTCTCCCTCTCCCCCTTGCTCATGCTCTCTCTTGCAATCTCTCTCTCTCGCTACCTTTCTCTCTCAAATAAAATCTCTTTAAAAATTATAAAAGAGCAATTTATAGAAATGAAAATCCAATAGCTGATGAATTTAACAAAAGATACTCATTGTTTTTCTTGATTAGGGAAATAACAAACCATAATTCTGTACAAGTCACACTTGTTAGAGTAGAAAAAATATGAAATAATTTAAAGTGTTAACAGATGAATACAGTCACTTTGGTGAGTAATTAGACAATGTTGAAGATGTTCATATACTATTCGTCAGAAATTTTACTTCTTAGTATATATCCTAGAGAAATTACCAGATGTGCACAAGGAATCCTTTTTAAGAATGTTTATTTTTTGTATTACTTTTAATAGTGAATAATAGGAAACAAACGAAGTAAGCCTAAACAAGATAATTGAGATAAACCACAATTTATTTGGCCAGTGGTTATAAATATTTGGTCAGTGATTATAACTACACACACAGTAGTTAAAATTAATGAAGTAATACTGAATGTATTAGTGTATATCAGTCTTAAAAATAGTATGGAAGAACAGTGTGACATCATTTAATAATTTTTTATAATATGCAAAATGAAATTGTTTCTATTAAGTACATATATAATAATAATACACTATTTTGGAAATACCAAACATCAAATTTGAAGTAAGATTAAGCAAAAGTACACAGGAGTAAGTATTAGGGCTTCTAGTTTTGACAAATTAGGTGATCTAGAAGACCATTCCATGGATAACAGCTAGAAAAGGTGCCTTTAGTATTTTTTAAAATTTTGAAGGACAGTAAAGAATTACTAAGGTTAAGATCTTTGAAAAGGTAGAAATCCAAAGAAAAATTAGACGTTTAGCAGATTCAGTAAAACTTCTCCCTAGACGAGGCAACTAAATGTCTTGAATAACTGTTTTTTGTAGACTTGTTGAGCTAGGGGGACAGAATTTGGGAACATTGTTCACCAAAGGAGTGGTGGAAGAGGCTCTAATAAATCCTCTTGTTTTGTTTTGTTTTTTAGTCCTCTTGTATATTAGGTTGGGATCCCAAAGTACTGCATGCTTGAAACAGAGGTGAATCAGAAATTGACCTGTTTTCACAGGAACTGTGTATAGGTCAACATCAAATAATCTCAGTGCTTGAATTTGGATTATAGTGATTTCAAATTGTGTTAGTGCCTGCTAGGTACTTGGAAGGAGCAAGCACAGATTGCTTTTAGAACTATCGTATTTTAAAAAAACTGTCATATTTGTCTTTAAATTATTTCTATGAACAATTTTTTCAAATGAAATGTCCAGCATATAGTTAGAAATAACAAAACATAAGGGAAGAAGACACCATGAATGAGAGCCAGCAGTAAACAATTTTCCCACAGGAGCTCTAGATACTGGCTTTATCAGGCATTATTATGTTCAAGGTAATAGAGATACCTTGAATTTTTCTTTTTTTTTAAGATTTTATTTATTTATTCATGAGAGAGACACAGAGAGAGAATGAAAGAGAGGCAGAGACACAGGCAGAGGGAGAAGCAGGCTCTGTGCAGGGAGCCCGATGTGGGACTCGATCCCAGGACTCCAGGATCATGCCCTGAGCCAAAGGCAGGCGGTAAACCACTGTAGCTTGAAATTTTCAACAGAGAATGAGAACGTATCAAAAGAACTAAATAGAGATCCCAGAACTGAATAGGTAATAAAATTCAGAACTTAATAGGTTGGTTTAATAACCAATTAGATACAGCTGGAATAAAGAATTATGAAGTAGTAGATGGGTCTGTAGAATGCAGAATGAAGCAGAGAGAGACCAAAAAAATGAAAAATACAAAAGGGAGGATAATGATGGAGCAGATTCAGTAAGATCAAATTTTGCTTTAATTGGAATCCAAAGAGGAGAGAGGAGAAAACGGAAAGAAAGCAATACTTGAAGAGAGTGGCTGAGAAATTTTTCACAAGTGCTGAGATGTTAAAGCCCTGATTGAAAGAATTTCCTACAAATCCCAAGCATGAATTAAAAAAAAAAAAAGTGAAAATATAGGAAAACGTTTAGACTAGTGGTAGTAAAGCTATTTACAATAAAAGAAAGTATGGGGGAAGAGAGGGAGAAATACTAAAAAGAACAACTCAGCCACCCAGGCACCCTGTTTTTTCCAAACTTTCTTTACCAATGGCACTGTTTTGTTTTCTTTTTCATAATAATTATTAGTTTGAGAAATCATACCTCCCAGTGGAATAAGAGATATTGAAGACAATTAATAAAAAATTAAATTATCACCTAAGGGAGTTGCTCTCTTTCTGTCCACGTACTCACTGAGTTATTTAAGTAACTTCTTTGTCATTATCAGTATTTTACTCAGACACCACAAGTTAAATTTCAGGGTCTTTGGCCTGACTCATAATTGTAAGAAATATATAGACCTTTGCCACTGGTCCTGGATCGTCAATGTTGGTCATTCAAAGTAAAAGATTCTAGTTAACCACTGAGTGCTGTAGTATAGCCACGAGTAGTGAGGATGAGGGGTAGTGGGAATGATAGCAATATTTTTTTTGAGGTATGTGCTAAACTTGTCACATCTAACTCATTTAGTCCTCGAAACCATTCTGTTACCACTCTTTCACAAACTTCTCTGAAATTTAGGAAATTTGCCTAAATAGGACTTTTGTACTCTAATCTAAAGGTTTTGAGTGTTAATGGTAAATCCTCAAGCATTGGCCTAGATCAGTTCTCAACCAGGCGTGGTTTTGTTCTTCAGGGGACATTGGACAATGTCTGGAGACATTTTAGGTTCTGACTCCTGGCATCTTCCTGGGTAAAGGCTCAGAATGCCTAAACACCTTACAGAGCATAAGATAGCCCCCTACAACAAAGAATTATCTGACCCAAAATGTCACTAGTGTCGAGGTTGAGAACCCTAGCCTAGATTGTTGATATTTTAAGATTCAGAAGGATACTTGTTCTCAGTTTGGAGCTGGGTTTTTGTTTTTGTTTTTGTTTTTGTTTTTTGTTTTTTGTTTGTTTTGGTTTTTTGGTTTTTTTATTCATGAGAGACACACAGAGAGAGAAAGAGGCAGAGACACAGGCAGAGGGAGAAGCAGGCTCCATGCGGGGAGCCCAACGTGGGACTCCATCCCTGGTGTCCAGGATCATGCCCTGGGCCAAAGGTGGTGCTAAGCCACCCAGGCATCCCCACAAAAGGGATTTTAAATGAAGGTATGTGATCCATGTGAATGACTTGGAGGCAGAAAAAAGGTTTAAAAACAGCTCCAGGGCAGCCTGGGTGGCTCAGCGGTTTAGCGCCTGCCTTCAGCCCAGAGCATGATCCTGGAGTCCTGGGATGGAGTCCCACATTGGGCTTCCTGCATGGAGCCTGCTTCTCCCTCTGCCTGTGTCTCTGCCTCTCTCTGTGTCTCTCATGAATAAATAAATAAAATCTTAAAAAAATAAATAAAATCCCTTTCGTGGGATTCCTGGCTAGCTCAGCAGTTAAGCGGCTGCCTTTGACTCATGGCATGATCCCTTGGTCGGAGATCAAGTACCGCATCGGGCTTCTTGCAGGGAGCCTGCTTCTCCCTCTGCCTATTTCTCTGCCTCTCTTTCTCTGATTCTCATGAATAAATAAATAAAATCTTTAAAAAGTAAAAATAAGGGATCCCTGGGTGGCGCAGCGGTTTGGCGCCTGCCTTTGGCCCGGGGCGTGATCCTGGAGACCCAGGATCGAATCCCACGTCGGGCTCCCTGCATGGAGCCTTCTTCTCCCTCTGCCTGTGTCTCTGCCTCTCTGTCTCTCTCTGTGTGACTATCATGAATAAATAAATAAAATATTTAAAAAATAAAAAATAAAAATAAAATCCCTTTTGTTACTTTGTAGGGATTATATAGATGAAGGCTAGAGAATACAAGTATATTGTGTGTCAGTTTTTCACGATGACCTAAGGAGTAGGCTTTTCAGAAATTCTTTAGATTTACAGAGGAAATTGATGTAATAGTTTTGGATTTCCCAAGTTGCTCTGTAAATGCCATATTTATTATGCACACAGAGACAGGCATGTATACAACTGCCTGCTTCTGTAGAGCTGTACTAAGTAAAACCTCTGGCATCTAAGGCTTATGGACATCGTAAGAAAATAGGAGACTGCCTCTGGAGTATGTTGCTGCTTCTATTAGTTCAACTAGGAGTGTCTAAAGAGGCTTACAAGCCCCCTTTTACAAACTGCAAGGCATTTAACTAGAATTCAGTACTTCTCTTAGGAGGAGGAGAATTGAACTGAATGGCAAATGGAGAACTGTGAACAAGAGAGTGTTGTCCTATATCTAAATCTGTAGTTAAAAATTTTAGTTGGATTGTTGGTAATTTTAAGTTGCTGTGTTTTTGTTTAAATCATAATTCAAATCAAAATCCATATCTCAGGAACCCCAGAAGCTTGTAAACTCCTCAGAGCAGAATACTTTTTCTTCTATTTTATTTTTTCACTGCTAAATTCCCAGGGCCTAGAATAGTTCCTGGCACATCATAGACTCTCAGGTATGTGTTGTAAGTGGGTATATAACAATAACAATTTGAATTTATTTTATGCCCCAAGTCTCTTTTGGGGGACTGGTTTTGTTTTGTTTTTTGCTTTTATTTCTTTTTTTTTAAGATTTTATTTATTTATTCTTGAGAGACAGAGAGAGAGAGAGGCAGAGACAAAAGCAGAGGGAGGAGCAGGCTCCATGCAGGGAGCCCAATGTGGCACCCTATCCTGGGACTCCAGGATCACACCTGGGCTGAAGGTGGTGCTAAACCACTGAGCCATGCGGGCTGCCCTATTTTTTACTTTTTATCTCTGCTTGTGGCAGGCATGTATACCTCATCTATAAAGATAGACACTAAAGACAGATTTTTGAGCATTCTGTGTCCTGTTATGCCATCTCCAGAAGTTTCAGTGTTGCCACTGCTCAAGTGCTTTAAAGCAAGACACGCAAAGAATGGCAGGATTGAGTATATAGTAAGAAATACTAAAAGAAAGAAGGAGACATACTTAAATCTCATCAGAAATGAAGCCTGGAGTACAGACCAGGAAAGTCAGCCTTGGGCAACAGCCAAGTGTCTGGAGTCCACTGGTGGAGGAGGTGGAATGTTCAATCAACCTGATGAAAGATGAAAAATGCTTTGAAGAAATGTTGAGAAATTACTTATCCATTCATAACTCTCTTTTGAATCTTGTGGGCATCTCTCAGAACTACATATCTCTTCAGATGTTTCTAACCAGAGATACAGTTTGATAGATGTTTTTGTAGTACATTCAGAGGATGTAAATTCGTTCAGCTTTAATAAGTGACTTCACTAAGGTCAAAACATAACTACTGATGGAGGATACTATGTCACCATGGACTCGTGAGTGACAGTTGGACAATTGATTTATTACTCTTCACTTCATACGTATTTTTTTTAAAAGATTTTGTTTATTTATTCATGTGAGAGAGAGACAGAGAAAGAGAGAGAGAGAGAGGCAGAGACACAGGCAGAGGGAGAAGCAGGCTCCACGAAGGGAGCCCGACGTGGGACTCAATTCTGGATCTCCAGAATCACATCCTTGGCTAAAAGTGGCGCTAAACCACTGAGCCACCTGGGCTGCCCCATCTCATATGTTAGAATTAGCATGGGGGTGCTACTACATTACACTAGTCATTCCAAATATTTTACCTCAGACCAGAACATGCTTCAGGATCAAAATGGCTCCTGAAGTTCCACTGGAGCTCCATGCGTTCCCACTAGAATTGCTATGTTCTAAGACAACTTTGAAAATCCGGAGCATGCTAAATGTGGCCAGGGCTGGTCCTTTGATTTTCTGGTCCTTTCATTTTCTAGTCTCTTATTTGGCTACCATAATTAACACACAACTGACAGCCCTTACTGATTCTCTGGAGTTTGATCCTTTTAAGGACAAGTATTTATCCTCAACACTAGCAAATATATCAGCAGTACAGGCCCTGTTGCTTAAAGAAAATGACTATGTGAGGCTGACAACATTTTTGTCTAGATTACTCGGCTACTGGTATGTGGACAGGTCTCATCCCAATATGAGATGATACACTGTTAGTTTACAGTGTAATATGTCACACTCTTAGTTTACAACTGTGTAAAAATGAAAAGCCAGATTCTCTCCAGTGTATCTAGCTTACCAGACAGCCTTCCTGAAATATTCTCCCTCTCTTACTTCCTGAGAAACCATCTCAAAGAACCCATTTAAAACATATGTCTAATAAATAAATAAATAAGTGAATAAGTAAATAAATAAAATAAAACACATGTTTTGATTGTGGACTACTGCTAAATGAAAATTATAGCTGTCTAAAGGATCTTTTTCTCACTGTTGCACATCACCTTTCATTTTTGCTATTATCCATAATTACACTGCAAACATCTACCTTGTTCATTGTTGTGGACTATATGTTTGTGTTTCCCACCCTTAATTCATATGTTGAAGTTCTACCCATCAATCTGCTGGTATAAGTAGGTAGGGCCTTTGGAAGATAATTAGGTTTAGATGAGATCATAAGGGTGGAGCCTCCAAGGTGAGATTAGTGCCTTTACAAGAAGAGGAAAAGGGATGCCTTGGTGTCTCAGTGGTTAAGGGTCTGCCTTCAGGTCATGATCCCAGAGTCCCATATTGGGCTCCCCATGGGGAGCTGCCTTCTCCCTCTGCCTATATCTATCTGCCTCTTTCTGTGTGTCTCTCATGAATAAATACATCTTAAAAATAATAATAATAAGAGGAAGAGACACTGGAGCTTCCACTGCCACTACTTGAGGATACAGGAGAAAGCAGCTGTCTGTAAATCAGGAAAGGGATGTTCACCAAAACTAAATCTACTAACACTTTCCAACCTCCAGAACTGTGAAAAATAAATGTCTGTCATTTAAGCTTCCATTCTATTGTAGTTATTAAAGCAGCCCTCACAGACCGAGACATCCACTCTTTGTGTCTCTTCTATTTCATTGGGTTTCCTGACCAATGTCCAGCAGACAACCCAGGCTGACTTAATAATGCCATGACCCTGTTGAATTTATCATCTCAAGTACCAAGAAGTTACCATGCGTCACCATTCTCATAGAATATGTTCTCACTGGCCTATTTCCATATTTCCACCACCCTATTAATCATCCCCAAGGATATTAAATCCATGTTCCAAAACAAGTCCTTAGGAGGTTGTGTAGCTAGACATTCATTCACACAAGATTTGTATAATTGCACACCTGTGGCCATTCTGCTAGTTATTTAATTTTAGTATTTCCATTTGGTTATATCTAAAAAGCTGCTCTATAATCATTTTTTAATATGTGTACATGTGAAATCTGTGATCATCATTTTGAGATAGTAGCTATTCATATCTCTTGCCGTTTGTAGATTTCTCCCTAATTTCTTGGTGGGCTGACTTTGCTTATATACATTTTTTGGCACCCATGTTATTACAATTTAGATTGCTCTTTTTAATCATAAACATGTCAAATGCAGTTCTAAGGATATAAGCATGTTAGTTGATTAGACTCTTGCAATGTGCCAGCCACTATCATTTGAATTACTTAAACTAATCTCCTGTAATCCTTCCATCAGTCCTAAAAGATAGATGTTATCATCCTCATTTTAGAAAGAAATAGAGGTTTGGTGAAACTAAGCAACTTGACCAAAGACACCTGGCAGAGCTGGGATTAGAACTGTTTCCAAAGTTCCTGTTTCAACAGCTATTTTATAATGTCCCTCAGTCTACAGTCATTGGAACATCTCCTTTTGTAGATGAAGGGACTGAAGCTCAATGTTCAGTGTTTCAAATATCCCATTCTTCTCTGTAATTTACAAAGTGCTTCTGCTCAACCTGTTTCATTGAATATAGCTGCACTCTAGGGTGGACTTTGGGCATTGTGTCTCCTTTGTTTTGGAGGATGAAACTGAAACTTGAGTTAAAAGAATTGCCTTTATTTAAGTCAGCATATCTTCCATTCCTTAACCCAACACTTTGAAAATACCCTTCCCTATGTAAAAGGTCTAAAAAGCATAGTTTTTTTACATCTTTTGAGTAGGAAAAGCTCTCCCTTGCTTTGTGTTATTTCTACTTGCTTCCTATAAAGCAAACTTCCTGAGTTGTATTTATTTAATTTTATTCATTTTCATTCTGGTTCCTCTTACCATGAGAGGGTGGCTTGGATTTTCATAGTGTTGTCCATATTATTTCCATTTTCTGCACAATGCCATCCATAATACAAGAAACATCTCTTTAGACTGATAGTGGCCCAGCTGATTTTTGTTGTACCAATTATGTCCATAGTATTAATGTAGATGATGCTGGTAAATATATGAAGAATCTGGATAGAACTTCTTGGGTGGTTTATTCTTATAAAGTAGCAAATTGGAAACAAATGCTGGGGATTTTTTTCTATTGATTTTTTAAAGTTTTAGTTTGTTCTGGAACCTAATACCATGTTGTTGTTCTATTGTGTACTACCTTGCTCATGGATATGCTTTCTGGTTCTCTTTTGTAGTACATTGTTACATGTTCTGGGCCCTAAATACAGTCAACCTTTGGCTTTACCTTTGGCAAGCCTTTGTTTTCATGTAGTATTTCTTTTCTTGAAAGATGATTCAATGCCTGCCATCCTTTGTAATCGTGGAATAGGCCTGAGTATGAAATTATGTATAGTCACTTTAATTTGTTTGGCCTGAATTTGGAGATGAGAACATGTTAGCATTTTTATGCTTGTCAAAAGAAATATTTTACAATCTTACCCTCTTCCTGACTTAATGTTTTCTGCTGAAAAAGAGTTTAATGAAACACTTGCTTTCTTGGTTGGTTAGAACTGGACTTGTTGGAACAGCTGGCTGGCTCAGTTGGTGGAGCCAGTGACTCTTGATCTCAGGGCTGTGAGTTCAGTTCCAGCCCCATGTAGGGTGTAGAAATTACCTAAAAATAAAATCATTTAAAAAAAAAGGGAACTGGACTGTTAAATGGTCTTTCATATGTTGTAGGGAATCTGTTGGAGAGTATGTCCCATCAGTTTTAGCACAAATCCAGTATAGAATCATAGTCCTCATTTTCAAAAAGTTTCTCTAGCCATTCAACCTTAATCAGCAGCTGTCCATGTTCATTCTGGTTGATAACATTAACTCTTTTGTGAGTATAAATACAATGCATTCTGTTTTGTTTTTTTGTTTTTTTTTTTATCATTCTCTAAACCTAAGGCAAAGACCAATGCATTTCAGAACTTTGGGAGCCAGTTTATGATACCAGAAAAACCATTTTGCCGTGTTGTGTGGTAGCTGTTCAAAATTTTGCTCAGGGTGATTACATGTGTAAAATGGTAAAGTTTAGTTTGTCACTGCACCAGTCTACTTTCTTAGAAGAATATCTGTGTTTAGTTACACGTAACCTTGAAGATGTGAGCTATTGCTGTTACTAGAAAGTAGTTCTGAGACTTGAATGGAAATCTTGTGAGCATCTTGCCTGCACATGGTCTAACCCTTCCAGGCTGAGTCTTCCTGTGTAACAAAAGAATGTTTCTAAGGTGACCATTTTTTAGACTGAACTTTTGGAAAACTAGTATTTTCTTTCGGCACATAAGAAATAATCGGGAAAAAAATAATAATAATAATCGGGGATCCCTGGGTGGCGCAGCGGTTTAGCGCCTGCCTTTAGCCCAGGGCGAGATCCTGGAGACCCGGGATCGAGTCCCACGTCGGGCTCCCGGTGCATGGAGTCTGCTTCTCCCTCTGCCTGTGTCTCTGCCTCTCTCTCTTTCTCTCTCTCTCTCTCTCTCTGTGACTATCATAAATAAATAAAAATTAAAAAAAAAGAAGAAATAATCAGTAAACATAGTGTATTGATAGTCAAATTAAGTACCAGCATCACAGTGTTAATGATGTTCCCCTGAAGAGAAGATATCTCAAAAATCCTCAAATTTGTCCTCACACCCGCCCCCTCTGCTTCTTTCTAGAATAAGGATCCCACCAACAACAGTTTTCCTATGGCCATGCTTTTATGTCATTTCTGTTTGTTCCTTTAAACAAAAGTACCTACAATGGTAGTAAGGAAAACCGAGGTAAAACCCTAGAGAGTTACAAAAGGTCTAGATAAGAGCAGAATTGTAGTTGTTATTAATAAGACATGAATTTCAAAGTCAGCTAGAGGCTCAACCAGCCATAAAGATATAATACATTTATATGAGAGGAATGTATATCTTTTCTGTATAAAATTGCAGACCTCTTACCACTAAAATATGAAATGTGTAAAGCTAAATTGTGTACTTCTTATCAAAGCTTACCTGTAGTTCAATAATGAAAATCGATGTTTTGAAAGAATCATCAAATGTCATAAGTAATCTTAATGATTTTACAATTTCCTGTATGGATACAGCTGAAAGTGCCCATGGCAGACAAACCTGGTAACACAGTGAATTTCCGGAAGCTGCTACTGAACCGTTGCCAGAAGGAGTTTGAAAAAGATAAAGCAGATGATGATGTCTTTGAGAAGAAGCAGAAAGAGCTCGAAGCTGCCAGTGCTGTGAGTATTTTCACAAAAAGGGAGCGTGCTTGTCCTCTCTTTGTGTTATTGAATAGAATTTTCATGAAGCCTGTTATATCTTCCTGCTACTTCAGTAGATGCCTGTGGCCTTTTTTTCATGTGGAAACATTATATTGAAGTTTAGAGGAATGCTTTATTCCTTTTAGTGCCACCCGTTACAGCCACTCAACCTAAGATAGGAATTTAGAGCCCAGATTTCAGAGAGGTCATTGAGTTCCAGAAATCTGAAAAAAAAATGCAAAGTTTTGGGTGTAGCTCAGTTTTCTGAGGAGAAGATCTGCAGTTGCTATCAGACTCTCAGTGTACCCATGCCTCCCACAAAGGGATAAGACTGTGAGTCAGAGTGTATATTCTTAGCCTCTCCTATGGAATATGGTTGTCTTCATCAAGCTCCTATTACCCTTCCATACACAACAGCCAGAGGAGAAGACAAGGCTTCATGATGAACTAGAAGAAGCTAAGGACAAAGCCCGGCGGAGATCCATTGGTAACATCAAGTTTATTGGGGAACTCTTCAAACTCAAGATGCTGACAGAAGCCATCATGCATGACTGCGTGGTGAAGCTGCTGAAGAACCATGACGAGGAGTCCCTGGAGTGCCTGTGCCGCCTACTCACCACCATTGGCAGAGACCTGGACTTCGAGAAGGCAAAGGTGAGCACCCTGGTCTCAGAAGCACCCAGTATGGCCTCTGTCAGTTGCAGAAAAACTAGAACCATTAACAAGAGTATACCATGTCACCCTGGCAGTCTAGGCTGCTACTTTGTCTTCTTTTGCCCTTTTTTTTTTTTTTTTAAGATTTTATTTATTTATTCATGAGAGACAGAGAGAGAGAGGCAGAGGCAGAGGCAGAGGGAGAAGCAGGCTCCATGCAGGGAGCCCAACATGGGACTCGATCCCCGGTCTCCAGGATCACGCCCTGGGTTGAAGGCAGCGCTAAACTGTTGAGCCACCCAGGCTGCCCTTCTTTTGCCCTTTTCATTATCAGTGTTTGGCCACTGAGCTCTGTACCATCTCTCCATCATGGTCAGAAGTGAAGAAGGTCCCAAATGATATAAAGGCCAATTTATGAATTGTTCAGGTTATATGTCACTTGTCCTTTCTCTGCGTGACCATTTCACAGATCATTTGCATGTGTAGCAAATGGCAGAAATAAGAGAATAGAATAGCTATTGTGGGTCAGGACTGAGGTGATATGGAAGTGAATATCCAGTAGTTTTCTTAAGTTTATGCCTGAATTAAGCACAGGGCTATCTAACCATAATTTTAAAAAATCATTAACAGTATTATGTCTCAAATATAACATGGTGCTCTCCAAGTAAAGGGTAGGAAAATTAGAAATGCTTCAAAGAAATATCAGATGTTTCATAAAATCTGAATCAGCTGGGATTGTCTGTAGCAAAAAAATCCAAATATCAGTGGTTTTTATGCAAGACTTAGGTTTATTTCTTACTCCTGTAAATCAACTTCATACAGAAGTGAGAAGTCTGAGGCTGGTCTCGTGGCTTAGAGATGATAATTGGTCCAGTTCCTCCAGCTTAACTTTCTGTCATCCCCAAGGTATAACCCTTGTTCTTACCATTCTCAGCAGAGAAGATTGGAAAGGGGCAAAGGACACAGCCACCTCTCTCTTAAGGAAGGTTCCAGGGGCTGCAGCATGTCACTTCCATTTATATTGTTTACCTGTGATTAGTCACAGGACTACAGCCCTTGGAATACATAACCTTTATTTTGGGCATGATATGCTCAATTAAAAATTCTACCTCATCATTTGGATATAACTTGTATTCCTAAGCCATTTAAAACATCTATATGGTAAACTTACACTCAAATTCCTCAGGCGGGATTACAGGATGATTTTGTCTCTTGTAGCCACGTATGGACCAGTATTTTAATCAGATGGAGAAAATTGTGAAAGAAAGAAAAACCTCATCTAGGATTCGATTCATGCTTCAGGATGTAATAGACCTAAGGCTGGTAAGTAGAAAAATGTAAGGCAACTACTCTAGTCTCTTTTAAGGAATTGGGTTGGAGGGGATGTCCTAGTATGTACATGTGTAAAAAATGCTACAGGAAGGAATTCTGGAAATGCATTGATGCACTTCCGTGACAGAGCTGTGTGAAAGGATACAAAGGTAGTATACCTACCTGCCTATTACATTTCTTCTCTCTACACTCATCAAACCACATGGCATTTTTTAAATCAGCCATTCTGAATTCAAACTGTGATCACTTAAATTTAGTTTTAGGGTGCTAAATCATCAGGAGTCCATCTTCAAAATGATTATATTTAACTTCTCTGAGTCTTACATTTTTATCTCTAAAGTGGGGATGTTGCCTACCTTGCACATATGTTGCAAAGCTTCAATGAGGTGATTAGGTAAAGTGCCCACCTCATAGGAGATGTTGGTGTTTCGTCTCTATTTTTATTCCTGTACATTCTCCTCTTCTGCTGTTGCTGTTTCCCGTTTTTCATATACATACAGTGTTTACCACTATCACCTCTTTTCTCTCTTCTTATTTTAAGTCCTATAGGGAATATACTGCAGCTGATCCTAGAGAAAGAGAATGCAGGCCGTATTTCTTCCCTGCCCTATATCTAGACCAGATAACACTGATGGTGATTCTTTATCTTACTAAAGGTTAAATGTGACCTCAGGATTCTTCTTATTACCAAAGCCACTACCAGATGATCAGAATTTGTGTGCTAATAACTATTTGCCATCCTTGCCTCTAACAAATGTAAAACTTCTTCACCCATGCCCTCAATTACTTGTACCTATATCAGGTGTTGGAATTATGGCTGGAAAATAAAGGGAGAAGAATAAATGTGATTAAACAACTTGTCTTGTTCTTAATAGTATAGGGCAGAGAGTGGCTCTTTGTGCAGGGTATCAGAACCATGATATATGAGGAATGAAAAATGCTAGTCATCCTTGATTTAGAGCCACCATGGAATGTGATTTGAATTAGGTATTAATAACCCAGATTAAGGCAAGATGAAAAAACCCTGAGGTTTCTTGATTCCTTTTCTGACTCCTCCTCACAAATATAGAAGATAATGTTTCAAAAATACATTTGGATCCATTTTTCACTCTTTTTATTCATTGGCTATTAGAATACTCAGCATATAGTAGTTCACGTTGATTGAGACTAATTTAATTCTTTTCTTTTAAGATTTATTTATTTGAGACAATGAGAGCATGCAGGGAGTGAAAGGCAGAGGTAGAAGAAAAGAGAGAATCTCAAGCAGACTGCACGCTGAACACAGAGCCTAATGTGGGGCTCAGTCTCACGACCCCAAGATCATGACCTAAGCTAAAATCAAGAGTCTCATGCTTAACTGAGCCACCCAGGCACTGAGACTGGTTTAATTCTCTCTCCCCCGAAAAATGCACATAGTGCCATCTCTTAAGATGAAAAACTGCTATACTACAGATTTTAAAGTTCTTTTACACTTTTCCATCAGTGAGAAGTATCAAATAGATTTTCAGATTTTTGTCATGTTCATTTTTTGTTTTCTGGCTAATAATGTTGTTTTCTCCTTTTATAGTGCAATTGGGTATCTCGAAGAGCAGATCAAGGGCCTAAAACTATTGAACAGATTCACAAAGAGGCTAAAATAGAAGAACAAGAAGAACAAAGAAAGGTCCAGCAGCTCATGACCAAAGAGAAGAGAAGAACAGGTGAGGAGTGGAGTCCACTGGGTTGTTAGGGAAACTAGAGAAATGAGGGACAGATGTTTTAGAATTCTTCGTTTAGATCTGAAATGACCTCAGAAAGAATAAACCCAAGAATAGAGTGGTAATTGGTAAGTGAAGCAGTGTCAACCTAGAGCCTGGTTTTTAAGTAAAAGCCACGAATGCAGAACTCAATATGGTTTGAATACTTTATAGTCAGTAATCAACAAGACTTTACTCAGTATATTCTGTATACTCAGTATTGGTGAGGGATATGAAAAGAAGTGGAAGATACAGTTTCTTTTCTCTGAAAGCTTATAGTTTTTCTGGGAAGGCAAAACTAATAAGGGAATATTTTTCAAATAAATAGAAGATAATACCAATTATGAAATGTAATCTTTATTAGGTTTTAGGGACCCCTGGGTGGCTTTGGCTCAGGGAATGATCCTGGATCCAGGGATTGAGTCCCGCATCGGGCTTCCTATGAAGAGCCTACTTCTCCCTCTGTCTGTGTCTCTGCCTCTCTCTCTGTGTCTCTCAGGAATAAATAAATATCTTAAAAAAAAAAAAAAAGTTTTAAAACTCAGAGGAAAAATAAATAAATAAAACTCAGAGGAGAAGAAGGAAAGCTAGAAGAGATCTTTATTTGAGAAAGGCACCTTTGAGCTGGGTCCTGGTGGATGGTAAATATTTGGAAGGAAAGGAGTAATTTTAGTCATGAAATTAAAATATGTATGTAAAGAGGCAAAGAGAAGCCTGATTGGAGCAAAATTTAAGTATTCACGATCAGTGGGGAAAATGTTTGTTTGGAAGAATGGAGCCAGATTAAGAACTTTTGACTTGATAGATGGTTGACATTAAGAAGCGATCTTAAGGGATCCCTGGGTGGCGTAGCGGTTTAGCGCCTGCCTTTGGCCCAGGGCGCGATCCTGGAGACCCGGGATCGAATCCCACGTCGGGCTCTCGGTGCATGGATCCTGCTTCTCCCTCTGCCTGTGTCTCTGCGTCTCTCTCTCTGTGTGTGACTATCATAAATAAAAAAAAAAAAGCGATCTTAAGATCTTAAGTTTTCGAACAAAAGGATAATGTCATGGTAGCAGTATGTAAATAAAATAGGCCTATGTGTTTTAAATGATGAATAAAAGGGGTACACAACTCAAAAATGTTACTGTTGCTGAAATCATGGTAACAATAATTATAAAAGGAAGAAATGGGGGGAAAATATGAAAGGTGAAATAGAAGGCATTTTATACCTGAGAAAATAGAAAGTTCATGGACTAAATTTAAGAATAATGGACGAGGAAACCTTTTCTCAGCAGGGAAATGATCATTCTTCTCATAAGCCTTTATTTTGAGGTGGCAGGAGGGCATCCAAATAGGACCACTCATTTGTCTACTGTGCTGTTACGTGAGCATTGTAGTTACTGGGTCATGTAAGTGTAATGGTTGAGAGCATAGACTCTGGAGCCAAACTATCTGGTTTTAAACTTTAGCTCTCCTAGCTGTATGACCTTTCACAAGTCACTTAATATGTAAAATGGATTTAATCACTGTTTCTAGGATTTGTGTGAGGATGAAGTGAGGTAAATAATATGTAATGTGTTCAGCTTAGCAACTGGCACTTGATACTCAATAACCACGTAGCTATTATTTATCACAGACAGTAGAGCTCATAGTGAAGTTACAAGAAATGAATCCTCCATGAAAGAAAGTGTACTTAAGTTTCATGGGACACCATACTTCCTCACCTTCTTCACTCTAGTACTTAGCATAGTGCCTTTCACGTAATGACTTCTATTTATTTTTGAACTAGAATGAAAGCCCAATCCATGGAGGATGTCCATAGAAGATGTCTTTTCTAATAAAAGAAAAGAACTCTTGGAAAAGTGACAGATAAAAAACAAGTGCAGTGGAAGGAGCACTAGGATATAAGAAACAGGAAACAAGTTTGTTCATGATCAATAATGTCAGCAAAAAGAGTGTCATGTATTTGAGGATCAGAAAAAATTTGGATAGATAATTTGGTCTTTCATTCCGCAAATATTAAGTGCCCATTGCTTAATAGGAGAGACAAAATCCCTTCCTTCATGCAGCTTCCATCATACCAGGGGGACAGATGAAAAATGCTTGTATGAAATACGTAATTTTGTCAGATCACTTTGTTCTAGAAAAAAAGATAAAACAGAGGAATATGAGTGGTGCCAGGTTTGGTGGGTAAAGGTACAATTTTAAATAGGGTGGTTGGAGTGCCGATTAAAGCTGGAATTTGAGTGAACACCTAAAGTAAGTATGAAAGAATTAAGCCTTGGTGGATATCTGGGGAAAGGTTTTTAGGCAAAAGGAATAGTAAGTAAAAGGCCCTGAAGTAGCATTTTCAGGGAATCGCAAGGAGGCCAGTTTGGCTGGAGCAAAGAGCATTGGAAGATGGGGTTTGAAAGACCCCAGTAATCAGTAATCAGGGGGCCTGATTACTCAGACTTTGTAGGCCATTTAGAAGGAATCTGTTTTTTTGTCTGAGTGAGATGGAGAGATTAACAGGAATGTTTTGAATAGAGAAGTGACAGGACCTGACTCATGCTTAATTAGAGTCCTGCTGGCCACCATGATGTAAATAGTTGATGGTGGAAGCAGTTGAGTTAATGAAGATGTTTTTGTACTAATCAATGAAATGTTGCTAGAGAAAACCAAAACAATGGTGTTGGTAATAATAAGATGAGCTAAATGCTGAATATATTGTAAAGGTTGAACTGACAAGATTTGCTGGCAAATTGGGTGCCAATGTGAGAGAAGTAGGAATCGGGTTTCTACCTGAGCAGCTGATAGGTTGGAGAAGCAGGCTTTTAGGGGAATGATGGAAGTATATGTGTCATTTGACACCATTAGGCGAAATAAACTTTAATGATTTCCAACTGATTTCTCCTGAAATTCTAATCATGAGCTATAAACAAGAATGGGCCCTCCTGTGTCTAGCACTGAATCTCTAATCATTAGGTTCAGTTTCTCCTAGGTCAGTGTGTCTCATGGTATTCCTATGTGATATTTTCATGTCATCCTGGGCGTTAAAAAGACTTTCAGCTTTACAATCTCTTTTGTCCTTTTCTTTGATTTTGATTGGAGCTGCTGAGTTGAAAATACTGTTTACTCTTTTTCTTTTATAAATTTATTTTTTAATGGTGTTCAATTTGCCAATATATAGAATTACACCCAGTGCTCATCCCATCAAGTGCCCCCCTCAGTGCCCATCACCCAGTCACCCCCACCCCCTGCCCACCTCCCATTCCACCACCCCTAGTTGATTTCCCAGAGTTAGGAGTCTTTCATGTTCTGTCTCCCTTTCTGATATTTCCCACTCATTTTTTCTCCTTTCCCCTTTATTCCCTTTCACTATTTTTTATATTCCCCAAATGAATGAGACCATATAATGTTTTGTCCTCCTCTCATTGACTTATTTCACTCAGCATAATACCCTCCAGTTCCATCCACGTCGAAGCAAATGGTGGGTATTTGTCGTTTCTAATGGCTAAGTAATATTCCATTGTATACGTAAACCACATCTTCTTTATCCATTCATCTTTCGATGGACACCGAGGCTCCTTCCACAGTTTGGCTATTGTGGACATTGCTGCTATAAACATCGGGGTGCAGGTGTCCCGGCATTTCATTGCATCTGTATCTTTGGGGTAAATCCCCAGCAGTGCAATTGCTGGGTCATAGGGCAGATCTATTTTTAGCTCTTTGAGGAACCTCCAGACAGTTTTCCAGAGTGGCTGCACCAGTTCACATTCCCACCAACAGTGCAGGAGGGTTCCCCTTTCTCCACATCCTCTCCAACATTTGTGGTTTCCTGCTTTGTTAATTTTCCCCATTCTCACTGGTGTGAGGTGGTATCTCATTGTGGTTTTGATTTGTATTTCCCTGATGGCAAGTGATGCAGAGCATTTTCTCATGTGCTTGTTGGCCATGTCCATGTCTTCCTCTGAGAGATTTCTGTTCATGTCTTTTGCCCATTTCATGATTGGATTGTTTGTTTCTTTGGTGTTGAGTTTAATAAGTTCTTTATAGATCTTGGAAACTAGCCCTTTATCTGATACGTCATTTGCAAATATCTTCTCCCATTCTGTAGATTGTCTTTTAGTTTTGTTGACTGTATCTTTTGCTGTGCAAAAGCTTCTTAACTTGATGAAGTCCCAATAGTTCATTTTTGCTTTTGTTTCTCTACTGCTTACTTTTTGACTGCCAAACTGATTTGAGGTATATGATAGAGTGGCTTGCTCTATTCTCCCTGCAGGTGTCCAGAGAGTGGATGAAGGTGGATGGAACACTGTACAAGGTGCCAAGAATAGTCGGGTACTAGACCCCTCAAAATTCCTTAAAATTACTAAGGTGAGTATGACATTTAAAACACAACTTAAAACAGCTTGATAATGTAACTCTCAAAATTATTTCTTGCTCACATAAAATAGCCATATGGCAGATTTTATAGAGGAGTGGTTTTTTTTTAGTGCAGATGCTTTTCTGCACGTCAGTATTTTTTTTTTAAGATTTTATTCATTTATTCATGAGAATGCACAGAGAGGAGAGAGAGAGAGAGGCAGAGACACAGGCAGAGGGAGAAGCAGGCTTCATGCAGGGAGCCTGACGTGGGACTTGATCCAGGGTCTCCAGGATCACACCCTGGGCTGCAGGTGGCGCTAAACCGCTGAGCCACCGGGGCTGCCCTGCACGTCAGTATTGATCCCTGTTTTCTTATATAATTGTCCTGGTGTTAATCCTTTTCATTTTTTAAAGGACTTACTAAGGGGGAAGTGACTAGTTTAATTCTTAAAGTTATAAGATGCTTGCTATAAGAGAAATGATAATGAAGATGCTTCAGAAGTTATAAATTATAAGCTTTACACAATATAGCCTTAGCCTTAAGGAAAAAAAAAAAAAACCCAGCTACCTATTTAAGCCTAACTTGAAAGGAATCAATGGTTTGCCATTTCCAAGGCCTAAAAGAAAGCACAGAGGACCTACTACTAGAAATCATTCTGTGTTGAAGATTTAATACATTCTACCTTCCTCTCTCTTGAGAATCCATTGGCAGTAAGAGGAAAGAGGTTTCTCTTAGCAGACATTTTCAGCAGAAGTTGATCACTGTCCATCAGGTGAAGAACCTGGAGAACAGAGAAAGTGGCATTATCTTTTGTAAAAGTGGAAACCTCTACAGCCAATGGGTTTTACCAATCATTTGCAAGTCTAGTTTGATCCTTTGTAAAACAACTTTCCATGGTTCTGAAAATTGGTTGCCTGCCAGTAGGATACTAAAGTCAATCTAAAGCTACTGTGGAGGGATGCCTGGGTGGCTCAGCAGTTGAGTGTCTGCCTTTGGGTCATCGGACTTCCTGCATGTAGCCTGCTTCTCTCTCTGCCTATGTCTCTGCCTTTCTCTCTCTGTCCTCATGAATAAATAAATAAAATCTTGAGAAAAAATAAAGCTACTGTAGAAACATCAAATGAAAGAAGAGAACTGACAGAAAAAGAAAATTGGATGAAGATGGGCTATGTCATTTTTGTCTTTATTTCAAAGTATTGCTTCAGGATAGTACATTAAGTCTCTAGATCGCTCTTGATTTTAATTAACTAGGATCCTGTTCTCAAAGATTCTTGTCCATTCGCTGGTTATTGATGTCTCCGTGCAGAGATTCCATTGCTGAATACAGCAATGATTCCCATCCACTTCTGTTTCTAGCAAGAGACTATTTTAACCAAAATCTTAAGAGAATTCATACAACATCAACCCAACATCTTTGAAAATTACATCAGTACTTAATAATAATATTATCTGTGTTTTTAAATATTGTTTCAGTTCATGGATGCTATAAAAAACAATAGTGCTGGTAAAACTACAACATTATTAATATTTAGAAAGTTTGTTAATTTTTAATAAATTTTGTGTGTAGGTACTCTACTCAAATACCTTAGAAAAATACCCTAAAAATATTTCAAAACCATTTAAAAAATAGATTGTTAATTGGGAGAGATTTATGTGAAAGCATGTGGTGGAGCAAGGCAGCACTATTAGAATTTATGAACACTTATTACCAAGAGCTACATTTCAGCTTACTGTGGTTTGTGTTTTCTAGTTACTACATTATTATAATTCTGTTCACCTGTGGTGAAGTTTTGTTTGGGGATTAAACCTTAGAGAGGCATCTTCACTTCCTAATATTCTATGTTCACTTTTTTCTTATTCCCCTGTATTGAACACTTCAATTCCACTTTTCCATCTTTAGCCCTCACCCTGTTAAGCTTTACTGAAATACAAAATCTTTGTCCTGTCTGACCTATTTTCTGACAGTAATGTGAAGAGATTAAGGGATTAATTTTGTAACATACAAGATTTATTCACTGGCATTACTAAACAGGAGAAATTACCAAAAACTGCTTATATTTAGTTAAATGCTACACCATCTTAGGGGACCTGAATGCATTCTCCAGACAAGTGGTTCCAAACTGTTTTGTGGATGCTGGATTCCAACAAAGTAGTGCAGGTACCACCAGAATCCCATGTGAATGTGAATAGCTCCATTTTATGTTTCTTAAATTATTCCAAGCACTCTTTTGTTGCTAAAGTTAGTTTTTACTACACCAAAGGGAAAAAGAAGATAAAACATTCTAGGAGCTCCTGGGGGATGTCAGTCAATTGAGCAACAGATTCTTGATTTTAGCTCAGGTCAAGATCTCAGGGTCATGAGATGGCGTTGGGCTCTTTGCTCAGTGAGGAGTCTGCTTGAGATTCTCTCCTTCTCCCTCTACCCCTCTCTACCACTCTTGTATGCACTCTCTGTCTCTTTCTAAAATAAATAAATTTTTATGAAAAAGGAAAATAAACCATTCTAGAATTTTCCTATAATTGGTTTGTGGTCACTTACAGCCCACAATTGATGAGAAAATTCAGCTGGTACCTAAAGCACAACTGGGCAGTTGGGGAAAGGGCAGCAGTGGTGGAGCAAAGGCAAGTGAGACTGGTAAGTATGAAGTGTCCCTTCTTGGGTACTTGGATGTGGTCTATCACTATTCATTTAATAATGAGTTTAGGGAAAGATGTATAGTCAAAGCATGTGCAAACTTACTGGTGTCCCTCACTATGGTATTTTAAATATTTATAATTTTTGTTGTTCAGTTAGGCTGTTTAAGACTTTAATCTCTTATGCTCCTTTGTTAAAGTTGATGTTCACAAATTCCATAATAAGAGAAATTACTGAAAACCCAAGTGAAAAAGAAAACACTTTGCTAAGAAAAAGAATTGTAAAGGGGAGTTGTAAAAGAGAGTGAAATATTTTTCAAAATCTTTATCAAAAGTCAGATTTTGAGAGATTTGACCTTAGGACTCAAATGTTTAGACCATTACAAACACATCTTTTTAAAGCTAAGAAAGTCCACTGGAAAGTAAAAAACTTCAATGTTAAGCTCCTTTCCATATTTCCCTTCTATTAAGTAATTTTGACCTTTGATTCTTTAAAAAACTTGTGTTATGCACTTAAGCCCACATGCACAATGATACTTAATATAAATACATAGGATTTATATTAGTTAACTTCTGTAAGTGAAATATTTTGTTTTGTTTTTGCTTGCCTCCCTCCTTCCCTAAGACTCCTACCCCCCATCACTACCTAACATAAGTAATTGTTTTTAGAGCAGGAAATGGTTGTAATGTACAAAGATTTCTAAGTTTGGGGATTTTTTTTACAGACAAATTCCTTATTTTATTATTATTTAAATTTAATTAACATATAGTGTGTTTTCAGTTTCAGAGGTAGAGTTTAGTGATTTATCAGCTGCATATAACCCCCAGTGCTCCTCAAGTATGCTCCTTAATGCCCATCACCCAATTACCCCATCCCTCAGACAGACAAATTCCTTCTAACATTATACTTCTTAGAGTATGGTCTGTGAACCAGGAGATTGACATCACCTTGTTAGGATTGTTAGAAATACATAGTCTTCACAAGCCACCTTCTTCCCTAGGGAGGCAGATGAATTAGAAGCTGCATTTTAAGGGCACCTGGGTGACCTAGTTGGTTAAGTGTCTGCCTTGGCTCAGGTTGTGATCCCTGGAATCCTGGGATGGAGCCCTGCATCCAGCTCCTTGCACAGCCGGGAGTCTACTGCTCTATCTCCCTCTGTTCCTCCCACCCCTCATGCTGTCACTTGCTGTTTCTCTCCATCTCTCAAATAAATAAAATCTTTAAAAAGAAAAAAAAGAGAGGCAGCTGCATTTTAGTCATGTGATTTGTATTTTTTTTTTCTCAATTCTCAACACCTATAGATGCCTTACGGTCAAGTGCTTCCAGTTTAAACAGATTCTCTGCTTTGCAACCTCCAGCACCTTCAGGGTCTACATCATCTACGCCTTTAGAGTTTGATTCCCGACGGACCTTAACCAGGTGAGACGCCCACTCTTATATTAACACAGGACCGACCTACCTGTTGATGTCTGTTCTCTATCATTCTCTCTCTCTCTCTTTCATACACACACACACACACACACACACACACACACACACACAATGATGATCATCTCTATGATGTGGATAGCTTTTATCCCTAAGATTGATTTTCTTTTTCTTTTCCTCCTTTGATCTTCACATTCTGTGCTTTCTAAGATAAGAATATAATTGGGTGAGGTAGAAAGGTTTGGGATAGGGTAGAAAGGAAGAGCAAGTTACCTGGCAAGTTTCTAATGGTTTGTTCCTTAACAAACCAGACCTACCCAAACACCCTGGGAGGCTGGTGGAGGGCTCTCTAAAGTAATGCCTCAGGATGCTCTAGATTAACCTAACACTGTGAAGCACATGGATTTATTTTTTTTTAAGACTTTATTTATTTATTCATGAGAGACATAGAAAGAGGCCGAGACACAGGCAAAGTGAGAAACAGGCTCCATGCAGGGAGCCCAGTGTGGGACTCGATCCCTGGTCTCCAGGATCACACCCCGGGCTGAAGGAGGTGCTAAACCGCTGGGCCACCAGGGCTGCCCTGTGAAGCACATGAATTAAAGGGCATGACAGCCTACCCATGTTCTTTTGTCACACTCTTCAAGTTATATTTGATGCTCTCTTTTGTTTCTCACTATTCTCTGTGTTGTACTGTCTACTTTCATTTTTATAGGATTGATACAGTGAAGTGCTCCGTTGGTTGGTTTACAGAAAATGGATAAAGAACTGTAGAATAATGACAGAAAACAACATTTTTAAAAAGATTTTACTTAAGTAATCTCTGCACCCAGCATAGGGCTCAAACTCATGACCCTGAGTTACACAATCTACCAAGTAAGCCAGCCAGACACCCCTCAAAATTTTTGATACATTGCTTTTAGAGCTAAAGTTGCTTTAAGCTCTCAAATTTTTCTCTTATATTATTGTAATCAGTTTGGCCAGGTAGACTTTCTAAACTATGTTACTTTACCTTTGGCTTCTGCAACAAAATATACTTAGCACAATTCCGCTTTTAATGATGGCTCAGATTGTCATTAAGCATCTTTTGTGCTATTGAGGTATTTGTGGCTCTTTGCCCTGCCATAAATTTCCCCTGATGGCTATGCTCTTTGCGTACTTGTGTATGTTCTTTCAGAGGTTAGATCATTATTGTGCCTCTAGTCATTTTCTTTTTTCTCTTTTAATTTGCTTCTCCTGATCTGCTATGGGCCAAGGAACTATTTGCCCAGGTGATAAGAATTGTCCAAAAAAAGAGTAGGGGGACACCTGGGTGGCTCAGGGATTGAGCCTCTGCCTTTGGCCCTTTGGATCCCAGGGTCCCAGGATCAACCCCCATCGGGCTTCCTGCGTGGAGCCTGCTTCTCCCTCTGCTTATGTCTCTGCCTCTCTCTCTCTTTCTCTCTGTATCTCTCATGAAGAAATAAATAAAATAAAATAATTAAAAAAAAAAAAAAGAGTAGGGAGGGCAGCCCTGGTGTCGCAGCAGTTTAGCACCACCTTCAGCCCAGAGCGTGATCCTGGAGACCCGGGATCGAGTCCCACGACAGGCTCCCTGCATGGAGGCTGCTTCTCCCTCTACCTGTGTTTCTGCCTCTCTCTCTCTGTGTGTCTCTATGAATAAATAAATAATTTTTAAAAAAATCTTAAAAAAAAACAAAAAAAGTAGTAAGATAGGAAGATACTCTCTTAAATAAAATGTATGACTTTGTCCATTCAAGACTACATCTGGGGCACCTGGGTGACCTAGTCAGTTAAGGGTCCAGTTCTTGGTTTCAGCTCAGTTTCAGCTCAGGTCATGATCTCAGGGTTGTAGGATTAAACCCCAGTGGGGCTCAGCTTGGAACTCTCTCCCTCTTCCTCTGTCCCTCACCCCTGCACTCTGTCACTCTTTCTCTTTCTAAAATAAATAAATGGGGGATCCCTGGGTGGCTCAGCGGTTTAGCGCCTGCCTTTGGCCCAGGGCGGGATCCTGGAGTCCCGGGATCGAGTCCCACGTCAGGCTCCCAGCATGGAGCCTGCTTCTCCCTCCTCCTGTGTCTCTGCCTCTCTCTCTCTCTCTCTCTCTCTCTCTATGTCTATCATAAATAAATAAATAAATCTTTAAACAAAATAAAATAAAATAAATAAATAAATGAATCTTTTTTTAAAAAAACTATTTCTACTACTTGGTTCTCAAAGCATTTTACTTATATTTGAAGTTTCTGAATAAATTCAGAAATTGTAAGAAATTGTAATTTGTAAGATAGTGATACCATGTTTGGTATTCTGTCTCTCACCTTTTTAGCTCATACATTCATCACTGTCTTCTTTATTCTTAAAAAATTTTTTAAACTAAAATAAAGAGTTGTCATTGGCATTTTAACATTTTAAGTAGTATCCCTTTTAACATTTTTGAAAAACGTAAAAGCATGTTTAACGTTCTCTTGGAAGCACTGATTTTACTTATGTAAATACAATTTGAAGTAGAATTGTTGCCTCACACCTTTGAAGTTATGTGTAAAAAATTATCCTGCATACATTTAGAAAGTCTTAGTATTATTTTATAATTTGAATATATAGGGGATTGGGGTGGTCTTTCTTCTGAAAAGTATGTTTTGTCTTTTAAGTCGTGGAAGCATGGGCAGAGAGAAGAATGACAAGCCCCTTCCATCTCCAGCAGCTCGTCCCAATACTTTCATGAGGGGCGGCAGCAGCAAAGACCTGTTGGACAATCAGTCTCAAGAAGAGCAACGCAGAGAGATGCTGGAGACCGTGAAACAGCTTACTGGAGGCATGGACATGGAAAGGAACAGTGCTGAGACTGACCGAAACAGGGCTCGAGAGTCAGGTGAGAGACTTGATACATACCGATAGGAGATTTGGGCCTTAAATGTGGAATGGAAAATGCAGAGGAGACCTTGTTACTACATAGATTTCAGAATGTTTGTGATAATAACACACAGGTATCTTAAAAGGTAAAAGACAGCCATGTAATTTTGTAACATCACTTTCATTTCCCAGGTTACCCTTTGTTCAACAATTTATAAAGTTTCCTCTTTCTATATTAAATGCGATGGTGATGGGTGCCTCTTGCTGTATAGTAAGCAATCTGAATTTCTTACAAGTTCTTGACATAATCCCTCACTGTGCATTAGAGTGCATGTGCTTTGTAGCGCCCTCAAATATACGGAAATTCTGACATTATTGAGCCACTGCAAGGCAAACCAAAGAGATAATATCAGATCATCTTTTGTTAACTTGATCTTGGTAACATCTGTGGTTTTTGTATATGTTTAGCGTGTATATGATTAGAGGACCAACTCAGATAATGCTCTAAAAATTACTGTCATGAATGTAACCTATCTGTTTCATCTGTTAAGTGCGGAGAGTAAGTATACCTCCCCTGTAGAATTATCATGAAGATTAATTGAAAGTTAAAACAGGTAAATACTTAGAACATTATCTGATAAATACAGATTGTTCAAAAGGTACTAGATGCCATGATGATGATGACGACGACAATAAAAATAGTTTACATTTTCTGCATCCTTATAATCTTTATTCTGGTTGTTTATAATATTTTTATAGTTTTCAAATTTGTTTCAGTATTTAAATTATGTTTCCTAACTATAGTCTTTAAATGGATTCAGAGACAAATTGAAATGTCTTCTCCCAGCTGTAGACTTCATATCATTTAGCTTTAGGGACATGTGTCTTATCTATGGTAGGTATTTGGGGAACATAACATGACAGACTTGAAAATATCTTATGTGTAGTGAATAATGTAGTGCAGCTGCCCTGTGCATGTTTATTGTCTGGTTCATTCGTTTATTCACCACATGCACACTGACTACCTAGTGACTTGCAGGCACTGGATCTCCACTCTCAGCCTTCAGTCTGCTGGGTCAGGAAGACTTACATAATTCCACAAAAGATACTGTATACAAGTATGAGCTGAGAAAAGTGCTATGAAGCTGAGAAGAGCAGAGTTCTAAGAGTTCTTAACAAAGGAACTATCTAGAATTGACGCAGAAGGATATCAGGGAAAGCTTCACTCACGTTAATGTTTAATGGACTAGTAAGAGTTAAAATAGGTTTACAGGGAAGGATGGGTATGGAGCAGAGAGAAAGAGCATCCCAGTGAGGAGGAGCACCATGAGCAGAATGGTTGGTAATAAGTAGGTAAAAACATGGCATGTTCAAGCAGCTGTCAAAGGCCAATGTGTTTGGAGCTCTGTGCGTGATTGTGCAAGCTTCACGTGCACTTCATTGGGGCAGAGGAGAAGAATCAAAATACAGAAAGGAACAAAAAGGCTTTAATTATAAAAGTTTACCATATCTCTGTATTCTCTTAGTTGTAGAATATGAAATTACTTGGTATATATCTATGCCACAATAAAATTTCTCTTTTCTGATTATAGGTGCCTTGCCTTATCAAATTTGCATCTATTTTAATGCTTTTGTGGGAAAAATCAATGTAACACATAAATATCGTCAACCATAATCTCACCATTTTAATGATAATTTTTGTCATTTTTATTTTCACGTTTTTTTAACTTTACTAGTAGTGAAACCAGAAATTCCAGCAACATCAACCCCTGCATTGTCAGAATTGGAGATGGAGAGGAAGTCCAAATCTATCATTGATGAATTTCTACACATTAATGATTTTAAGGTAAATGAAATTTCATAAAGAAAGAAAGGAAGGAAGAAAGAAAGAAAGAAAGAAAGAAAAGAAAAGAAAGAAAGCAACAACAGTCAAAACCCCATAAGAGACATACTAACTTGACTCTGATCTAAGTCACTTGTCACTAAGACTTAAGAGTTAGTAATCCAAGTCCCACACAGTTTAATTTGAACAACTCTGATGCACTCTTGGAAACTACTCTCTTTTAAATTGATAAAAGAGTTCCCAAGATCAAATGGCAAGAAGGGAGCGTGGCCACCAGTCCATCCCCACAGTGGGATAACCACATTGACTTTGATACTCATGAAGAAAAACCAACACATTATCATTATTAGGCATTGTGTCTATATATTGTTGCCTCTCATGACCTTCATAGTCATTTTGTCATCATTCTTTTATTAACTTTGAAGTATGGCTGACATGAGTTTTTATTTCTTAAGTAGAAAACTGAGGCACAAAGGAGTAAGCACTGTGTCAGGTTCAGACAGCCTAAGTGAAACATTCAAGACCCAGCTTTGAATCTGCCTTCCTTTACTCCTAGCCTTCTCTTTGATCCTCATTTTAAGATGGTAGTAAATAAGATAAGACATAATGCCCAACTTCATGAGCCCTATACTCTAGTGGCAGAGACAGATCATAAAGACTTAACAGGGGATCCCGGGTGGCTCAGCAGTTTACACCTGCCTTCCGTCCAGGGTGTGATCCTGGAGTCCCGGAATTGAGTCCCACATCAGGCTTCCTGCATGGAGCCTGCTTTTCTCTCTGCCTGTGTCTCTGCCTCTCTCTCTGTGTGTGTCTCTAATGAATAAATAAATAAAATCTAAAAAAAAAAAAAAACCTAAACAGATACCTATTTAAATTGTAGTTATAGGGACACCTGGGTGACTCAGTGGTTGAGCGTCTCCCTTTGGCTCAGGACGTGATCCCAGAGTCCTGGAATCGAGTCCTACATCAGGCTTCCTGCATGGAGCCTGCTTCTCCCTCTTTCTGTGTCTCTGCCTCTGTGTGTGTGTGTGTGTGTGTGTGTGTGTGTGTGTGTGTGTGTCTCATGAATAAACAAATAAAATCTTTTTAAAAAAATAAATTGTAGTTATAGTAAATACCAAAAGACCTATAGGTTCTTAGGAAGATCATATAATAAGATGTAGTTGAGGGATCTGGAGTCAACAAAAGCTTATCTGTTAAATAAATAAAATTAGTTTTCCCAAAAAAAAAAAAAAAGAAAGAAAAGAGAATTAGTTTTCCAGGGGCCTGGCTGTCTCAGTCAGTAGAGCATGTGACTCATGGTCTCAGGGTTTGCAGGTTCAAGCCCCGTGTTCGATATAGAGATTACTTAAAATTAAATGTTTAAAAAAATAATAAAAATTAGGCTTCTAGCTTCAGAGCATTAACTATATCTTATGACTTTTAGCATATTAGTATGATACTCTAACAGCTTACAGAACACATCCTATGAAAGATGTTTTTTCTAGCATCTTAGTAGGTGCTATTATTATTTAAAAATTGGGGTACCTGAGTGACTCAGTCGGTTAAGTGTCCGACTTGATTTCAGCTCAGGTCATGGTTTCAGGGTCCTGGGATGGATTATCACATCATACTCCCTGCTCAGCAGGGAATCTGCTTGAGTATTCTCTTTCTCCTTTCCTTCTACCCCTCCCCAAGTTTGCATTGTGTGTTTGTATGTCAAATAAATAAATCTTTAAAAGACAATAATAGGGATCCCTGGGTGGCGCAGCGGTTTAGTGCCTGCCTTTGGCCCAGGGCGCGATCCTGGAGACCCGGGATCGAATCCCACGTCGGGCTCCCAGTGCATGGAGCCTGCTTCTCCCTCTGCCTGTGTCTCTGCCTCTCTCTCTCTCTCACTCTCTCTCTCTCTGTGACTATAATAAATAAATAAAAATTTTAAAAAAATAAAAATAAAAATAAAAAAGACAATAATAATACAAATTAATATTTATTGAGCCTTTGTTTTGTGTTTGGCAGTGTGCCAAGTCCTTTTCCTATGTGCATTCCTCAGGATAACCCTGTATTAGGAGGTCAAGACTGAGAGATTGTGGGACACCTAGGTCGCTCAGCAGTTAAGCTCCTGCCTTTGGCCCAGGGTGTGATCCTGGAGTCCCGAGAGCGAGTCTCGCATCGGGCTCCTTGGATGGAGCCTGCTTCTCTCTCTGACTGTGTCTCTGCCTGTCTCTCTCTCTCTCTCTGTCTCATGAATAAATAAATAAAATCCTAAAAAAAAGAAAGAAAAAAGGAAGGAAGGAAGGAAGGAAGGAAAAAAAGAAAGAAAAAAAGAAAGAAAGAGAAAGAAAGAAAGAAAGAAAGAAAGAAAGAAAGAAAGAAAAAGAAAAGAAAGAAAGAAAGAAAGAAAGAAAGAAAGAAAGAAAGAAAGAAAGAAAGAAAGAAATTGTAACACTCCTAAACTCACATAGTAGTAAGTAGTAAGTAGCAGAGCCAGGATTCAAACCCGCATTTGTCTGACTCCACACCCTGTGTTTTTTAGCCTCTGTGATATATAGTTAACTGAAAAACTAAAATGTGCCAGCCACATTCTAGGGAAGACTGCCTGGATATTCTGTAGTGTATATAGTGAACAATATAGTCTACTTCTGTAGGTCATTTGTGGAGCTTACCATCTAATGGGAGATACAGAGCTGCCTAAATTTAGGTAATAAGTAAACAACAAATACAAAAAGAAAAGTAATGTTTCAGTTCAGAGAATTAAAACAAGGTGATATGATAGCTAGTGATTGGACAGTCACAGAGACTATAGGAGGTGTCAGTCAGCTGAGTACTGAAAGAAATGAGAACCAAACCATGAGAAAATCAGGGAAAGGGCACAATTATGAACTACTGTGACATTAAAGGTACCATGATTTAGGGGGCACCTGGCTGATTCAGTTGGTAGAACATGTGACTCCTGGTCTCAGAATTGTAAGTTTGAGCCCCATGTTAAGTATAGAGAAATGACTAAAAATAAAAATTTTTTTTTTAAATTTTTATTTATTTATGATAGTCACAAAGAGAGAGAGAGGCAGAGACACAGGCAGAGGGAGAAGCAGGCTCCATGCACCGGGAGCCTGATGTGGGATTTGATCCTGGGTCTCCAGGATCGCGCCCTGGGCCAAAGGCAGGCGCCAAACCGCTGCGCCACCCAGGGATCCCTAAAAATAAAATTTTTTTAAAAGAAGTACATTGATATATTTAGTTGACCCTGTACACAGATTCAGTAAATAAATTTCCATGGGAAGATATTTAATCACTTCATGGAGCACCTAGCTAGCTCTGTTGGAAGAGCATGAGACCCTTGATGTCAGATTGGCTGTAGAGATTACTTAAAAATAAAAATCTTAAAAAAAAAAAATGAAGACAATCAATTCAGGTTAAATACTAAAGATATGTGCATTCATTTCCATGGTCTCCTGAAAAGCATTATTATGATGTTGGGCTTTAAAATGAGGTAAAAACTCACAAGGATGAAGAACATAGGGAATAGACAGCAGCAACATTCTGGAAACTAGAAATTAGAAGGATGAGTAGCCATTTATTTAGCAGGCTAGGAATGTGTATAAGGTGTAGATGGGGCTGAGAAAAGAAGGTTTGATGGGTTAGAAGTGTATTAAGACAGTTTTACATGACAACTGGGCCAACTGTTTCCAAAAATGTGAATGTCGTAAAAAGATAAAAACAAAAGAAAGGACTGATCTAGATTAAAAGAGTCTAAAGAGACATCATGCATCCTGACATGTGATGTCAGGTTTTTAGTTGTATCCTGGAACAAGAAAAAGCTATAATGGACATTTGGGGACAATGTGGAAATTTTGAATATATACTATATATCAGTATACTTTTAAAAGATTTATTTATTTAGTTTATAGAGAGCAAGCAAGCTTGAGTGGGAGGAGGGGCAGAAGGAGAGAGTCTCATGCAGACTCCCTGCTAAGTGTGGAGCCGGATGCTGGGCTCAATCTCACAACCCACGAGATCCTGACCGGAGTTGAAATCACCAGTTGGACACTTAACTGACTGAGCCACGCAGCCCCCCGTATCAGATAGTATTTTTATTGACTTTGTATTGATACTAAATTTCTTACATATATGTAAAGAAAACAGTTGATGAATCTCAGTTGAAGTTATAGATGTGTACATTGTACTATTCAATTACTCTGTAGTTTAAAAGTTTTTTAGATAAAAAGTAGATGTGGGGGAGGTATGAAATAAAATAGCAGAGGATAAATAGAGCAACAGTGAGAAATCTAGGTGTGCCCTCCTCCTTCCTCAGCCAGGAGGCTGCCCTTCTCACATGCATTTTCCCCCTCAGAAGAGCTACTCTCTTCAGAGGTTCAACCAAAGGATTTTGGATTCAGACAAAGTTGAGATAGCTGAGGGCAGAGAGGCACACTGCTGTATTGGTGATTCAGCAACCCTGGCTGTCAGGCTTCAAAGATATGGACCTAGCCAGATCACCCCATGGTAAGGACCATTTCACAAGCCCCACAGTCCAAGAACTTCCTAAAAGGTGTTTAGTACTTAAGCTAACCATATTAACTTCCCTATGAAGGAATACCTTCTTTATTGAATATTTTGCAAATATTAACATCCCCAAACAATATTATCTCAGTTGCCACTTTAAGTCGTTTGACTCATGATCGTGAATTTCTGTTTCATAATATACCATATTCATTTTTTTAAATGATCATAACATGGGTAAGCATTATGTAGAAAAATACATTTTTGACTCTGCTTCTTTGAGCGATCTGTAGTAAAATTGTTAACCTAAACACTTTACTCTTAGAACAATTTTCTATTCTTTTGTTTTAAAATATGACTAATATGGCCCAGATCAGCCTGCATTTTACCAAGCTCTATTAATGTCTAAAAATATATGAAAAAAAATTAAAAACTAAAAATAAAAAAATTTTTAAAAATTAAAAAATATATGAAGACTGTCTTGTTTGTGGAGCTTTCTATTGACTGTCATATGTAAAAGATTTTAAACTTATTTTAACGCTCTTGTAATGGGATCCAGATTTTAGAGTAAGCTTTTCATTTGCTGTTTGAACAGGAAGCCATGCAGTGTGTGGAAGAGCTGAATGCCCAGGGCCTGCTACATGTGTTTGTGAGAATGGGAGTAGAGTCCACCCTGGAAAGGAGCCAGATCACCAGGGATCACATGGGCCAATTACTCTATCAGCTGGTGCAGTCAGAAAAACTCAGCAAACAGGACATTTTCAAAGGGTTAGTATCCTCCTCAAGAGTGGTAGTTACTCACTGCGCTCAAAAGTACATATATTTTTAAGTACTAATTTCCATAGAATAAAACTATGTCCAATATAATGTGTTGATGTGTAATATGTTGATAGTTTGTTGGTGGAGATTACAGCATTTGGTAGATTGTGCTAGGGAATGAAGGGTTATCTCTTGGTTTTCTAAATTTTATTGTTAGACCTGTATTATGGTGTAAATAAGGTAGCAGAGACCTCTTAACCTCGGAGAAACTCAGGCCCTCACCAGCCCATTTACATGTAAACCCTGTATGTTCTTTGAGGCAAAAGCTTTTTTTGTGTGAGGAAAATTTTGGAAAATTGACTTAAACCTTTTTAAAATAAGCCTTATCCTTTCAGTAAACCATGGTTATTTTGGCCAATGAATGCTCGTCTGTCCATTCTACCCCTATAGAAGCATGTATAACTCCAAATTGTTAATGATTTAGTCTGTTCCAGATTGGTTTCATTATGATTCTCGTTGCTGCCTGTTTTGATGAAGTCTGGCTGTCACTATTATATACTCATCAGATCAAGTTCTAATAAGTTTGTTATCATTACATGTGCATGGATTGGCTTCTTTGTGGTACAGCCCAGATTTTTACCCAGGCTTGGGTTCTGATGTTTAAGGTGAAATTAATGTTTAAGGCAAAAATTTCATATGGTAAAAAATGTTGTTTTAGGAGCCATGTTGTGCAAATGAAAAACATAGAGGGATCCCTGGGTGGCGCAGCGGTTTGGCGCCTGCCTTTGGCCCAGGGCGCGATCCTGGAGACCCGGGATCGAATCCCACGTCGGGCTCCCGGTGCATGGAGCCTGCTTCTCCCTCTGCCTATGTCTCTGCCTCTCTCTCTCTCTCTCTGTGACTATCATAAATAAATAAAAAAAAAAAAAATTAAAAAAAAAAAAAAAAAAAAAAAAGAAAAACATAGAAACACAGCACTGCCAGGTGCCCACTCTCAAATCAGGAACTAAGACCTCCTGAAGGCTGAACACCAGATTCACATGTCACATTTCATCTTCAGGGGATATGTTCATTGGGTAGAATAGCATTAAAAATTCTGCACTATTTTTCTCTTTGTGTCTTTTTGGCCGGGCTCGTAGTATATTCTTGTAAATTAAATGCACATGTGATGAAATGCAACGGTATGTCTTTCAGATATGGTTAATTCCTTAGAATAAGGTAAGGATTAAATGCCAAAGTTGAATGTATTTAGGAATATTTACTCATTTGATTTTATGAAGAATGATGATGGTCTCTTCAAGGTCCTAGAAAATATATACTTACCCCTAGGATTATTAATCTATCTTTCAGCAATAAGATAAATCGGGATGAATACACTGAGTGTGACTGGATTAAGGCCATCTACCTTAATAAGTAGTTACCTTAGTATGAAACTATGGCTAAAGTTTCTGTGATTGTTGCCCTTTAAGACCTAGATGGTTTCCCAGTTTAAAAAGAAAAAATTGATTCACTTCAATAACCAGCTAGTGTAAATAGAGCAAATGAGTATCCACATCCTCACAAATATATTGAGTTCTTTTCCTAGCCAACTTGAAATTATACTTTCGAGCCCCTGCAAACTACAGTTGAGGTCACAATTATATTAATTTATAAATGCTTCTTTCTTATCTATTAAGATATAGTCAGTCACCAGATAATTTTAGAATTGAGAATGCTGAATAACTGTTTACCCTTTCTCTCTTTCTTCAAACTATACTATTAAGTTTATTTATATCTAGAAAGACCCCAGGAGGTACGATCTTGCTTCATTGCTTCATTGAACTTGTGAGGTGCTAACTTGATTTCTAGGCTTTCATATGTTGGCATTTCCCTTTGAGGGGGATTCCTTGAGAAAAAAGTGTCATATTCAGACATCATCTCTATAATTTCATTGGTGGTGGTGGTGGTGCTGGTGGTGTTGCTTGTGTTGATGCTGTTTCTAGCAATACACAACCACCACCTTTTATTTATACTGAAAATGAAATTAACACTTCTGTGTCTCAGTAGCTACTTCATCTTCCTCTGTCCTTACTTCCTTTTTTTTTTTTAAAGATTTTATTTACTTATTCATGAGAGACAGAGAGAGACAGAGACACAGGCAGAGGGAGAAGCAGGCTCCCTGTGGGGAGCTCGATGCAGGACTTGATCCCAGGACGCCAGGATCATGCCCTGGGCAGAAGGCAGATGCTCAACTGCTGAGCCACCCAGGCGTCCCTTTCCCTACTTCCTTAAGGGGCATCTAGGTGGCTCAGCGGTTGGGTGTCTGCCTTTAGCTCAGGGCGTGATCCCAGGGTCCTAGGATCGAGTCCTGCATCGGGCTCCCCACAAGGAGCCTGCTTCTCCCTCTGCCTGCATCTCTGCCTCTCTCTCCATGTCTCTCATGAATAAAATAAATAAAATCTTAAAAAAAAGGGGGGGGGAGTGTGATAAACAGATGAAAAACCAGGATGGTAAAAATTGGAGTTGTCAGTAGACATACAGTATGTACCCTGTGTGTTTCATTTTAGGAAATATTTGTTGGAGAGAAATCTTTTTTTTTGTTTGTTTGTTTGTTTGGTTTTTTTTTGTTGGAGAGAAATCTTATCTCCTCCTCAACTACTCTAGGGAACTTTTCCTGCCACTTATGGCAGTTCTACCCTGCTATTCAGAGTTTACACAGACATTCAGAGTAAGTTTCAGATGCAAATTGTGGAGGTGCCAATTTAAAAAAAAATTATAGGGGATCCGTGGGTGGTTCAACAGTTTGGCGCCCGCCTTCGGCCCAGGGCGTGATCCTGGAGTCCGGGAATCAAGTCCCGCGTCGGGCTCCCGGCATGAAACCTGCTTCTCCTTCTGCCTGTCTCTCTCTCTCTCTCTCTCTCTCTCTCTGTGACTATCCTAAATAAAAAAATAATAATAATAATAATAATAACTTTTTTGTAGTGATCCTTTAAATATGATACTGGAGTATAAGAAGCTTTCATCTTCATTTATTTCTTCCTTTTACCTGTAAGATTCTCTTTAAACCAGTCATAATGATACTTGACCAATCTGATTTTTAGATGTCTTCACTGTGTCTCTCTCTCATTTATCTATATCATGATATGCTTTTTAATTATCACAATGAAATTGTAGGAGATGCTGCTAATAACCATTTCCAATTATGGAAGATTATTTTTTGCCTTTTCAGCAGATTTCTGAACTAAAAAAATTTTTAACTTTTAACCATGTACCCTTTTATTTAAATTTTAGATAGGAACTCAGTTTATAAAGTAAAGAAAAGTAGAGCCTTCTTGGTTGAGAAGGAGGGAGGGATACCTAAAGTCCCACCTGTGGATTTCACCATTAGAGTAGTCCATAATGGTCACTCTGTAAGGAGAAGCAAGAGTACGGTATAGCTGTTTTGTTCATTCAGCCAGCAGAAAATGTGTATTATGCAATGCATTATTACAGACTATGTAATAATCCAAAGCTTTTGTACACCATTGGTTTTTTTTAAAAAAAAATGTACAAAAAGATTTAGGAACTGTAAGTCTGAAAAGAAATAAGCCGCTTACAAGCTTATTCTACGGAAACCCTATGCTCAGCCAAATACGTTTTTTTTTTTATCAGCAGTATGGATTTGACCAATGAATTGTGTTCTACAGACTGTCCCATGATGAACTGACTAAGAAATAGAAAACCAAAGGGGTACCTAGGTGGCTCAGATTGTTAAGCGTCTGCCTTCAGTTCAGGTCATAATCGCCAGGTCCTGGGACCAGCTCAGTTGGGAGTCTCTTTCTCCCCCTCCCTCTTCCTCTCCCCTTGCTTGTGCTCTTTCTGTCTCTCTCTCTCCCTCAAGTGAATAAATTAAAAATCTTAAGGAAAAAGGGGGGGAACACCTGGGTGACTCAGTGGTTGAGCATCTGCCTCTGCCTTAGGCTCAGGGAGTGATCCCAGGGTCCTGGGATTGAGTCCTGCATCAGGCTCCCTGAAAGGAGCCTGCTTCTCCCTCTGCCTATTGTCTCTGCCTCTCTCTGTGTGTCTCATGAATAAATAAACAAAATCTTTAAAAACTTTTTTAAAAAAGAAAAGAAATAGAAAACCAAGGCAAGAATATGGGTATCTTCTAGTTGTAATATGAGATGAAAATCATAAATCAACTGCTGAGAGACCCGGACAGCTACAATTGTCTCATGGGCTCATTAAACAGCTTAATCTATGCCACTAAGTCATGGAACATGAATTGACTTTATAGGATGATTAGCCCAGAAATCATGGAGTCCAGCCAGATTATATCCCATCAGTGGCACATTAACTGAGCTTAAAGTGTGCACATAATGAGAAAATAGTCAAGTTATCTGTTGTACAGCAAGTAGGTGTCAAATCATTATGAGCTGTGAGGTCAAAAAGTTGACATTAAGGATTCATGAAGCCCAGAGATAAGTAATGTCACAGAGCTACAAACTATTTTGAAATGGTACCTTCAGAAAGGTAACCCTGCCTTGTAGCAGTATCTCTTTTTATGTGCAAAAATTTTAATGACGTGTAAACTTCTATAGTAGGTACGCTAAGTGACGTACTCTAGCTAAAAACTGAACTACAGTGAAAAGCCTGTTATTTTCTGTATGCAGAGATCTGGAAGGCTGTGAAGACAAATATACCTGCCTGTGCCCCTTCACTCACTCATCCCTTCCTTTATGATTACATGTATGTCCTTGTGTACGTCCCCTTTACTTAAATTTACTTTTTTTTTTGTCCTTTTTAATATGCTGTATATGGGACTAATTAACAAAGTGTTGAATTATATTTTTATACTTCTAAATGAATAGCTGTGATTTTTCACCCTAAGTAAGATTGTACTGATATTCTGTATTTGACTTGCCCAAGTTTCATATTTAAATCCCATTTATTTAATTTCACGTTGAAAAAATTTTCGGGAATCCCTGGGTGGCGCAGCAGTTTAGCGCCTGCCTTTGGCCCAGGGCGCGATCCTGGAGACCCGGGATCGAATCCCGCGTCGGGCTCCCAGTGCATGGAGCCTGCTTCTCCCTCTGCCTGTGTCTCTGCCTCTCTCTCTCTCTCTCTCTCTCTCTCTGTGTGTGTGACTATCATAAATAAATAATTTAAAAAAAGAAAGAAAAATAGAAAAAATTTTCGTAACATGAAAGCCTGAAACCACTAGCTTTTTTGAAAAGATACAATAGTTTTAATATATCATGATGTTATTAGTAATGTTATCAGACTTTTTTATATCCAACTGGTTTCTTTCCCTATTGTAAACTCCTCGAGGACTAGGGTTTTTGTCTTTTCTTCTCTTAGGGTCTGGTCTATTTTACACCAGATGTCCTGACTGACCCAGGGAATGTGATACTCAGCTGTGGTGAACTCATTAGATAGTGTAGGATTAGATTGTATATCTCTTCCCTCGGAACTTAACATTAACTCCCTTGTTTTCATACTGAAATCTTCCATGTGTCACCTTCATAGAGAGGTATCTTAAAACCACCCTCTAGATTGGGACATCCTGGTACCATAGTTCACATTCTTCAGATATTAGCCCTTTCTGCAGGCATGCTTTTGTTTCTGCTGTTCTTTCTCCTCCACGAATATAAGCTCTTTAGAAGAGGAATTCATTTATTTATTAGTTACTTTATTTTTTTTTTTTATTTTTTTTATTTATGATAGGCACACAGTGAGAGAGAGAGAGAGGCAGAGACATAGGCAGAGGGAGAAGCAGGCTCCATGCACCGGGAGCCCGACGTGGGATTCGATCCCAGGTCTCCAGGGTCGCGCCCTGGGCCAAAGGCAGGCGCCAAACTGCTGCACCACCCAGGGATCCCTTATTAGTTACTTTATGCCTGGCATAGTACCTAATACAGTGGGTGCTTTAATAGGTATTTGCTGACTGATTTTTGGTCTCTTTATTTAATCTTAACTTTTGAATTACATTTCTATGAATTTTTGTCTTGTTCTTTTTCAGTTTTTCAGAAACGTTGGAATTGGCAGATGACATGGCTATTGATATTCCCCATATTTGGTTGTATCTTGCTGAACTGGTAACCCCCATGTTAAAAGAAGGCGGAATCTCCATGAGAGAACTTATCATGTAAGTTGTACTTGTTTTTTGTTTTTGTTTTTTTGTATGTGTATATCAAGCTAAACTGATGCCAAACTTTACCAGTTGACTCAAGTGCACCGCTGTTCCCTTAGTGCTTTTGGAGGCTCTTGGATACAGCCTGTGACTCTTAAAGACTTCTAAATTCAGGAGATTAAGAAGTATAAACTGCCAGTTAAAAAGTTAAATAAGTCGTGGGCATAAAAAGTATGGCATAGGGAATATAGCCAATATTATTATAACTTTGTATGGTGACAGATGGTAATTACACTTCATTGTGGTAAGCATTTTATTTTATATATACATATATATATGTATATATATATACAAATATATATATATATTTGTCAAATCACTATGTTGTACAACTGAAACTAATACAACTATAGTTTTTTAAAGACATTTCAGTATAAAAATGTTATATTACACTGTATCTACAGTGGAGAAGTCATGGGGATATGATAAACCTGTGGTTCATTGAGATGAGCAGTGTTTATAGATAGGCCTCCAGAATCACTTAGTTGAAAAGCTATTGCTCCTGGAAACTTAATGTTAATCTGACTTTTATGTCTGTCCTTGCTCAAATGCTGTAAGGAGTTATTTCTACTTAATAGCTTGTCAGACTGACACCTGCATAGTACCTGCTCTGCTTGTAATCGAAAGAACTGCATCTTAGGTATTCCTAGATATGCACAGAAGTGGGAAATTATTGCTGCGTTGTACAGACTTAATTTTTCCTAAACTCTTTTTTACAACATTACTATTTCCCCAAAAACTGTTCATGTAGTCAAACTCCATATCTGTGTGTCCCTTTTGTTGGAGGTTCACAGCACATTAAAGATTATGAGAATTCTGTAGTAAAATAAAACAATAAAAACTAACTGTGGGTGCCTGGCTGGCTCAGTCAGTAGAGTATGCGATTCTTCATCTCGTGATTGTGAGTTCAAGCCCCACATTGGGCAAAGAGCATACTTAAAAAAATAAAACATAATTTTTTTTTTAATTGAGACTTGCTTAATTTAGCATTGCTTCATTTAGTTGTAGAATCCTTTTCTTGAGGAATAAGTATTCATATCCTGTGAAACACAGTGTGGGAACTACTGATTTAGACTATCAGAAAAATGGTCCCTTTCTGTTTCTTCCATATTCTGAAGAAAAACTTCCTTTCTTAAAAATACTTGATAACTAAGCTTTGCAGCTCCCTGTTACCTAAGGTGCTTTTCTCTTTTAGACTTGAAGTGGCATTTATGTAAATAGATCATTGAAACTGGTCATTGCATTGCTTCTATCACTGAGGCAATTAAAAAGGCAAAAGCCAGGAATTCTGAGGTCCCTTTCCAGCTTCTCCATGAAGCAGAAAGTGAACTTAAAGTCTGAACTACTACTACTGAACATTACTTAGAGCATGTCTTGGAGCTTTCTCTTGCCCATTATTATTTAGGTTGTGTAATATCTGTTCTTTTGGCACACATTGTTTGCCTACTATTCTAGAGCAGGGAGTTTGTTCAGAGGTACTTAATCACTACTCCTGTCTTTTACAGAGAATTTAGCAAACCTTTACTTCCTGTTGGAAGAGCTGGGGTCTTGCTTTCTGAAATATTGCACCTTCTATGCAAACAAATGGTGAGTGTTAAACCAAGTGTCAGACTCAACAGCATATTAGGAAGAGCAGTGACTTTGATCTTGAGTATGTGTGAATAGTTTAGGTATCATTGTGCAAGTATTTCTGTTGCCTTTTATTATTTGAAAAGAAGAGTGAGGTCTTTGTTTCAGTCTAGTTTCTTACAGAGGTGTATTTCTCCTTCTGTTATTACTAACTTGGGAAAGAATTATTAATCTCAACTGGATTTAGTATAATTCTAAAGAATCTCAAGATATGTTGTACTTGTGGCTAGTAATTTTATCTTCTCTTGAAACAAAATGGCTATTATTTATACTTTTTAATAGTTTTCAGTGAAAACTCCTTGCTTTCAGAGAAAGGTAAGATTCTTAAAATGATTAATTTTATTAATATTGGATCCGAGGCTAGGTAATCTGATTAGTAATATGTGTTAAAAATGATTTTACAAGATTGTGAATTGTTGTCTTAAATTTATTTTAGTTCAATAAATACTGCACATTTCTCTGCAAAGCTTTATGCCAGGATCTCAGTTTACAAAGATAACTAAGCCTTTAAAGAATTTATAAACGAGAAAAGGTGACAGACAAATCTAAACCAATACTTCAAAAGAGTGTATCAGTACTATAGTAGAGGTATAAGGGGTTTGGGAAAGGGGGTAACAATACCTGAAGTGAGAAACATCAGAACAAAACTTATACATGAAAAATACATGAAAATTCTAGAGTGATTTCTGACTTATTCAAACTGGATCCAAAGGTAATTGGGATGATAGACTTCATTATAGGCATCATTGAAAATGTTTTGTTTCATTTCTCCCTCTGAATCTACAAAAGTCCCTTTGTATTACATCTCTGTACTAGTTACTCATGGATGGGTGTACTAAATAGCCCAGTCTCTAGCTCTAGCTGATTATTTGTTATTAATACTATTTGCTTGATGCACTAAAGTTTTTATTGAACCCTAATTGGTAGGTGCAGAATTGCTTCATCCTTTCCTAACCTACTTCACTTAAATCCTTATTAAAAACTCAAATTCTTATTAACTTTTATATGTAGAAACAGCAAATTCTCATTTCTCCCAACCAAATTCTCATAGAACATAAATTCTGGAGTCAGCCTGAGATTAAATCCTCACTCTGGAAAGTTATCAGCTATGCTTTGGGCAAGTTACTCTATGAAATAATTAATATGCATTTCATAGCTGACAGCTGCAGCCAAAGGCTGACATTTCCTTTTATCACTGTGATTTCCTACAGGCAGTGGACTTGTAGCTTCTCATCAGTTCTCTGACAGCAGCTCTTCTCTGTTATTTCCTGGGTCAATCTTGTTCTTGCCCTTGAAATATTTCTCATTCCTGATTCAGGAGCAACAACCTCCTTAGTTGTTCTTATATTAGCATGGTCATGATTTACTATGAAGAGGAAGCCAGTGAGGCTTGATGAACGGCTTTAATAGCAGATGTATATAACACTATCTAGGAAAAGAGACACTGTTGAATTTATAAACTTTGGGAGTTAGGGGCAGCCCCCGTGGCACAGTGGTTTAGCACCGCCTGCAGCCCAGGGTGTGATCCTGGAGACCCGGGATTGAGTCCCACGTCGGGCTCTCTGTATGGAGCCTGCTTCTCCCTCTGCCTGTGTCTCTGCCTCTCTCTCTCTCTGTCTCTATGAATAAATAAATAAAATCTTTTAAATAAATAAATAAATAAACAAACAAACAAAAACAAACTTTGGGAGTTAGAATTTTTTTTAGGTGATTATATTCATAAATCTCAAACATGAGCTTGCAGTTCCCTAGATTAGTCATTGATAAAATAAGCTATTTTATCAGCCATTAACCGTTACATTCACATATATCCATAAGTCTTAGTGTGAAAGCCAGGAGTCCTGAGAAATTAAGGAAAGTTTTGAGTCTTCAGTCTTTGCAGTTCCACACTCGACTTCAAGCAAGCCTTTTCTTCTCCTCCTCCTGCTCCTCCTACTCCTTTTCTTCTTTCTCCTCTTCCTCCTCTTCTGCCTCCTTCTTCTGACAATGTAAAAGTAAATGGATTGGACTTATTTCTTTTTTAGAGCCATAAGAAAGTGGGAGCCTTATGGAGGGAGGCTGACCTCACCTGGAAGGACTTTTTACCAGAAGGGGAAGATGTACATAATTTTCTCTTGGAGCAGGTAAGTAAGAACAAGGTTTATACCTTCCTATTTAATAGTGGTTGGTCCGTTTCATAGAAGAAATGAAGGTAATTTTATTAGTAGTTCAGTCATTAAAATTAGACCAAAATAAGAATAATGGTTAAGATGTCATCTTAAATCCATGCTTTAGGGCCACTCCAACTATTCACTCATTATATGGATAGATAAAAAATAAAATTTAGGATTTAGCCAGGGGAATCCCTGGGTGGCTTAGCAGTTTATCGTCTGCCTTTGGCTCAGGGCGTGATGCTGGAGACTTGGGATTGAGTCCCACATCGGGCTTCCCGCATGGGGCCTGCTTCTCCCTCTGCCTGTGTCTCTGCCTCTCTCTCTCTCTCTCTCTCTCTCATAAATAAATAAAATATTTTAAAAAAAAATCCCACAAAGAAAACTTCAGACCCAGTTTTCATTGTTGAATTCTACCAAAGAGAAATAATACCAGTTCTGCAAAGAATTCTCTACCAATTCTTCCAGAAAATTGAAGAGGAAAGATTACTTGCCAACTCAATTCTATGAGGCCAGCATTACTCTGATAATAAAACCAAAGACATTTTAAGAAAAAACTATAAACCAATATTTTTAATAAATGCAGAGAAAAGTTTCTCAACAAAATTTGCACAGGTCTGGAGCACCTGGGTGACTCAGTGGTTGAGCATCTGCCTTTGGCTCAGGGCATAATCCTGGGGACTGGAATCAAGTCCTACATCTGGCTCCCTGTCGGGAGCTTGCTTCTCCCGTTGCCTATGTCTCTGCCTCTCTCTGTGTGTCTCATGAATAAATAAATAAAATTTTAAAAAACTTGCACAGGTCAAGTCCAACAATATATTAAAATATGAACCCATCACAACTGAGTAATATCACAGAAATATTATGTTATAACATTCAAAAATCAGAGTGTATGGAAGATGAAGGAGTAAGCAGCTCCAGAATTACACCCTCCACTGAAACAACTATTGAGCTAGCAAGATGTGTTAGAATCCGCTGTTTTGGAATTGTGGAGTTTGGTCAAACATGCGCTACCAACACCAGGGGGATGCTTGATGAAAAAGAAATCGAGTAACCTTGACATTTTGTATAGAAGCTGTTAGCTCCTAGCACTGTGGTAGACAGCTGGGGAGATGGTATTGCAGCTTTCTGGTACCAGGTTGAGAAATAAAAACCTTATCCTCCAAAGACAGTGCTGTGCCTTTTAATCTGCCTGGCAGTTTACTGAGGGTCTAGTGCAGGGCCCAGCCATTGTTTTAACTACTCAGGCCAAAGTAGTTTCCTGAGTGGTATCTGTCAAAGAATTTAAAGATACAGAGACATTTGTCTGTGGTTCCACCAACCCCCACCTCACCCCGCCCCACATTTTTCTCATTGGATTCATGCATTTGCTGAAATCTCTGCAAGGTCATTGGTTGTCTGGGGAGATAATGGATCAGAGACTGTAATGACCACACACAGGAAGGAATATAGTCTTTGTCTAAAAGTCAATAAACAGATGACTGCAACACTGAAAATCCCTCAAGAAGGGAGAGATCGGATATCCAGAGATATATATTATGATATTCAAAGTGTCTGGTTGCCAAAAAAAATTTACGACACATATAAAGAAACAGGAAAATATGGCTCATTCACAAGAAAGAAGAAATTGAAGGACACCTGTGTGGCTCAGTGGTTGAGTGCCTGCCTGCGTCACAGGTTGTGATCCTGGGGTCCTGGGATGATTCCTGCATCAGGCTCACTGCGGGGAGCCTGTGTCTCTACCTCTCTCTGTGTTCGCTCATGAATAAATAAATAAAATCTTAAGAAAGAAAGAAGAAAAGAAAAAAAATTTAAAAAAAGAAAGAAGAAAAGAAGAAATTGACAGGAAGCATCCCTGAAGAAGCCTAAATATTAAACATACCAGACAAATAATTTAAATTAACTGCCTTTAATATGCTCAAATTGCTGAGGGAATCATGCACAAAGAGCTAAAGGAAATCAGAAGAATGATGTATGATCAAATTTAAAGAGGTAGAAATTACAAAAGTGAACCAAATAGAAATTCTGGAACTAAAAGTTGTAGTAGCTAAAACGAAAAGTAGAAGATTCCAATAATAGATCTGATCAAGCAGAAGGAAGAACCAACAGCCTTGAATATGGAGTAGTTAAAATCTCTGAGTCAGTCAGGGATCACTGATTTAACACTAACTTGCTGCATGAAAATCCATCTTTAATTTTTGAAATGGAATTTCTCGTTTTTTTATATGAAACTATGAGTATCGATGAATTGTTTAAATAAAAAAAATCCCCATAGTTTATTTTTAAGTAAACTTTATAATAATATATATTGGAAAATTATTTCATTAACCATACAAAGGAGCCTTTAAAAGAATTGCTCAGTTTGAGGAGCAGATACGAAAACCAATCAAGAAAAATGAACAGTACCTGGGGGCCTATGGGATACCGTCAAGCATACCAACATGGACATTAGAGAGTCCCAGAAGAGAGAAAGTGGACAGGAAGGACAGAAAAAATATCTGAAGACATAACAGGCAATAACTTCCCAAATTTGGGGATCCCTGGGTAGCTCAGAGGTTTGGCGCCTGCCTTTGGCCCAGGGCGTGATTCTGGAGTCCCGGGATCGAGTCCCACATCAGGTTCCCTGCATAGAGCCTGCTTCTCCCTCTGCCTGTGGTCTCTGCCTCTCTCTCTCTCTCTCTCTCTCTCTCTCTCTCTCTCTCTGTCTCTCATGAATGAATAAATAAAATCTTAAAAAAAAAAAAAAACTTTCCAAATTTGCTCACAGATAGGAATCTACATAACCAGGAAATTCAGTGAACTCTTAAGTTAGATAAACTCAATGAGATTTACTCCAAGTATATTACAATGAAACTTTTGAATGATAAAGACCAAAAAAATTTTTTTGAAAGCAGCTAGAAAGAAGTGACTTGTCCTATACAAAGAATCCTCAATAAGATCAGCAGCCAGGTTTTCATCAGAAATCCTAAAGGTCAGAAGATACTGGAATGGTCTATTTAAGAAACTTAATAACTTTTGGTGCACCTGGGTTGCTCAGTCAGTTAAGTGTCTGACTTTGGCTCAGGTCTTGATCTCAAGTCCTGGAATCGAGCCCCAATTTGGACTCTGTATTGACTGGGGAGTCTGCTTCTCCCTCTCCCTCTCTCATTCTCCCTGCTTGTGCGGTCTCTCTCAAATGGATAAATAAGATCTTTAAAAAAAAATTTTTTTAAGAAATTTAATAACTTTAAACCAAGAATTTTACATATGGCAAAATATCTTTTAAAAATGAAGAGGAAGTAAAGACATTTCCAGATTCAAAAGCTAAGTGAGTTTGTCACCAGGAGACCTGCCCTACAGGAAATGCTGAAGTAAGTCTTTCAGGCTGAAACAAGAGGACACTAGACAGTAACCCCAAGCTATATGAAGAAATAAAGATCACTACTAGTAAAAGTAACTACATAGGTAAATATAAAAGCAAGTATTACTGCGTTTTTGGTTTGTAGCTTCTCTTTTTTGTTTCTATATTGTTTTAAAAGGCAAATCCATAAAATAATAATTATAAATATGTATAAACAGACACACATGTATAAAGATGTAATTTATTAAGATAACATAAAGATGATTTCTTACACAATTCCCATATGACCCAGCAATTCCACTTCTAGGTATATATCCAGAAATAAGAAAACATATGGCACCTGGGTTTCAAATAATCGTGGATTCAGGTTCCAGTCTTGTACCATGGCCTGTGACTCTGAGCAAATTACCTGATTTCTCTAAGCCTCAGATTCGTCACCTAGGAAATGTTAATAATAAACATAATAAATGATCAAATAAATTTTAATAATGTTGTAGAATTTTATGAGGATTAAATAAGATAATGTTTAAGAAGCACTGAGCACAGAAAAGTAATCAATTATACATATGATTGTTACTAATAAAAATGTTTAAAGGGCAATTAGGAAAACGAGGTTTTAGAAAACCTGGTCTTCTCTATCCTTACTTGTCAACTTTTTTCTAAAATACTTGATTCACTGCCCTTTCTCTGGGATCTCTAGTACGTTCTGCAAGTAGTGATGAGCTGATCCATAAATTTGAAGCCCAGCCTTCTAGGCTCCAGAAAGTTCAGATAACTTACACAGAAACACAGGGGTTCTGAGAAGCAGTAGTGGGGACAGGATAAGTTAAACTGGTATTCGATGTAGCTGCTCTAATCTAGAATAAATATGGAAAATGTTTCAAGATTTTGAAAAATTGATTTCCTATTATTAAGAGAACTTATCGCCATCATCTTATGCTTTTGTGTGAACATGAAGTGTGGAGGTAGGGTATTTATTAATTTATCAACATTGAGTCAGAGAAATTAGAATACTGAAGCGTGTTCCTAATACTTTATAGGAAAATATTATTTTAAAATGCTACATAAATGGTAAAGACAAAACCGTAGAATGCATTTTTTCCCCCACAAAATTCAAGGTAGTTTTTCCTTTGTGGATCTGGGGATAGCATAAGAATACATCAAAGTCTTCAAAGATATTAGAGAAAAGCTGTTGCTAATAATCTTTAATATTTTAATCTATGGCTTTTGCATAGTGAAATTTCATTAAGCAAAGCATACTTCTTTATCACATTGCCTTATACCCTTGAAAATTACTAGTGATTTTGATTATTGTTTTTAACTATCCCTCAAGAATTGAACAACTATGGCATGATTTCTGTTTTTTATATTTAGTATATATGTACAATCATAATTTTATGTACATGTGTCAGAATGGCATAAAAATCATCAGATTTTCAAGTATTACTTTTTAGCAATTGAGGTGAAATTCGTGTAACATCCAGTTAACCATTTCAAAGTATATGATTCAGTGGCATTTAGTGTATTCACAATGTTGTACAACTATCACCCAAAATATTTTGTTTTAAAGATTTTATTTATTTATTTGACAAGAGAGAGAGTGAGCGAATGAGCGTGCATAGCAGGGGGATCAGGAGAGGGAGAAGCAGACTCCTCGTAGAGCTGGGAGCCCAATGTGGTGCTGTAATTCAGGACCCTGAGATCATGATGTGAGCTGAAGGTAGATGCTTAACTGACTGAACCACCCAGGTGCCCCCTCCCAAAAATACTCTTATTGCAAAAGAATTGTTAAAAGTTTAGTCATCAGGGCAGCCCGGGGTGTGATCCTGGAGACCCAGGATCAAGTCCCACGTTGGGCTCCCTCTAATGGAGCTTGCTTCTCCCTCTGCCTGTGTCTCTGCCTCTCTCTGTGTGTGTCTCTCATGAATAAATAAATAAAATCTTTAAAAAAAAAAAAGTTTAGTCATCAGAAGTTTTCTTTGTACAACAGCATTATATAATTGGAGATTTTAAAAAATTTTTTACAGGGGGGCAGGTAGTTATTCTCTATCAAATGAAGAGAAAGTTCTTGGGTTGCCCCTCCTTAGATGTGCCCTGTAGTTAGATAGTATTCAATTCAGGATTAAATTACCTCCTAGAAAATAGAGTATGTCAAATATGTGAAGTTTTTTTGTCCACATGTTAGTACTGTGGGGGCAACTATAATGCTTATTATAGTACTAGTATGTACTTACTGGCATAGGGATCATAAAAGAAGCTCAGATTGGTATATGAGCAGCACATTGTTATGCAGTAGAAACAGTGCCTGATCTTGCTAGTATGGGGCTTTTCCCTTCTAGGTTAGTGAGTAGCTCTATGAGGCGTATGCTCCTAGAGCCCTATTGGTGCCTAGTGAGTTGCATATTCTTAGTGCAGTGAGTGCTTAGAACTGGCTGAGTTTGGTGGTGGTATTCCCATCTTAGAATAAGTCCTCCTGGTAGAGGTAGTAGCTGAGTCAGAATTGAACTCCATCCCCCACTCCCATCCCCATCTCTGACTCTAGTGTCAGTGTATCTGTACCTCTTGTGGAGGCCTTAGCACTTAAATACATGGTAGAGCAAGCCACTGTTCTGGGAGAATTTGAAAGTGTGTACACTTGTTTTTATGCTTTCCAGGGTCATCGTCATAGATGTGAGACAACAGCAAGATAATCCTTATCAACTACTTAAGAACAAAGTGAGAGTAGCCTTGGACTACCAGTATCTGAGGACAGGAGACGTGAAGCCAGTGCTTCTTTTTTTGCTTTTATTAAACATTTATTTATTCATAAGAGATACAGAGAGAGAGGCAGAGACATAGGTAGAGGGAGAAGCAGGCTCCCTGCAGGGAGCCTTATGCGAGACTCTATCCCAGGACCCCAGGATCATGGCCTGAACTGAAGGCAGATGCTCAACCACTGAGCCACCGAGGCATCCCAAAGCCACTGCTTCTTATAGGGCTGCAGAGCTCCTCATGTGTGTTCAGTGAGCTTCTTAGGGGTGCTCTGAAGGCTGACGCAAAGGCATTTCTGCATTGGGTTTGACCCTCACAGGCCATGACAATGTGGTTCATTGCAGTGACTACATATTTACAGTCTTTCTCCATACCAGCATATTCAGTCCTTTGGAATTGAATGAGTTTTGTGGGAAAAAGATCTTTTGTGCAATACTTATAAAACCCTTTGTTTTTGTTGTCCTTCTTACAATTCACTGGTTGTTGAGGAATTTTATAATATGACATCATTTCTCTGACTTGGATTCAGAATGGTCAGGAGGTGTTTGAAGGACTTAACCAAATTTAGAATTTTGACAGCTGTTCTGTGGTAGTACTGATTGATAAACCATTGTCTACAGAAGGAGTTAAATTGAACTGTTAATATTCCCTGCCATAGGGATACCTGGGTGGCTCAGCGGTTTAGCACCTGCCTTCGGCTCAGGGTGTGATCCTGGAGTCCCGGGATCAAGTCCCACATCGGGCTCCCTGCATAGAGCCTGCTTCTCCCTCTGCCTGTGTCTCTGCCTCTCTTCTCTCATGAATAAATATGTAAATTCTTTAAAAAATAAAAATAAATATTCCCAGCCATAGAGTTATGTCACTGCTAAGAGCATGACTGAGGATTTGGAGTGATCATAGCCACAGAGATAATTTTAGGGGTCTTGGTGGTTTGTTGTTTTTAAAGAGAATTAAGATAGACTATATAAAAAGTTGGAGAAGTATTCAGAAAAATAGCAGAGTGAGAATCTTTCAGATATCCCATGTAAAATAGAACATATAGCCCATGACTGTGTTTTCCTCTGAGTGTTACTAATACTGATTTATATTAATACAGATAACATTTTATGTTTCAGAAGTTGGACTTTATAGAGTCTGATAGTTCCTGTTCCTCTGAAGCACTTTCAAAAAAAGAACTCTCTGCTGAAGAGCTATATAAGCGACTCGAGAAACTCATTATTGAGGACAAGGCGAATGATGAACAGATCTTTGACTGGGTAGAGGTATAGAGATTATGTCACTTTCCCTGATATTTCTATAAGAACAGTTTTTATGGGATCCCTTTCATTCACATTGACAGGCACACCTCAGAGATAGTGTGGGCTCGGTTCTAGTATATGTGCTGCCGAAGCGAGCACTGTGGGCTCGGTTCTAGACCACAATAAAGTTAATATGCAAGTCAAATTAATTTTTTGTTTTCTCAGTGCATAAAACAGTTATATTCACACAATACCATAGTCTATTAAGTCTGTAATAACATTATATCTTTAAAAATGTACATAATATCTTAAAGAAAAGTACTGTATTGCTAAAAATTGCTAACCATCATCTGAGCTTTCAGTGTCATAATTGCTGATCACAGATCATTGTAACAAATACAATAATAATTTAAAAGTTTGAAATAAAAAAAAAAATAAATAAATAAATAAATAAATAAATAAATAAAAGTTTGAAATACTGTGAAAATTACCCAGACACACAAACAAGTGAGCAAATACTGTTAGAAAAATGGTGATGATAGAATTCCTTGATTCAGGGTTGCCATAAACCTTCAATTTGTGAAAAACACAGTATTGAAGTATGATAAAGCGAAGCACAATAAAACAAGGTATGCCTATATCTTCCCTTTCACTTCGTAGGAGTATTTAACCTTAATGAAGCTAGTTATTTTTTCATATATGTGTATTTAAAACTATAAGGGTTTGTTGTTGTTTTTTTAATTTAAATTCATATAGTGTGTTTAGTTTCAGAGGCGGAGGTCAGTGATTCATCAGTCTTATATAATACCTAGTGTTCATTATGTCACATGTCCTCCTTAATGTCCATAACCCAGTGACCCCATCCCCCCATCCACCTCCCCTCCAACAACCCTCAGTTTGTTTCCTATGGTTAAGAGTCTCTTGTGGTTTGTCTCCCTCTCTGATTTCATCTTGTTTTATTTTTTTCCCTCTCTTCCCCTATGATCCTCTGTTGTTTCTTAAATTCCACATATGAGTGAGATCATATGATAATTGCTGGGTTGTAGGGTAGCTCTATTTTCAACTCTTTGAGGAACCTCCATGCTGTTTTCTGGAGTGGCTACACCAGGTTGCATTCCCACTAACAGTGTAAGAGGGTTCCCCTTTCTTCACATCCTTGCCAACATCTTTTCCTGACTTGTTAATTTTAGCCATTCTGACTGGTGTGAGGTAATATCCCATTGTGGTTTTTCTTTTTTCCTTTTTTTTTCCATTGTGATTTTGTATATAGCTTTATTTTTTTAAGATTTGCAGTCTTTTATAAGGTCAAGTAAAACTAGTCAAAACAGAAGCCACTTTTCTGGGTCTCATTAGTCTCATATACCCTACATTTTACTATTCAGAAAATATATACTTTTTTCTAAATGTACCTGCATTTTAAGTACTATTCTGGATGAAATTAATAAATAATATGTAATTATTATGAATTATATTGACTTTCATTTTCATACTAATTCTCCCTTCTGAAAATTTTATACTTTATCTTTCTTGTGGATTCTATTGATCATGTCTCTTTTTAATCTGCTACCATATTTTTTTAGTGGTTGTTCTTTATGTATGTTTTATTTGTATATATTTTCCATGGAATCATATAATCAAGTTGAAAGAAAGTCATGGAGGGTTAATCTCTTGGATAAATCCTTTTTTGTAGTCCTTGTAATTTTTTTTTTTTTAATTTTATTTACTTATTCATGAGAGACACACAGAGAGGCAGAGACAGGAGAAGCAGGCTCCGTGCAAGGAGCCTGATACGGGACTCGATCCCGGGACTCCTTGAGCCAAACGCTGATGCTCAACTGCTGAAACACCCAGGCATGCTGGGTTGTTATTTTTTTTTATCCAGTCTCAGATGTTGAGAAGTAATGAAGCTTCTGATAATTAGGGTTTTTTTTCTTAATATGATTTCCTCCATGTCTATTCTGGATAATAAGTCTATGCTGTCACCTAGTTGGGAATCTTAATTAATTGTAATAGTTTATCATTATATCCCTGTCTCCCTTTCTAGATTCTTTCACCCTTTCTTGAAATTTTCCTATCCAGAAACATAGTCTGGATTTTTAGTATCCCTCTCACAAGTGACCTCTGCAAATTGAGCATGATTGCTGGAGGTGATGCAACACTGTGGAGTTAGGCAGTGCTGTTCCATTTCTTGTTTTGGACTCTGAGCTTCTGGCAGGCTTACCACACTGAACTCAAATTGCTCTTTCAGTCATCTAGTACCCATTCTTTTATGTTCTATAATTTAGTCATTTCTCCCATCTAGAACTTTAATGCATTTGGTTTTTGAACCAGAATGGGGCTTTTAAAGATTTTTTTAAAATTTTAGTTGACAGAGTGCATGCACAAGCAGGGGGAGCAGCAGGCATAGGAAGAGGGAGAAGCAGACTCCCAGCTGAGCAGGGAACCCAATGTGGGCTCGATCCCAGGATCCTGGGGTCATGACCTGAACCAAAGGCAGACACTTAACTGGCTGACCTACCCAGGCTCCCTGAGATGGGGCTTTAAAAAATTATTTCTGCTTGTGTTCATCTTCCTAAATTAGATGCAAGTTTGTGTCTTTTGGAACATTTTAGATTCTGACTTTGGTCATAAAATTCCCTTGCCATCTTTTTCATTTTGTATCCTCTTTGCATTTCATTAACAGCCAACTTTATCCTAATTCAAGTTATGGGCAAGAATGTGTGTGAATGGGGCAAAGTAGCTTCCTTTCAGGGACAAGATCCCACCCCTACCCCCACGGACACTTCCAGCTGTTAACCTGTTTATTATTTTACATCATTCTACTGTCTTATTTCATCTTTTCACCTTGCCCACAAGCGGACAGCTACCATTACATAATTTGTCAAAGGCCTTGCTGAAGTCCAGGAAATATACACTTATACCCATCTGAGCTACCATATACTAATCAAATCCGAAAAGGAAAGGTTAGTTTAGCATCACTTGTTTTTCGTGTGCTTACGTATTCCTCTTCGTGTAACCATCTCTTTCCTAAGACTTTTAAGCCAGTTGAGTGATAGTTTATTGTAGGATTTAGCACAGAATCAGCATCAGCCTTTCCGGTATGCTACTGTATGCCTTACTTTCTGTTTTAGAAATACAGTCAGCCTTTACATGTTTAGCATTATTAGTATTGTAAAATGATGCTATTTTCACCTCTTCATGTTAGGTCCACTTTCTTATGTCAGTTATGTCTGCCTATCCTGGGCCAACATTTATTCTCCTTGCAGAGAAGAAAAAGGGTAAATTTCACTGAATATAGATTATACTAATAAAGATGACTTAGGAAAGAGAAAACAGAAATGCAACAGTGGCTGAGCTTCACAGTACATGAGGATATCTGTTGCTTTGTGTTGGTACCAGTATTATGTAAATCTGAGTTTGCTTGCTCAACAGACCCATCTTCCCTCTTGTTCTTGCCCAGTTTTGTTAAGATCTTTGCTTAATCTGTAGTGTTTTAGACACTATTCTTCAGGCCTGTTCTATTCTTAAATATTAGAATGAAAATATTTAGCTTTATTTGGTAGAAGCAATGTGTAGTTTGTTTCTTTATAGAAGAAACAGTCAAAAGGTTTGGAAGTGGTACTTATTATCTAATTATTTTTAGCTAATTTGTTCAATTTTTTCAGACTCTACTTGAAATCTAAGTATCTGGGAGTTTCAGGTGATACTCATTACTTGAAATAGCTCTAACCTATCTATAAAGTCTTATTGTACCAAAAAGTAATGGTATGTTTTTATTCTTCGTAAACAATTATTCAGACTTTGCAAAAGTAATTGGTCTGGGTCTAGACCAACCTGGCTTCAGTCTAAATTTTTTTTTTTTTTTTTTTTTTTTACAAAGTATAAACCAGCAATTGGCTATAACACATAAATCATCAGATCTTTTATACAGGACTCTTGCCCCATCCTATCCCCATCCTCAGCTGTTAGCAGTGACACCACATGTTTCTATTCTTTTGGAAAAGATTGGTAAGGAAACCTCTTACTGTAACATAGTCCTCTGTGCAGTGCTGCTTGTGTCCTGCAGAGCTGGCTGTCTGACATGTTAACCCCTCTTAACTCTGCTCTTACCACATGATGCTTAAGTTTAGGTATTCAACAAAGAGAGAGCTGCTAGTTGATCTGTGTCAGTTTTAAAATTCATAAATATTTAACTGATCTCCAAATATCTTTGAAGTCCTTAGCTTTCTAACACAGGTTTATAATGACATCTTAAGTTTTTTCCTGGCCATTTTAAGGCTGACCCTTTCAGTGGAAAATACTATGCTGTGCTATTAAAAGAAGCTGAGACAAGCATTAATTCTGTTCACAGGCATGAAGAACATACACTTTGAAAAGTATTTGAAATACCTGCCTAGTAAATGTCTCCTTTTGTTTGTGTTTACCTTTTGTTGTTCATCTGGTTTATTATGGCATTTTATAGCAAGATCTTTCTTTTTTTTTTAAGAAGATGTCAAGAGAAACTAAAAAATCTGAGACCCATTTACTCTATTTTTCATATCTCTAAATATATTTTTTCTGCCATCCTTAGAAAAGACTAACATCTTCCTCACCACCACCTGAAGGAATTGAGACAATGCTTGAGTTTAATCTCTAATTCACATTAAAATCAAGATGAAGAAGCAACGTTAGCACATCTAAAAATAGTTGCACACTAATCAGAAAAAAATAGTCTTTAAAACACACTTTGGTGAGATCATCTTAATAAAAGTTATTTATGGAGGAAGAAAAATGTTTTTAAATGGTTATACTTCCAAATGCATAGTACACAGCACTGTATAATTGATTGAGCAAGGTATAGGCAGTAGTAAGCTCTCTGAAAACTAAATGCTGCTATTTAGAATATTTTCAGAACTGATGGTAGCTCTAGTGCTAGATGAGGCGTGGTTTAGGAGAAATCACTTCTGATGTGCAAGGGTACATCAATATGTACCCTTTTTAATATTTTAAAAAAGTTTAAATATTCCATTTAATATTTTTAAAAAGTTTAAATATTCCATTTACTTTTGATTTCAGGCTAATCTAGATGAAAGCCAGATGAGTTCACCTACATTCCTTAGAGCTTTAATGACAGCCGTTTGTAAAGCAGCTATTATAGGTAAGTAACAGTTCTGAAGGCAACTCTTAACATCTGAAATCCCTAGTATGTTAACTGCTGATGATATGGGTCTGAGTTTATATTGTCTTCAAAATTTGCCCTGTGAAACTTATTTTCTATGCAAATGGATACCATTTCTGTCTACAATGCCTGGCTATCTCAAGCAGGAGCATAAATAGCTACTGTGCCTTTAGAAAGCCCAGATCTGAGCAGCTACTGAATGCCTTGTGTTCTTCAATTGAGCAGAAAGCGGGTACATGTCTCTTAGGTTGTTTCCTACTCTGTTGGATGTGGCTTTACCTTTGCCTTTAACCTCCAGTATGCAGAGCCCCCTCCGTCTTCCTTTAAGGAGTTACAGTGAATGGGTTGAATATTCTTAACCTAAATATCCGTGAAGGACTCATCGTCTCAACAGAAAAGTTATTTTATATAAAAACATATATGAGGAAAGAAAACACCAGTTGCTTCTTTTGCTTTATGTTGACCTTGGATGATAAGACAATGTCATTGAATGTTAATCAAATAGGTGAATAGGATTAGGGTTGGTAGAAACCCTAAGTATTTAAGCTGCATACAGCATTTAACAATATTGAATGAGATCATCCACCTAGCTTCAGATAAAAATTCACATTTCTATCACTGCTGTGGGAGAAAAAGTCCAATCTGCTCAAAAATTGTTCAGAATTTCAGGCCTATCATCATTTTAGAAGATAGCTTCAGAATTATAATTTAAGTGTTTTGTCAGATGAATGTTTTTTCACTGTTAGGTCTTTAATGAAGTGTAAATAACAAGCTAAAAGAAAGTCATCGTTCCAGCATCGTTGGACCTGTAAGACTAATGGTTTTGGTCTTTTTGGAGTTTTTTGTTTTTTAAAGATTTATTTTAGAGAGATTGAGCAAGGGCGAGCAAGGGAAATGGCAGAGGGAGAGGGACATGTGGACTCTGTGCTGAGTGCAGAGACTAATGAGGGCCTTGAACTCACAACCCTGAAATCATGACCTGAGCTGAAATCAAGAGTTGAACACTCAACCAACTGAGCTACTCAGGTCCCCTGTAAGACTTGTGTTTTAAAATCACAGTTATAGGGACATCTGAGAGGTTCAGTCAGTTAAGTGTCCGACTCTTGATTTCAGTTCAGGTTATGACCTCAGAGTCCTGAGATTGAGCCCAGTGTTTGTTCCTCACTCAGCGGGGAGTCTACTTGAGATTCTCTCTATCTCCCTCTGCCCCCCACCTGCACACATGCTCACACTCACTGTCTCTCTAAAAATAAATATTTAAAAATAAAGTCACAGTTGGAAAGTATAAAAGCTTTTTATTTTTTTTTTTAAACTTTATTTATTTATTCATAGAGACACACACAGAGAGAGAGGCAAAGACACAGGCAGAGGGAGAAGCAGGCTCCACGCAGGGAGCCCGACATGGGACTTGATCCAGGGTCTCCAGGATCACGCCCCGGGCTGCAGGCGGCGCTAAACCGCTGCGCCACCGGAGCTACCTAAAAGCTGCTTTTTAAAACAAGATTGTGTCACACTACTAACTTACAGAGGAAATAAAACCTCATGCTCCTTGGCACTGAGGATACTTTCCTCAGCCTCTTTGTACTGTGCCTTTTTACCCCAAAGGGCCTAGATTTTACATGTTGTCTGCAACTGTCACTGTTAGTCCTTGCCCTCTTGGTAATGATAAAATGATTCTCTTTTACCCTTCTGAAAAGATGAGCATGAACTCTCACTTTAATTTCCTTTTTAATATTTCTTTTGTAGTTTGGAATGTCACAAACCACTATCCCTGTTTTAGTATGATTAAAGATAAAGAATTGGGTGTGCTCATTTTGAGGAAACACAGCACTCAAAATACATATAATATTTTTATTATTTCAAGGAGAATATCCCATTAATTTCAGAATATCTTAGATTTCAAAATCTTTTCCTTGGACCCCCTTGCTTCTGCTTTCCTTATAGTCACATGTCTTATCAACTCAGAAAATTTAAAAAGGATGTGTGTTAACTCTTTAAATGTAATGCTTAGTTCTTGTGTCACTTGTAGCCGACTGTTCTACCTTCCGAGTGGACACTGCTGTTATCAAGCAAAGAGTGCCGATCTTACTCAAGTACCTAGACTCAGATACAGAGAAGGAACTGCAAGCACTTTATGCACTACAAGCATCAATAGTAAAACTTGATCAACCTGCCAGTAAGTTTACCTTTTCTTTTTATTTTATTTTCTTTTTATTTTTTATTTTTTTAAGTTTACCTTTTCTTTATCCCAACCAGTGGGTGAGATTTACCCAAGCCAAGACTTCAGGGATGCTGTGATGGGTTTTGAACAGCGAATATAGAAAAATCACTGCTAACGAAACTCAGATTACCAACAACTGTAATAAACTTGAATTTTTTATGTACTTGACTTTTATAAGAAAACTAGTTTATATTAGAGACTTAATCCTCTCCTAGGGCAAGTCTGCCTAAGTGATGGAAATGTATGGTGTAATATATACATTGATCACTTGAATGTGGCTATTACGACTAAGGAGCTTAATTTTAAATATTATTTAATTAAAATTTTTTAAGATTTTATTTGTTCATGAGAGACACAGAGAGAGAGGCAGAGACATAGGCAGAGGGAGAAGCAGGTTTCCCATGGGGAACCCAATGTGGGACTCAATCCCAGGACCCCAGGATCACGACCTGAGCCAAAGGCACTCAACCACTGAGCCACCCAGGCGCCCCACTATTTAATTTTGTAAAAGACTTTTAAAATTTATTTATTTGAGAGAGTGAGGGAGCAAGAGAGCACAAGCCAGGGAGAGGGGCAGAGGAAGAGGGAGAAGCAAATTCCCCTGCTTAGCAGGGAGCCCAATGTAGGGCTCAATCCCAGGACCCCAGGAACACCACTCAAGCTAAAGGCAGACACTTAACTGACTGAGCCACCCAGGCACCCCAAATTTTGTTTAATTCAAATGTAAATAGCCCCATGTGATTAGTGACTACCCTTTTGGATAATGCAGAGCATCTTGGTGGTAGCATACATGCATTGCATTACAGGCTTTCTTTTACACAGATCTTGGTAGTAAAAGATGATACTCTTCAGAACCCTCAGCCAAGCAACAAACACATGAAGGTGTTTTAGACTAATTTTCACTTCAGGGTTATGATTAATTCTTTGCTAACCAGACAAACAAGGTAACCTGAACCACCCAAGTTTTAGTGATACTGGTAAATTAACTGAATTGTATTAAATCTTGAAAATTCAGTAGAAACTGGTGTGAAAGTAGATAACAGTACAGGGCAATTTTAGAGATGACATTGAAGTAGCTCTTTGGCAATTCCTTAAGTTGTGTCTGTTGCTGGGCTTTCCTTCTTTGCTAGTGCTAAGGAATCCCTCTGGGAGATAAAAGTTCAAAACAAATAATCCTCAGGCTGTAATTAAGGAGACATCTAAGTCTAAATCAGAATTAACTGATTTTGTTTTCTTTCTCAAGACCTTTGGCGGGTTAACATCACAACTTCCTTTTTCTGTTCTTACAGGATGAATACTCATTAACTTTTCAAGAGATGAAATTGATACTATATGCTCAGCCCATCAAATTACAGTATCTCCCATAATTATCAACTTTAATAATCCCCAGAGAGATGTTTAATTCGAGATTTACCATCAATAGAATCTTGACCACTTGTGTCCATTTCCCCATTGGACCAGCCAGGATTTAGAGAATGAAATGACAAGTGATTTCAATATCAGCTTCACTAATAAAATTACAAAGATAAATCTAAAGAAAATTTTAATATGACTCATTCTAAGCCTGATATTTATTATCAATTGTTTGTAGTATTGTCTCCCTCCATTAATATGAATAGAGGCTGACTTTAAATTAATTTAAGAAAAATAAATAAATCAATCATAAATGAATTTAAGAGCCCACAATGAAAGGGATTAAAATAAAGAATATATAACTTTACCAACTATTTCTTTTTTGAACAATAACATAAGCTAAGTTTCCTTTTTGGGACCAAAACAGAATTAATTAAATTTGCCCAGATCATCTGGGCATTGAAAACAACAGGCCATTGTTTCCTCTGGATAAAATCCATATGAGAGAGTTTTTACCCATATTTTCCATATAAATTATTACTCTTTCCAATTTGAAAGCAACATTAGGAGGGGGAAAGTACTTTCTGCCCTTTTCTTCCAAAATCTGTAAAAATTATATATTTTTATTGTAAAATTTCAAACAATGGAGAATGTATAAAGAAGAAAGTTAAAATTGTATTTAATTTTTGTAGAGTGTAGCTTGAGAACTAAATCATATCAAACACCTCAGGACTATCAGAAAATATTTCAAACTGAACAGAGTAATAGCAATAAAAATAATTTAGATCACTTAAATCTTTTTTCATGTTCTTTAGACAAGTCGTTTTGCTATTATACTATCAAGAGGGAGTATAATGAATTGTCATGGATGCTCTTCTATAGGGGAATTCCTGTGCATTCATTCATACATTCCTTAGAAATGCAATCTCTCCCTCACAACTAGAGCACCTCCAGAACTGATGATATGTTTTTATTTCTTTGCAGATTTGCTACGGATGTTTTTTGATTGCCTATATGATGAGGAGGTGATCTCTGAGGATGCCTTCTACAAATGGGAAAGTAGCAAGGACCCTGCAGAGCAGAATGGGAAGGGTGTAGCTCTGAAATCTGTCACTGCGTTTTTCACGTGGCTGCGGGAAGCAGAAGAGGAGTCTGAGGATAACTAAAGCTTCAAATACACAAAACGAAACAAAAGAAACAATTTAAGTATTTTTTTAAAAAGTTTCACGTCTTCGCCAATCACAGTGCAGCAAGGCCAATTCTCGCAGAAATCCCCACGTGTGCACGAGTGGGAGAGGGGAAAGAGAAAAAAGGTGATCATGGAGGAAAAAGGTACTGGAAAAAAGTAAACTTCAAACCTGAGGGCGGGAGCACTAAAACCAAAATACATGTATTATTTATAGAAAATATTTTCTGTTTTAATCTTTTCTTTTTAAACAAGGACTCATACTTTAAAAAAAAAACACATCTGTTTAGCAAAAAAAAAAAAAAAAAAGTTGAGAACTTTTAATTTATTTTAAGGACTGCAAATGCCAGTGTAATTTTTTAATTTGCAGTTTCTGTAAACAACTTGTATAATAGAAAAGCAGAGAAATAAATTTCCCTCCCCTTCAGATGCACCTCACGTTTGTTTTAAAGCATAGTAGTTAGTCCAGATTTAAGAAGGTTTGGGGTGAATAAGGTAAGAAAGATTTTTTTTTTTTTTTTTTTTTTTTTGGCATCAAATCTTTCTGCCTGCCTCTCAGCTTGCTTCAGAAAATTAAAAAAAAAAAAATCACAATAGTAATCAAAACATACGTAACCTTGGAACAGAAGGAAATGCTGTGGACCAGAAAACTCCAAGAATTGTTTTAAAAATTTAAAAAAAAAAGTGCTACCCTGGGAAAAGTACTCTTAATACTTTTGAAATCTTTAGAGCAACTTTAAGGCTTGTAAATATATAGAACAAATATTTAAAAAAAAAAAAACAAAAAGAAATTGACTCAATACTATTTCTTTTCACTTTCAAAATATAAAGAACAAAATAAAGACAAACATTGCAAGTTTAAAAGAAAGTAAAATGACTTCTCCTTTTGACAGCTGCTGCATGTGCGCCCATCTCTGGGAGGTGCTGTCTGGCTATTCGTTGTCTAATCCAAATCACTCCTGAGGGTGTGTGTGTGCGTGTGTGTGTGTGTGTGTGTGTGTGTGTGTGTGTCTACAGTTGGAAAAGGCAAGCTACCTTGTGGGTAAGGAGGGAACTTGTGCTTGGTGGGAGAGTCCCTTGGGAAGTCCAGAGGAAGCTGTTTTCCAACATCAACTAGAAATGCATTCAGGATGGAAGCAAACCTAAGGGAAGTTTTTATATAACTTAGTGTTCCATTGTTTGTAGTTAGTTCACTTTGAAAGTACCACTACCACTAATTTTAAATCATCAATTACCTCTGATGTTAAAGAAACACAATGATGTCTTCTAAAGAATGAAAGAAACCAAAGCTAAATTATGCTTTTAAAAAGTGGGCATGGGATTTAAAATCAAACCAATACCATGTGTGAAAATCAAATTGTTCCCAACTTCAACTTCATTCAAGCCATTCTGGTGAGTATAAAACTGTGTTTTAAGCCTGTTGCTTCTACAGATACTGGAGCACTGTGCTTTTTTGTTTTGTTTTTTCTTTTATGAAGTTGCATTCTCTACAGATGGTTTTCCATTTCACTAGTTTGTAGGCCATCCCCCTACAAAATGTATTTATGAAGAAAGCCAGGGCTGCTCCCAAATAAACAGTCTTTGTATTTTGTATCTGGATAACCAAAGAGTTCTTCTGGCTTCCATCTCTGAAGAAATATCCACATTAAGAGACTTGGCAAGACTTGTGAAGCACAAGAACAAAATTTTCCATAGCAATAAAATGTTTTTCTTCAGAATGTAGTCGAACACAGTACAGCATCCTGCTACATAAGCCCACAGCTGTTCTCGAAGAACCAAGTCCTGGAAGTCTTGTGACAGACATGTGACAGCATCTGTCATAAAAAATGGGGCCTGAGAAGCTGTTTTGGAGTCTGGCAGTGGGCTCTGCCTGGGATCTCTCAGTTGGAAGAAACCTGATTCTATGATATACTAAGTTTTAACAGCTGCCAGAATCTAAGTAAAGAGGATTCTGATCCAGGAATCTCCTGAGTGATGTAGGATTTTAGGTGTTGACAGATCTCATGGGGTGCAGGTGGTAGTTTTGGGAAAGCAGGGTGCTGGCTGCCTCTTACAAATCAGTAGCTATTGTTTGCAGTGCTCTGGCCTTCAGGTAGTAATGAAGGCCTATTCATCAGTATTTTAGATGTGGACCAGGGTCAGGAATGAGGAAAGAGAATATTATTTTTGGAAAAAAAAATTCAAGGGTGAAAATGCTTTGTACAATAATAGCTAATGTTTGAAATCTCACCTGTAACATGAAGTGTGATGAACACAGAAGAGACTACAGAGCAATATGTGGGTATCTTACTGCTTTAAACATGGAATTTTATGAGCAGGGAGAACGGTTGTTAGTTAATGGCAAAATATGAGCAAAGTGGGATAATTGATCACTGCTAATATCAAGCATCATCATGATTTCAGTCCTCTTCACAGTGTTCTTACTGGAAAGCAGGGTTCGGTGGGTTTTGGTTTAAAGTAACAGGTGACATGGCCATCAGTAAGCTCTTTTACCCATTTTAACTTTGGAAACAGTTTCATTAATTTTACTTGAGGTAATTCAGGTGTTTTATGCCTGTATTCAAACCAATTAACTTATAGCTATTCAGTAAGTTAAATGAGAATTTTTACTTTTCTAGAAAAAAAACGTGATGCCAGTTTTCAAAATAAATTCATTTTAGATTCTTGCATAGATGAACAAGCCAGTTCACAGCTGCAACATAAACTTGGTTCACTCAACAAATACTTACTGAGCATCTACTGTGTACTAAGTGCAGGGAATATAACAGTGAATAAAACAGTCTCTGGTCTCATGGAACTCCTGTTCTTCATGAAAAAAAAAAAAGAGGTTTACACATACTGCATCAACGTCCTATCCCACTAAGAAATGTCAGCCCCTTTTTACCTTGACAGATCTTTGGTTGGTTTTTGCCTTATTTTCATATTTCAAAATACATTCTAGATGAGTTACAAGAATTATACCCAAAGACCATTTTCTCTGTTCTAGAACCACTCTCCAAACAAGATATAATTCTGGTAGTTTTCAGATGTCTCCATTCAAGTCAAACAGATTGTAAGGTAGAAAAAATAGTCTTAGGCTATTGGATCTGATTTTGTATTTTCATTACTCATGTTTTGTTCTTTACAAAAAATTGTGTAGTGATTCAGATTGATTTTCATTTTGGGCATGCCATTGGTCACTAATGAACTCCTATATTCCCTATTTTGTGGAGAGGAACATTTCACATTGCTTTCTTTTTTGTTTGCATTGGTTTTTCTTTTTGAGACAATTCATGTACTATAAAATTCACCCTCTTAGAATGTACAGTTCACTGGTTTTAGTATATTCATAGTTGTGCAACCATCACCACTATCTAATTTCAGAACATTTTTTTTTCTTTTTTTAAAGATTTTATTTATTTATTCATAGAGATGCAGAGAGGGAGTGAGAGGCAGAGAGGCAGAGGGAGAAGTAGGCTCCATGCAGAGAGCCCGACGTGGGACTCGATCCAGGGTCTCCAGGATCACGCCCCGGGCTGCAGGCGGCGCTAAACCGCTGCGCCACCGGGGCTGCCCCAGAACATTTTCATTATGCCAGAAAGAAACCCCATGTCCTTTAGCAGCTCTCCTCAATCTCTACTCTCCTAAATCTCTGGGAACCACTAATCTACTTTTTGTTTCAATGGATATACTTATTCTGGCCATTTATATAACTGAAATCCTACATTCTATTGCTTTTTGTTTTGACTTACCGTCCCATATTTAGCAAATGTTCAAACTTCACAGGTGTTTGCAGTGTCAGTGACCTGATTTCAGGGTTAGACCCAGATTTCCCCCTGTCTTTTAACTTTTGTTCTCTGTTATTTGTCTTCATATAATTGGTAGTATATTTACAACCATCCACAAATTCTGAGTAAGTTCCTGAGACTTTCCTTTTGTCACCCTGTGGACTGGATGTATAGCACCTCAGACAGCTAACATCCTAGCACTGGCAACTAGGGTCTTATCTTTTTAACTTCTCAGTTATTGCTACTTGAGTACTTTTCCATAAGATTGAAATTCCTATGTGAATTAAAGGCTACTACAATGTACTCTATAAAAAGTTAAGATGTAGGGGATCCCTGGGTGGCTCAGTGGTTTAGTGCCTGCCCTCGGCCCAGGGCGTGATCCTGGAGTCCTGGGATTGAGTCCCACATCAGGCTCCCTGCATGGAGCTTACTTCTCCCTCTGCTTGTGTCTCTGCCTCTCTCTCTATCTCTAGCTCTATCTCTATCTATCTCTCTTGAATAAATAATAAAATAAAATCTTTAAAACAAAAAGTTAAGATGTAGCCTGACTGGGAGTCTGAGGTTTTGTGTGTCCTCTTCATTGAGGCACATTTGCCTCAAATATTGTGTGAGGCAATAACTTAGGCTGCTTACTTGTCATGAGAGTAAAATTATTAAGGAATAAAAATGCCTTGAGACAGAACCTCTACCACCAGTTAGTCCCAGTTCATCAGTCTTATAGAAGATTGCCTTTAGTCACCTTTAAGCTTGAGTTTTGGTCTCCATATCTTCTAGTAGTTTAGGGACAGAGATACCATGTGATCACCAGCTTCAAATATTACATTTATCCCTAACGGGAAAAATGATCATCTATTAGTATTGGGACTACAAAAAAGAAGAGGAAGAAGAAACACACTTCTGTATTAACAAATCACAAAATGATTTATGTATCAAAGAAATAAGCCATAGAGAATCCTATACCAACTTTTTAAAATAAATGTTTTACTTTGAAATAATTTTAGACTTACAGAAAAGTTTCAGATTTAGGGAGTGTTCCACAAACCCCTCATTTTAGTTTCCCTATTATTAACATCACCATATAACATTTGTCAAAACTAAGAAACCAGCATTCATACTTGCTACTAACTAAACACCAGACTTTTTTTTTTTAAGTAAACTTTATGCCCAACATGGGGCTTGAACTCAAGACCCTGAGATCAAGAGTCACATGTTCTACCAATTGAGCCAGCCAGGTGTCCCAAACTCCAGTCTTTGAGTTTTCTTAATGCCCTTTTCCTAGTCCATGATGCAATCCAGGATACTACATTTTATTTAGTCATCATGACCCTTAGTGTCCTCTGGCCTTTGATAGTTTTTTTAATCTTTCCTTTTTTGTCATGACCTTGACACTTCTGAGAAGTACTAGAGAGATATTTTGTAGAATGTCCTTTGATTTGGTTTTCTAGTGTTTTTATCATAATTAAACTAGAGTTATGGGTTTGGAGTCAAAATACCATATAAGTGAAGTGCCCTTTTTCTCATATCAGGGAATACATGATACCCATGATATCATTGGTGATGTTTAACCTTGAACTACATGGTTCAAGGTGGTTGAACCTTCATGGTTAAGGTGGTGGTTAGGGTCTCCAGTCTAAAGTTACTTTCCTTTTCTCCCTTTCTTATTCTAGTCTTTTTGGAAGATAGTCAAGGAGTCCAGCCCCATTGGAGGAGGGAAATGGGAGGAGAGAATTAAGCTCCACTTCTTTCCTTGAATGAGGAATATCTATTTAAATTTGGAATCTTCCTGCAAGAAAGATGTCTCCTCTATTCATTTCTTAATTCAGTTGTGTATGTGTATATATGTATATATCACTACAGACTCATGTATATTTATTTTATACTTTGAGTTGTAACTGGATAGAACATGATTTTGTTGCCCAGATTGTTCTAGCTTTGGCCTTGGGAGCTCTTTCAACTTTGTTGCTGTATCCCTTGAAATTCCCTCAAACTTCTGCTTTTAGGCCACTTTGTGACATGATAAGATGCTGCAGGGATATCTTGTATTTTTCCTGCCTTAGCCTTAGAATCAGCCATTTCTTCAAGTGTTTCTGGAACTTTAGGACAATGGTATTTAGACACCAAGATCTGACCACTGGGTGAGCTCATTTCTACCGGGGTATGTCTACATCTAGGTCTGCAGCATTTTATTTATTTTTTTTAAGATTTTATTTATTTATTCATGAGAGACACACAGAGCGAGAGAGAGACATAGGCATAGAAAGAAGCAGGCTCCATGCAGGGAGCCCGACGTGTGACTCGATCCCGGGTCTCCAGGATCACGCCCTGGGCCCAAGGCAGGCGCTCAATCACTGAGCCACCCAGGCGTCCTGTTCTGCAGCATTTTAAATTCCATTTTTTACTGAAGATAAAATCTTGCCAGGTGAGTAAGCCACTTTTACAGGAACACTGTGACTTTTAGAAAATACTGCTTCATTTTTTTATATAACTCTGGTTTCCAAAAGACTCAACTATATGAATACTCCATTCTTTTGCTCATTCTACATAACAACAACAACAAAAAGATTAGAAACTATCCCCTTTTTTTCTTTCCCCATTAGCTAGCTAGTAATACTCAGTTTACCAAGGGGCCATACACAGTATTAAAATGTCCCCTGGGTGACTAGTTAAGTAATAATGGAAATTGTTAGATAACCGGAAGTTAACTGTCAGTGGAAGTACTGCATATCAAAACTTGTGCAATGCTACAGGCTAAAATAGTGTTGATTTTATTATTTGAGAAAGAGTCTGAGTGGGAATGGCGGAGGAAGAGCAGAGCGATAAGGAGAGAGAGAATCTCAAGCAGACTCTGAGCTCAGCAGGGAGCTTAATCTCAGGACCCTGAGATCATGCATGACCTGGGCAGAAATCCAGAGTCAGATGCCTAATCGACTGGGCCACCCAGGGGGCCCTAAAGTATTATTTTGATGTAAATGTAAAGTTTTTGGTTTTTTGTTTTTTTTTTTAAGATTTTATTCAGAGAGCAGGAGCAGGGGAGTAGAGGGAGGGAGCCGACTCCCTGTTGTGCAGGGAGCCCGATATGGGACTCAATCCAGGACTCTGAGATCATGACCTGAGCCAAAGGCAGACACTTAACTGAACCACCCTGTCACCCATGTTAAGTCTTAAATGCACTTATTAGGAGACATAGAAGAGTTAAATTGGGCCATCAGAAGAACCACTTGGGGAAAAGAAATATTACCACATGGATATCAGGAGTTTCTATGGGAAGAACTTGTATGTTGTAGTGGAAAAGCGGTCTTGACTGGGGTTGGGAGATCTGTGGTCTAATGCCAATGTTCTTTCCTGGTCACTTGACCACTCTTACTCATATGGGTTTCCCTGTCCTTGCCAAAAAGGGTTCACACACCAACCATATGAGCACATCCAGAATCACTTCCAATACTATTGACCAAGCTTAACAAAGTAAGTCTTGATGATAATAGCATATTAAACTTTTCAAAGACGGTAAGAGCATCGAAGTTCTCTAAACAAATTACCATCTTGCAGTTGAATTTCTATTACCAGTGATTTCCTTTCCGACTCTTCTTATTTACCTCTTGTTAATAAATATGTCTTCTGGCCTGAAGTCCTAGGAAACTATCATTGCTCAGGCTCAAATACCTGTCCTGCCCTAACTGCTTCTTAGAATGTACAATAATGGTGCTCAGCATTGCTGCATATTAGACTCACCTGAAGAGGTTTTAAAAATACAAATCCTGGGACCCTATCCATACCAGTTATTTCAGGATCTCCGAAGGATAAGACCTGGGCATCGTTTTTTGGTGTGTGTGTGTGTGTGTGTTTTAAGTTCCCTGGGTAATCCTAATAGGAGGCAGGATTGAGACCACTGTGGAAGGCTCTGTGGTAAGGGGATGCATGGTGTATTTGAAAAACGAAAGAGTGGCAGAGTATGGTGAGAGTTCACTTTCACATGCAGAAGTGGAATTTAAATGTGCCCCATCACAAATTAATCCAGACAAATCCCTTCTGGACAAATGGCTGAAAGGAACTTTTTGAAACTTGCCTTATAATCTCAACTTAGTAGAATTTAGTAGAGACCAACCTTACTTGGTACTTTTTCTTTTAAAGGAATGGCAATACTTTTAATCCTTTCCAATCCCCAAATTGAGCCACACAGTGGACTGGAATAACTTTAGGCTCTTTGGAGTGAGCAGTTATATTAACATCTAAGATGAGAGTCATACAAAGTATGGGCCATAGACCAGCAGCATCAATATCACTTGTGAGCTCATTAGAAATGCAAATACAGGGTCACCTGGCTGGCTCAGTCAGAGAAGCATGCAAGTCTTGAGTTCAAGATCCACACTGGGTGTTGAGACTGCTTAAAGAAACTTAAGAAATACAGATTCATGGACCCCACCCTACTAAATCAGAACTGAATGAGTGGAAGGAGTCGAAGAAACAAACTCTTCAGCTGATTCTAGGAGGACTGAAGTTTGAGAACCACTGCCTAGGGGTACTGCACATCCCCGTCATCGTTTATAAAGCTCTTCACCAAAAGCGAACTAAAAACAAGCACTCATTTTGGCTTTTGTTTGCTCATATATAATGCAAAAACCATAAGCCCTTACATCACAGTTATCAATGAGCCAATATATGTTAAAACACTTTGAAGGCTATAATTTGTTAGACATTGCAGGGTCTCCTCTAATTCATCTCACCAGCCCTATGACTGCTTCCTTTCTATAGATAGGGAACTAAGTGTCATAGAAGTCAGTACCTAGCAAGTGTCAGAGCTGAGATTTGCACTTGGTTTTCTAGGAGGCACTTATTTTCAAAAATATGCTTGCTCTGCACCAGAATACTTAATCCACGCCGGAGGGAAAAATGGTATAGTGGATATACTTTGGAGCACTAGAATTGGAAGAATAGGGGCTTTACTATATAATTCTGCTTGAATAGTTTAAACCTCGGTTTATTCATCTGTAATACAAGGATAACACCGTCCACCTCTGAGTACATTAACAAAAAGATCAATCAGATCAGGCACCCAGCATTCTACATGGAATACTTAGGGCACACCCTGCCTGTGTCCAATGTTCCTTCTACCACATTTCTACAACCTTAGTCATACTCAGCCACATACAATTAAAAACTATACTATCTTTGGAGCTATAGGAGATCATGGTTTGACTATCCACGTTTCTTTTTTTTTTTTAAGATTTTTATTTTATTTACTTATTCATGAGAAATAGAGAGAGACAGAGACACAGGCAGAGGGAGAAGCAGGCTCCATGCAGGGAGCCCGACATGGGACTCGATCCCAGGTCTTCAGGATCAGGTCCTGGGCTGAAAGTGGCGCTAAACTGCTGAGCCACTGTGGCTGCCCTCGACATTTCTTTAATACTCTGTAGAGTTCAGATTTTTTCCATTGTTTTCCTTAGCATACACTATGAAATCTCAGGCTTAGCCTTTACTAACAAACCTGAGGAGTAGAAGCTCTTCGCTTCCACTGCAACGAGGACTAATGGTTAGTGTCCTCAGCAAGTTACACATTGCCCTTCCTAGAATGAAAAATTTGACTAGTTTTTGCTACAAAACCATAATAAACTTAAAAAATGCATACCTTGCCACCTCCAATTCTGGCCTTGTTCCTACTGTAGGAGATGCTGCTTACTTTGGATATAGAGACAAATAAGCCTGCCAGTTGATTAGATGTATTCTATTTTTTTTCTTAAGTATCATAGCCTCAATCAAGTAAAATATGAAGCTGAAACAAAAAAGTTATGTCAAATCTGAACATCATCCGGACACCTGGGTGTGAGCATCTGCCTTTGGCTCAGGGCATGATCCCAGAGTCCTGGGATCAAGTCCCACATCAGGCTCCCTGTATGAAGCCTGTTTCTCCTACCTCTGCCCATGTCTCTTTCTCTGTTTCTCATGAATAAATAAAATCCTAAAAAAAATTTTTGAACATCATCACGTAAGGCCTGTTTGGTCGAAATGTCGTATCTGGTGGAAAGAGCCAGAGGCATCACTAATAAATCGAAATACAAGTCTTAAAACTTGAACTAACAATCTTGAGTCTCAATATGTATGGTTCTCAAGAATTATGCCACTCTTTCTAAACTTCAGGTTGAAACTTTTACAGCCTTGCTGCAAGTATTTTGAGAATAGTCAAAGCCAGCAGTGCCTCAGTGGCTCAGTCAGTTAAGCTTCTGACACTTGGTTTTGGCTCCAAGTCATGATCTCTGGGTCGTGGGATCAAGCCCCATGTCATGTCAGGCTCCACACTCAGTGCAGAGTCCGCTTGTCTCTGCTTTATTCCCTCTCTCTCTCTTGCTCTCACTCTCAAAATCTTTAAAAAATAAATAATACTCAAAGCCAATACTTTCTGGTTTTCCACTTTTGAGAAGATTCCATTCCCTCATCACCATGCAGTTTCACTTTTTTTTGTAAAAGGAAAGGATCTTTTCTGTCACTATCTTTTTGGATATTTTTTTAAACAAATGGATCCAATCTCATAATTTGAAATTTTTAAAATTTTGTTTTGATTCATGTTTTCCTTTAAATTACTGGGTGGCACAGTCTGTTGGGTGTCTGAATCTTGGTTTCAGCTGTGAACTCAGGGTTGTGAGATGGAGCCTTGTATTGGAATTGGCTCAGCACAGAGTCTGCTTGGGTTTCTCTCTCCCTCTGCTCCTCCCTCCCCTCAAAATAAATAAATCTTTTAAAAAAATCACTAGGCTTTACTGCATTAAAAAACCTATTTAAAGAAACTTTCTCAGGGACACGTAGCTGACTCAGTTGGTAGAGCATTCGACTCTTGATCTGGGAGTTGTCAGTTTTCAAGCCCCACACTGGGACAAGAGCTTACTTAAAAAAGAACAAAAAAAGAAACTTTCTCAAACTACCCCATAACCACAAAGAAAGGATGTCTTAAGGTAAAAATCCATTTTCCTGGGACTTCCCTGGTTTAAAAACAAAATCCTGTGCTCACTTGGCAGCACATATACTAAAATTGGAATGATACAGAGATTAGGATGGCCCCTGAACAAAGATGACACACAAATCTGTGAAGCGTTCCATATATATTTTTTAATTTTAAACGTAAATAAAATGCTGCCTTCCATCAACTCTCGACCTCCCCCTATTAGGTTAACCAGTAGAGTTGGTCACGCTAAGTGTCACTTGATCTGATCCATAGCCATCTCTGGCCACTATCACAGGCCTGGTTGCCTTGCAGGCATCTTTCTTCAAATAAGTTAAAGCCACAAAGTAGGAGTGGAGGGAGAACAGTAGTACTGTTGACTTCAAATTATACAGTCCAAACAAAACTGGGTATGTTTTGCTTTTTTAGTAAGTCTGGCAAACAGAGTGTCTTTAGTCTGTTAAAGTGCAGTTGTCTTGCCTCTGGTATTTGAAAAGGGAAAAGACAGTTCAACACATAAAATTTCCAGAACCTGAGGCACGCCTGGGTGGCTCAGCAGTTGAGCCTCTGCCTTTGGCCCAGGGCGTGATCCTGGAGACCTGGGATCGAGTCCCACGTCGGGCTCCCTGCATGGAGCCTGCTTCTCCCTCTGCCTGTGTCTCTGCCTCTCTCTTTCTCTGTGTCTCTCATGAGATAGAGAATAAATAAAAAATAATAGCTAGACTAGAACGTGTGAGGGTACGTGTTATTTTGTAAACCTACTTGGTTTTTAGATAACTGGTTCACAATCTTTTTATCCAAAACCATTGGGACCAGACATGTTTCAGATCTAGAATTTTTTAGAGCTTAGAAAAAAGTTTTATAGTTCAATGACTGCTGGCCTGAATAAAATTATTGCCACCAGTGAGTAGAGGAGAGTGCAACATTGACAGAGGACCCAAAGCAATTGTCTCTAAACCAGGGTAGTGGCCTCAGGTAACCAGAAACAGTAAGAATACCATGGCTAGGGAGTTGGAGGAATAATCTATCTTTTCATCTCCATTTGCCCAGTAGTAAGCTGCAACTAAATTGAAAGCCATTTCTAGTCTTTCTAGCTGGACACCAGAAAAGTCAAGTGACTCCCAGCCCTGCCAGGACCATACATTCCTAAGGAATCCCCAAGCCCTGGCCTAGCTTTTGATGACTTCTGCATGAAATTGGAGTCCCTTGCTTTGATTTGTGGGAATAATAAAGATCAGCCTTGCTAGCAGTAGAAACCTCTCCCCACCAGGCAATAAAGAATTATTCCTTAAACCTCTCCTTCATAACACAAGTGGAATGTGAGTAAAGTAAGATACAACTTTCAATGTTCAGCCCCATGATTGCATTATCATAGCTCTGCTCTGGAACACTCCTGGAATCTACAATTGTTTCAACTTCCTCTGACTTTATGCCCAAATCTCCAAAGCCATACATTTTGCTTTTCTATACAAAACAAGACATTTTAGCCCAACAGACTTAAGTATCACTTAGCTTTACATCTGAGGGGCAGCAAAAACCTGTTACACTGACAGCAGGCCATCTGCAAATCTTCCATACATGCTTGTTTCAACAGGGAATTAGATGATGCAGTTGCATTGTGAGGAACTCTTAACACTTGACTTTCTAGTTCACAAAACCCTACATTTCCTTGTGTTTCTGGGACTCTCAAGTCATGCCTGTATCCCAGGTGTTTCTGGGCAGAATTGTTAAGTCATCACAGACGACAGCACATTTGCTAGAAGTTCTTTTAATCAGACACCTAGAGTTCTTGAGATTCCTGGGTTTAGAGGTGAAACAATGAATTCTCAATGATCAGTTTGAAACTTGCGTATTAGTTCTTGGTACCAGCACTTTAAAAGTGCTATTAAAGAGAGTGAAGCTTAAACCAAAGGAATGAATCTCTGAATGATGGAACTTCAAGAGCTCTAATATCAGTGTAAGAGATCTCTGAGCACGGGGGGGGGGGGGGGTCTTCTGCAGCTCTGATGATAATCTTCATACACTTTGTAAGGGCTCACCTGCTCCTCAACTTCCTAAGGTGTGTGTTCCTTCCAGTTCAAGCCAAACAGCCTTTATAGCTTTAAATAAATAGTACAAAATCCATCAGGTAACTGTTTAATATTCTTACTAGCATAGCTCAAAGAAGCCAAGTGAGGTAAGCTATAAAACCATTCCCCTATGGAGTCTTAACTCAGTTGCAACTAAGTATGAAAATCAAAACTAGTCAGATGTTACATTTAGCAGATGTAAAATGCCTCAACCAAAAAAAAATATATATATATATATATATTACATATATATACACATATATACAGTAAAAATTTTAAAATTCCTTTGTAAGTAGAAAACTTAAAACTTCAGACTATAGCAAGTGTAGCTTTGGTGGTTTGTGTGTCTCACCTGAAGGAAGAATTTTAAGGTTTTTCCCTTCATGGGTATACATGTTGTCAACAATAGAATAAAGGGTGTGTGTGTGTGTGTGTGTGTGTGTTAAGCAAAAATCTGTAGAGGAGGAGAAACCTAGTTTGCTCTTAACTGGGTCAGCTTCTTGAATGAGATGGGGCTAAAGACATTTTAGAGAACAAGAACGGAGGTAAGATGTTTTAAGTACAGGAATACATAAAAATGGAATAGTCTTTAAAGAGGGATACAAAGGATAGAAATTTGATAAAGAACAAAGGAGCTGAGCAGGACAAAGAAATGGCACAAAGTGACTGAAACTCGTCGTGACAACAGTGCCAGAGCATCGGTAATGCCATTAGTGAGTTTTCCGTGGTGGTGGTGAAATTTTATTACAGCTCATTTTGCGACTGATGGAGTGAGTGAATGACTATGACTGGGAAAGCTGGTGAGATAGTTAAAATGCTAATTATACAGCCTGAGCACTGGGCTAGCAAGCACTTAAATGGTTTCATAATCTTTTGAATGATTAACACATACATCTGAGTATCGGTCCCCCTGCTGTGAGCCTATGGGTAATTTTAATGTTTATTATTTCCCTGTATTCATCACCCGCACGACCTGTACCCCACCACAAAACACCTACTTTAAATACATTGGTTTTGAAAAGTCACATTTTCCAACAGTATGTACCCTGTCTAAGTCCACTGACACCAAAATAATAGGACAAATCAAAGGGAATCCCCTGTTTCCGGACCCCAGGGCCTTACTTTTGGAGAACCCTGCCTGCGTGTGCGGATCAGGAGGCCACGGAAGACCCTTTCACAGAGTTGAAAAGCAACTTTTCCAGTTCTTTTCCTGAGTCACCGCTCTGCCCTGTACTGTCTGGATACTTAATAGGTCCGTGAGGTACCGAATTTTCCGCTATCTGGTTGCTCAAGTTTCGCACGGTCATCAAAGAGAGGCCGTGTGTTCCTGCGCGGCGGCTGCACGGAGCCGCGGGAGATGCCAGGAGGCCCGGCTACGACCAGGGACCGAGCGGGACGGCGGCGAGAGCAAACGGAGCGAGAGGGGGCTCTTCGGAGGAAAGCGCCACCGCACCCAAGTCACCGGGCAGCCCCGGGCCGGGCCCCGGCGAGGCTGGGCGGGCGTCCTCCCGGCCCGCAGCGCCCTCTCGCGTCCCCGCGCGCCCGGCCGGGGAGCCAAGGCGCGCGCGTTCCCTCGGCTCCCGCCGGCTGGGGGCGCGTGCGCGGTCACGCGCGGGGGCGGGGCCGGCAGGGAGTGCGCGCGTGCGCGTGCGCGCGGGGCCGCGAGCAGGGGGGCGGGGCGGCAGAGCTCGGCGGCTGGGCCTGGAGGACAGCGGCGGCGGCGACGACGAGCGGCGGCGGGAGCGGCGCCGAGAGGCCGTGCGGAACGCGGGCGCCAGGAAGGGGGGAGTGCAGAGGTAACGCAGGACGGAACAGGCGGGCGGGGGGCGGGTGCGGGCTCGCTGGGCCCCGAAGGCGAGTGGCCAAGGCCGCTCGCCCGGGGCGCCGACGCCGCTCCCAGAGCGGAGGGGGCGGGGCGCTCGGGTCCCCGGAGGTGGCGCCTTTTGTCTGCCTCTCCGGCCGCTCCGCCCTCCGTCCCCTCTCCCCCGCGATCTAGCCCCCTGCCCCTCTCGTTGACGCCTCCTCCGGGGCCCTCTGGCGCGCGCGCTCTCGTCCTTGTTTTGTTTGGACTCTGGGGGAGGAGGGGGGAGCTCTTCCCAGGTCCAGGGCCGTGCGTCCCAGCGCGCCTGCGCCAGCGTCCTCCCGCTGCGCTCCGATTGGCTGCGGCCTCGCGCATGCTCCCGAGGCCCGCGGCGGACCCCGCCGCCGTCCCCCGCCCCCCCGTCTCCGCCCCTCCCTCTCCCCTCCCCACTCCCTCCCCACTCCCTCCGCGGTTTTCGGAGCGGGTTCGAAAGATGCCGGCGGCGGTGACTGGCTGCGGCGGGCCCGCCCCCCGGCTTCTCCGCCCCCGCCGCCGCCATTACGGAGCTCCCAGTGGTGAGTGCGCGGAGCGCTAGTGCTCGCGGTCTGTCGCTTCTTGTGTCGCGCGAGCGGCCGCTGCCCCAGGGGTGGCGTCGACCTCGGCCGCGTGCGTCCCCGAGCGCGAGCCCCGCGCCCCGAGCCGCCGGCCGCGCGGAGCCCGCGCCGCAGCCTCTCGGTGTCAGCCGCTGCCGCCGAGTCCTCCCGTCCTCCGCCGAGCTGCCTCCTCTTGGCCCCGCGCTCCCCCGCCTCTGCTCGCGCCCCGCACCGGCCGCTCCCTGCCTCTTTGTCTGGGCTGCGCTCTTCCCCGTGTGCCTGTCAGTGGTCTGGGCGGGCGTTTCCGAGCTGCCGCTGCCGCTGCCCCCGCCGCTGCCCCCGCCGCCGCCCCCGCCGCCGCCCCCGCCGCTGCTGCCGCGACGCGGGCCTGAGCTTTCGTTTTCCCGTCTGGCATGCCCAGAGCTGGTTCCTCACCGCACCGCCGACCGTGTGGTGTGCATTATTAGTAAAGTCGGGCTCGTGAATGAGAAAGCGCGTTTGTCAAGAGGTGGCGGCAGGAGTGCTGAAGTGAGAGCCTCACGTCTGAGTTTTCATACTGAATTGGCCACCGTCTGTGACGGAGGACGGGTCTCCTCACCTTTTGTGGGGGGAGGCTTCTCTCCTGCACGGAGGACTCGACCAGGTGAACTCGACCGCCCCTTCAGCGCGCAGATTCTAAATTCCCTGTTTGGCATCCTTCCTGACTGCCCGTTACACTGGAAAGTGAGGATCCGGTCAGAAATAACGTCTAGGAATTCGCCCGGGGCTTGATGGGCAGCTCTAGGGCCTCGAGCGGAGGGAGACGTGACTGGCGTTAGGTTGGCAGAGAGTTTGATTTTCTCTGGCACAGACAGGCCTGAAGCTACTCTGAGCTCTTCTAAGTGTCTGTTGCTCTCCCGAAGAGTTCAGTTTAGTGGGTTTCAAAGTGGAAGTGACATTTTTAAAGAGTGGGGTTTGTTTGTGTGTGTGTGTGTGTGTGTGTGTGTGTGTTTTGGCTGCGTTTTTAAACTGACGTGGACGTTTGAGGGCGGAAAATTGGAGAAAGTATCCTCAAGTGTTAGCCAGTTAGGTTGTGATTGTGTTTCAAGAGGGGGCGGGGCATGTAGTGTCCATACCATCTGTGCCCAAGATAGGCATTAATTAGGTACATACTGATTTATTCAAGTGTTAAAGGTGTGTGTGTGTGTGGGGGGTAGTTGCCAGCTAATTACCGGCATGTTTTTTTGTGACATTACTATTAATGTCACTGAATACAGTGAAAGACTTGAGGTTGGGGACAGTTTGATATATTCTGTGCATAGCTGATGATTTTATAATTTATATTGCACACATTTTATGGTGAAATAGGAAATAATAGGTAAAATATGAATATTCATAAAAATACGAATAATTTTAATAAAACAAAATATGAAATAATGAATAATAATATCCTAAAATTTATTTCTTTAAGGATATCATTAGACTGGAAACATATTGTTAAGCTCCTACTAATTTTTCTATTGCGTTCTCATAATGTAGAGAAAATTGTAGACTTTATCACCTTTTTTTTTTTATTGCTTGCATTAAATTAAAACTAACTTAGAGTTTTCTTTTACAAAAGCAACTCTTTGTATAGTTAATCTAACATTAAAAAAAAAATAAAAACCCAGATGGGAGGCCACAGGAGAGCCACATAAACCACAGGTAAACTGAAGATTGTTTTTGGCACATAAAAGAACCTAGGTGGAGAACTTTTTCATATATTCATCCTTTCGTTTAACAAATATTTGTTGAGCACCTATTCTATTCCTTGTGTGTTCTTAGGCACCAAGTATGCAGCAGTGAGCCAGCTACATAAGATCTCTTTGGGTGGGGGGGATAGGTGTGGTAGCTAGTCTGATTCAAAAGTGCAGCAGCAAGAAGTTAAATTAATAGGTACATGGTGAGGATAAGACAGTGTGAATTAACCACCCATATAGTTTTTGTTAGCTCTGTAACAAACACCTAGCATATGAAGTAACTGTTAGCCAACCTATTAAAAAGAAAGTATTGCAGAGGGAAGCTTCAAGTTCCATGACCCTTACCAAGGAAATTCAGAGCTGAGGCAAACATTTTTATTTTAAAGTAAACTCTATACCCAGTGTGGGGCTCGGACCCACGACCCCGAGATCAAGAGTTGCACCCTCTGTGGACTGAGACAGCCAGTTGCCTCTGAGGTAAACATTTCTTAATATTTATCCCAAATAACTTTGGATTTCATTTTTTAAGTGTTCTTCTCATACGCTAAATATAATAATAAATACTTAAATAGGTGGCATGGTTCATTTAACTTTTTTTCTCAAAATTTGTGCAACACATAATGTGTTGGACACTGTTGTAGGTGCTGCAAATAGTGTGAATTAAAGGTCCTTAGCCCTTGTATATCTTACAGTGCCTTTTGGGAAGGGGACATAATAAACAAGTACACAAATTTAATGCTAAAGAAACCTGAACAATGAGAAGGATGGGAGGCTTTTCTGAGAGGAGATGTCATTGAGCAGAAACCTGATTGAACTATCTAGAAAAATAATGTTTTAGTTTAAGAGAACAGCAAGTGCAAACACCCTCAGGCAGGGATGAGCAAAGCACAGTGCCGGGGCCAAAAGAAGGTCTTTGTTTTTGGAGTCAAGAGAGTATGATGGGTAGAGTAGTAGGAGATAAGAATAATAAAAAAGTGCGACAGTAATTGAGAGGTGTTAAGCAGGCGAGTGTCAGGATTTACATTTTTTGTAGATGCAGCCAGAAAGATTGGCAAACCACCTTTTTTAAAAAATTTATTATATATATTTTTTTATTCTAACCTGGGCATGCCTCTTACCTGGCCTGATTAAAACTGTCATTCTAGTCCTTGGGTTCATGATGTCTGATGTCTTTATGGACCATGTACTTGTTGCCGTGATTTTAGTTTCATTATGTTGGTGTTAGTAGCTTTGTTTGTGTGCCTCCTCCCCTTTTGACTCATTTGTTTTAGTTTTGAGTAGTTAATGAATATAGTAGACTGGAAAGGTTTTGATGCTTTTTTTCAGTATTGTATCTACAGGGAACATATTTTTTTCAGGATATCCTATGAACAGAGACTCATGAAAGTTTTGTTGACTTCACAGTGGCATTTTCAACCTAGCTAGTGTTATGGTGAGTTAAGAAAGATGAATCCAATAGCAATATCACTCTACCAAGGATAACCTGATCGTGGTGGTTTACTTCTCTATAGGGTTTACATGTGAAAATAGCAGATTTGCTCAGTTTTTTTTTTTAATTGTCAAAGAAAACATATTACTATGTAAGTGCTAGTTGCATGAATGAGCAAGTTTATGTATTCAAAGTATTTCAAAATAGACTTTTAGGTTTCACAAGCCTAAATAGTATTCCTAAGCCCAATTTGGCCCTCTCTTCACAGATCAAAAAACAACTATTTTTATTTTTGTACTTTATAGTTCCTTCAAGTGACTTGCTACTTGCACATTTTAAGCAGTTTTTATAATAGTGGATAAGTTTAAAATATTCATGGATATTATTAATTTACTATTGATAAAAAGTTTTAGTGCATCTTGAATTCTTTCAACTGCCTTAGCTTGTAGCTAATTGACAATTCACAAGTCTGGCATTGCTCTTGGTGTTCCCATAAAAAGATTTTCCCTGTAAATGTGAAAGCATTCTCTATGTTTGTATTTTTTGGATTTATCCTAATTGTTGTAGCTTGAGACTATTACCTGACAAATTGGAAGCTCTTGAATTCCTAGACAGGGTCAGAGCTTAAAGTAGAGGTTGAATGACTAGTCTACTATTGCCCCAGTTCTTTGCTAATATTCATTAGCACAAAGATCTAAACACTCAGATGATCATTTTCTTGTATTTTGGAGAGATTTTTATTATAAAATGTCATTAGGTCCCAGATGAGATTTTTTTTTTCCCAAGGACAGAGAGTATTTAATGATCATGTAAATTTGAGTGACTACATGGGTTTTATCTTTGAATATTTAATTATGTTCATTCTTCTGTGCTAGTTTTGCCTACTTTAAAAATAACATATAAGGTCTTGGAAGCATAAATTCTATTCTAGGTGATGATCTAAATTTGCTTCTCTAAGTCTGGAGGTTCTTAGAGTATCACGTTCTTCAGGATTTTTGCCCTTGGGTTATTTATCTAATGGAGAAGTAGTCAAGGTTACAGATAATTTTCCTGATCCTTTTGAGAACAATAACAACCAAAACCTTCTCTCTTCAGTAATTGAGTAAACATTTGACTAAACTGTTCCTTAGTCTCCTTATTTTTAAGGAGAGTTTTAAGGAGTTTCCTTATTTTTAAGGAGAGTTTTAAGGAGTTTCTAAGTTCCTGATGGTAGCCGGGCGGGGAATGGGGTTCGGTTCCTGAGGAGCTTTCTTGTCCTTGTTGCCTTTGTTCATGTGGAAGGTGCAACAGCTGCTGTGGCTTGTGCATTTGTCTTAGTGGCTGCTTTACATACTCGGTATTTTCGTAGTGATTTAATCTTTCTGAATGATAATTGACCAAGTCATCTGTCACTTAACTATAAGTTTTATAGTTCATTGTTTTCCCCTTAGGATGTGTATTAAATTTAGACAGTTTAGTTTTGTTTCTGTTAATCTTCACACCAGGTCTTTTCTGTGCTTTAGGTTGACTCTTCACCACACTGAAACCATTAGGAAAAGTCCTTGTGGTTAACAGCAGAGGCTTCAGAGTGTAACCTGTACTCGGGCCTAGAAATTATTTTAAATGGCGACTGATACGTCTCAAGGTGAATTCGTCCATCCTAAGGCACTCCCACTTATAGTAGGAGCTCAGCTGATCCACGCGGACAAGTTAGGTGAGGTAGGGGCTGACACATTCTTGAAGCTCACTCTTGGATCAGTCCCTGACTTCAGGCCCTGCTGGGTCCTTCTTGGTACATGTTTGTTTCCTTACTTTGGGGAGTTCTGGGTTGTGAATCTAAAAAAATCAAACAGATACAAAATTCTTTTCATCTTCCTTTTCCCCTTGAATGCCTTAGAAAACCACCAACCTTCTAAATTCATTCCAAATCAAGTAAAATACCTGTTTCCATTTCAAATTCTAGCTAAAATAAAATATTTTGAAAAGTACTTTTTAAAAAATTGTATTTTACTTCAAAAAAACTTGTTAAAAGTAATTTGCATCAGATCCTGGAGTCGACTTGAAGAATTCTCCTACATCTTCTGACACCCAGTTAGTCCCCTTGAGAAAGAGAGAAATTTTCTTATGCATATATGATTATGGCTGTCTCTTTTCTTAGAAGGTAGAAGATAGCACCATGCCGATTCGTCGAACTGTGAATTCTACGCGGGAAACTCCTCCCAAAAGCAAGCTTGCTGAAGGGGAGGAAGAAAAGCCAGGTAAGGTGAAGCAGTAGACAACTTAAAATGGCAAAAGTTTCTATTCCAATTTGGAGTATCCCATAAATTCCTTTGAACCTAATTGTTCTTTTTTCATGGCTGTTTTGGGAGAACATTGAAAGAAGTGATACCTATGGATATGTCATTTCCAGACCAAAGTAAGCAAAGTAAGAATTTCATCTTGTCTCTATAAAGATTTTTAGAAGGCAAAAATTTCGTGTTCTTGGGATTAAAAAGAAAATAGTTGGCAAGAACAGGAATAGGTAGAGGCTTCTGGGCATACAGTGTCATAGCAATGAAGGCTGTGGAAGAATGGGGGGACTTGAGCCTTCAGGATGGACAGACACTGCTAAATCACTCAGAAATCACCATGAGGCCTTAAGGGAGCAAATGGGCAATTGAAGTATTGGTTTATATTTGGTGTTGGTGCAGAGATTGGCCAGACAGAGGTGGGAACATAATCAAGAGAAATGTAGAACCATCAATCTGGTTAGTAGTGCTCCTTTATGGCATTTCTTATCACCTCTTCTTCTTTTCCTTTTCTTCTTGTGACCTTTTCCTTTCTTTCCTTTTCCTTCCTTGCCTTTTTAGCTCAGGTTTGCCAGGGTTGAGCACATGGTGCCATCCCTGTTGTGGCTATTAGAACAAAATATTTGCTGACCAGTATAGATGAGGAATAAGAAATATGTGAACCCTATTGCCTTTATCCTTTGGTGCAGCAGGCTGCTCTTTTTCCAGCTCAACCTGGGTTTTGTTTCAAGATACTTAGATGAATATCATAAGCAACTTGGGTAGCTGGCCTGAGGCAGTTAGGAGACGTTGTAATCAGCATATAAAAAAATGAGATGTACTAATGAGTTGAAGCTTGGTTATTTTGTCTAGCACTGAGATAAGCCACTTGCCTATCTTATGCCATATTGCTTCACAGTCCGCTCAAACCATTAAATCACTAATCACATCAGTTTTCAGAATACATGCCAGAGAGTTCAGGTACTAGAAAAGTCAGCCAGAATTTTAGAGTCCGTAAGTCACTGCACAAGTTCTGTGTGTCATCTCCCATTATAGTATTTTGTATATAAAAATAATTAGACATCTCTCATACTTTAAATTTGATAAATCCTGCATTTCACAAAGACAGACACAATAGTTTAATGAGTTGGAAACAGTGTCTTATACATACTACATACTCAGTGTCTCCTGAGTGACTGCACCTTTATTAATCCATCAACTATTAAGCAGGGTTTTTTAAAGATTTTATTTATTTATTCATTCATTCATTCATTCATTCATTCATTTATTTAATTTTAGACGGGGGCGGGAGGGTGGGCGGGGGGCAGGCTCCATGCAGGGAGCCCGATGGGGGACTCGATCCTGGAACTCGAGGATCACGCTCTGGGCTGAAGGCAGACGCTCAACCACTAAGCCACTGAGGTGTCCCTTAAACAGTTATTCTTAAGAAAATATGAAATTGAATTTATAGGTCTACTCCTAGAGTAAAACCCAGTAAATAGTTCTTTTCATCCTTTTTAGAATAAGGCAATGTATAAGTAAACATAATGACTAACTAACTAATAGTAAGTCCTTACCCACATGGTCAGTTCAGTCGGTGAGGTGAGAATATGTATGATTTTTAAAATATATCTTACAGTTATCTGAATTGCTAGATACCATTTTTATAATGAAGTTCTAGCTTTAATACTTTGGGAGATAGTTCTAGAAGCAATAGGATAGGCCAGAGGATGGGAATCACCCACATTGTTCAAGCGCACATATCTCCTAAACCATTTTATGCAATCCCCATGAAAGCTCTGTGAGGTAAGATTACTGAAACTTGGAGATATCCAAGAACTTGCCCTAAGATAGCAAGCTAAAAAGTTTATGAGGACTGAACTTGAATCTGTCTGACTGTAAACTCAATTTTGGCTAAACCTGTATAGGAGGATTTTCAGCTTAATACGCAAGTCTAGTTGAAGTGCATAACCCAGGATGAGATCAACAAATGATAGTTGACCATCCTGAAATTCATGGTTTAGAATTTTAATTTGTTGAAAATTAGAAATCCCTTTAGAACTGTGTATATGTGTTTTGGTTATATGAAGGAAGTGGCATTTTTTTTGTTCTCTTAGAAGTTTTCATCATGTAATTTGTTCGCATAATTTAAGTGACCAAACTGTTCAAGCCTATACTTTTATTTTTTGCCTAAGTTTTTCCACCGGAGAGTCCTTTTCTTTGAAGTCCCTACTTAACCATATCTAGGATTCTGTGTTTTATAGTAACTGCTCAAAGAGACATGCTGAGAAAAGACAGATAAGCAATTGCAGACCTCACTATTCCTCCTCTTGGATTTCTGCTCTTGCCCCAGTCCTTTAATGTGGAAAATAGGTGTTAATTTTCTGTTACTCATTTCCTTCCTAAGATTTATCTGTTGAATTATGAAGTAGCTAATTTCTTAATTATGAATCTCATCATTAATATTATAGGCAAGAGGTTTGATTTGTGGTAAGATTAGTTTCTCTTTCTGTGTAAATTTCCTGGCCCATTTCCTTTTCTCACATAACAGTCTGAATAAGCAACTCATTGAATAGGCAATTTGAGTGACAGAAGGAAAGAAAATGCAACTTACCGTAATTTGTTCATTTTAAAATACATCTATCAATTGGAGCATTTGGCTTTTCTGTTTAATAAAATAGACTTTTACCCTTTTATTGACTCAGGCTCTAATAATATATCTACTTGATGCAATTCTGCTCACCTGATTTTTTAGAACCAGATATAAGTTCAGAGGAATCTGTCTCTACTGTAGAAGAACAAGAGAATGAAACTCCACCTGCTACATCTAGTGAGACAGAGCAGCCAAAGGGAGAACCTGAGAATGAAGAGAAGGAAGAGAACAAGTCTTCAGAGGAAACCAAAAAGGAGTAAGGAGTTATGCTTCCTTGCTATTTATAATTCTACTATGTAAATTGTTTTAAGGCAATTATAACATTGGTTTATGCTAGATCTCTGCTGTACTTGGATATACTTCTTAGAATTATTGTTTGAAATAGTCTTATTATGTAGTTGTATGGCCTATTAGAGTTTGTAGTAGTTAAAATAGTGGTTTGAATAACTCAAAATTCCATTTATTTTTGCCTTTGGGATTTTTTTTTTTTTATGCTTAGAATTCATTGTGGTAGTAGTTAAAATAGTGGTTTGAATAACTCAAAATTCCATTTATTTTTGCCTTTGGGATTTTTTTTTTTTTTATGCTTAGAATTCATTGTGGGAGTATCTGATATTTTAATCATTGACATAATTTCAGTAAGAAATGAAACATGACTCTCAAAATCTGACCTGGGAAACACTTCACCATTTTATTCCTGCCTTTGCCTCTGTGAGTTGTTTTTATATGCTTATGTTAGAAAACATTAATCTGTATCAGCCATTGCCAGAGTCACCTAAACTCTGTGTATATTTGATAGAGTATTTATTCATCATTTGGAGGGTGACTTTGAGAACTGAAAGTGAAATTTGCTACTCATAATCTGTAGACTGGTGGCAATTCTTTTTTACTTTTATTTTCTTTTAAAGATTTTATTTATTATTTATTAGAGTATGCACAAGTGGGGCGGGGGTGACGAGAGGGACAAGCAGGTGCCCTGATGAGCAGGGAGCCCAACGCAGGGCTTGATCCTGGGACCTCGGGATCATGGCCTGAGCCAAAGGCAGATGCTTAACTGACAGCCACCCAGGTGTCCCAGCAATTCTTTTTTAAAATTTTTTTTTTTTTTTAAGATTTGTTTTATTTATTCATGAGAGACCCAGAGAGAGAGGCAGAGACACAGGCAGAGGGAGAAGCAGGCTCCCTGCAGGGAGCCTGATGCGGGACTCAGTCCCCAGACCCTTCAAAAAAAAAAAAAAAAAAAATCCCCAGACCCAGGATCGCACCCTGAACCAAAGGCAGACACTCAACCACTGAGCCACTCAGGAGTCCCTCTTTTTTAATTTGAAGTGTTTTGTTTTTGTTTTTGTTTTTTGTAGGACACCTGGTTGCATTCTGTTCTTTTCATGGTTGTTCAGAACAGTTAGGAATTACTTTTTAAATAAAAGAATAACTTAGTAGTAACTATACCTTTGGGTGTAGTCCTCAGGAAATCCTTTATAGATTTAAGTTCTGTGGGATTTTTAGCAGCTACCTTGTATTTCGGGTCCATGGAGTGCTGTGGTTATTTGGAATACAATTCATGGAATACTTTACGGCTCACAAAATTGGTTTTACAAATATAATCTCCTAATTCTTCCAACAACTTGTAAAATATTTGGCCTTATATTACTGTCTGACAGCTGAGGAGGCTGAGAGTCAGGTCACCTGCCAAGGTCATGTAGTAATAAATGTTAGAGCAAAAACCCAAACCCAGGTCTTCCAACTTCTCATTTTGCTGAATGACATGTTTCCTAGAATTCATTTTGAAATTCTCATTTCTTTAGTGGACTGGCCTTTCATACCAGTGCTCATTTATCTGACTCCTCTCTCCTGCACCTAAGAGAAAACACCTTTTTGGTCCATTTTTAGTATTCAAAAATTTTTAAGGTTTTATTTTGTAAAAATTTGCTCATTTAAGGTATCACTTTAGTGTGGAAATAAAACATTAATTATTATCCTTCCTTCGTCTATTCTTCTTTCTGACTTTATACCTCTTTCTATACAGTTTACTTTGCATAATAACAATTCTTTGTTTTAAAGTGAGAAAGATCAGTCTAAAGAAAAGGAGAAGAAAGTGAAAAAAACAATACCTTCCTGGGCTACCCTTTCTGCCAGCCAGCTAGCCAGGGCCCAGAAACAAACACCGATGGCTTCCTCCCCACGTCCCAAGATGGATGCAATCCTAACTGAGGCCATTAAGGCAAGTTTTTATTATAAGCAGTTCATCTTAGATTTATTTTGTTCGTCTTTGGATTATTTGAAAATGGCATATTCCTGTCCAGACATGAAAAATCTTGCTCTGCTTCCTAAAAGATATTTAAATATAAGAAAGCCATTATGAAGTTTATGCTTTTTTTTTTTTTTAAGAAAATCACTTTCGGTGAGCGCTGTAAATTTTTTTAATTTAGATTACTTCAAATAGCAAGTATTTTTAACCAGTTTTGTTTTGTTTTGCTCAGTTTATTGGTTAAATATGGTATTTATTTGAAGGCTGAACCTTTAATTCATTCAGTAAGCATTTAAGGACTAACTTCTCTTTATCAGTAAACTTGATAGGGAAATAGTGGAGAATGAAACAAACAGGGTCATCTTTGCCCTTAAAAGGTCTGATTGTGACTGAGTAATTGAATAGCATAGAAGATTTTTATTTTAAAATAAATACACTGTCTTTAGCTCCATTTCAAAGCTGAGTGTCTAATACTGGTAGTAGGTAGCTTTCTCACCTGAACTCTAAGATACCCTTTTAGAAACCTTACTACTTTGCTTTGTCACCAAAAGTTCTTCTTGCCCAACTTCATGACTTTGCTGTAATCTACTGACTCCCATTAGCTTATGAGTCCTAGCTTTTTTATTTTTTTTTAAGAGTTTATTTATTCATGAGAGAGAGAGAGAGGCAGAGACACAGGCAGAGGGAGAAGCAGGCTCCCCACAAGGAGCCCGATGTGGGACTTGATCCGGGACCCCAGGATCATGCCTTAAGCCAAAGGCAGGCACTCAACCACTGAGCCACCCAGACATCCCTAGCTTTCTTATTTTAATTTTTAAGGTCATCTTGTAATCTGACCTTGCCTTTTTAAAGTTTTTCTGGTTACTTTTGCCTTGTTAATTCTCATGATGAGGTGATAATCTCACTAGCTCTTCTTATCATCTCATCATGCAAATTAACAAGATGCCCTCCTTTTAAGGACCTTGTTGCTAGGGATCTGAGTCAAAATTGGGGAAAGAGGGTTAAAGACCAATGTGAGCCAGGGTGGTGTACAGAGGAAGAAGCAGCCTAGTGGACATTCTCAGAATTTGAGAACACACACCACTGACACATAAAACTGAAAAAGGGTTTGCCCTCAGGCCTCTCCGTGTACTCTTTCAAGTGCTCTCAACTCCTTAAGACTTTTTGGTCTAGATAGCTTGACTATAGTGAGATCTTATTCCTTTGTATAGCCTTTCTCCCAGGATTTCAGATCATGGACCTCTCAGCCTAGGTCTGGAGGAGAGTAGGGTAACAGTGAGGTTGGAGAAGGGACTAAAATTTTAAAATAGTGAAACAGAAATTAGAACAGTATAATTATGCCTAAAGAATAGTTTGAACCTGATATGCATATTTGTATAAAACAAGGGGTATATGTGTGTGTGTTCCATACAGTGTAACAAATCATGATTTTAAACCATTGATACCATTTTGTGAATAAATCGGGAGTCCTGATGTCTTCTTCCATCTCAGTGTCAGTTTGGTGGTGCATGGAATTGTTTGTATCTTCTTAGAAGATCAGGAGTAAACTTCAATAGGTTGTGATAGATCAGAGATACTTACTTGAAGTAAGTAGATGAATCATATTAACACAACTTTGTTTTATCTTGTACAGTTTTTCTTTGTCATCAGAGTATATAAAATAACATTCAGCCAGATTTTTTTTGAAGGTTTTATTTATTTATTCATAAGAGACACACGGGGGTAGGGGTGGGCAGAGACATAGGCAGAGGGAGAAGCAGGCTCCCTTCCGGGAGCCCAATGCAGGACTCGATCCCAGAACCCTGGAATCACGCTCTGAGCTGAAGGCAGCTGCTAAACCGCTGAGCCACCCAGGCGTCCCCAGATCTTTGTCCAATAAGAATAAGTGCCACATTCAGTTTATAGACAATGCTAATACAAAATTGGTGGACTAGCCCATTACACAGATAATGGATGCTCCTTATGTGGGCTTCAAAATGTGAAGCATTTGAAAAAAATTTGCCACTTTCATGACTTAATGACCTACTTAAGTCTTCATGGGCATTAATCAAATGGAATATAACTAAATTAGATGGAAACAAAAGAGGGCATTTTACGTCTCAATCGAATGCTCTCATTGTTACCCAGAACTCTGGTCAAGATTTTGCCATCTGTAAACCAGTTTTATGCCATTTATTCAGATTTTCTTTGTTTATATTCTTTGCTGACCTTCACACAAAGCCTACAGAGAAACATTGGTCCTAGTTTGCTAAAGCTCATTCCATAAAATGAACCAGATCTGTAATCCTACAAGTAATAAAAAGGTTCTGTTTTCTTCCTTTCAGCGCTGAAGATGTCTTTTAAATATAGAATAGAATTAAAATGGAAAAAGATTCTTCCTTGATAGACAAAATGTTGTTCACATGTTGTATTTTCTCTTTGCCTGTTTTGAACTAAGTTAAAATTATTGTTCCAAAAATACTATAATTGTGTTTTTCAACAGCTATGATGAACAGAAGTTACCTGAAATACTATTCGTTCTTCCCTGCCATTTTTATCATCCTTTGTTGAGTTCACCTCCAAAATAATTTTGAAAACGTGTGTCAGATTCTCTGTCTAATGAAAAATGGCTAGTATAAAGTAATGTATAGTTTGGTAAATCTTTTTTCTAGGCATGCTTCCAGAAGAGTGGTGCGTCAGTGGTTGCTATTCGAAAATATATTATCCATAAGTACCCTTCTCTGGAGCTGGAGAGAAGGGGCTACCTCCTTAAACAAGCACTAAAAAGAGAATTAAATAGAGGTGTCATCAAACAGGTATTAAAACAATTATTGGGGATGAGATCATTTCAACATCTATTAGCTGTAAGTTCACAATAATATTTAGGCTTTTTATGTCTTGAGATCATGACCTGAACTGAAATCGAGAGTCAGATGCTTAACCAACAGAGCCACCTAGGTGCCCCATAATTGGATTTTCTTTGGGCCACTTATGCTTGAGACATGTAGTACTGAATATGAGAGATGGGGTTAAGGAATCATTTTATTGCAGCAGCAAAAAAGAATTACTCTTGTCTTTGTTACTTTTAAAGGCTAACTTACATGACTAGACTTATTGCCGTTACAAATTTGTAAATAGGTTCACATTAACTTTTTTTTTTTTAAGATTTTATTTTTATATTCATGAGAGACAGAGAGAGAGAGAGAGAGACAGGCAGAGGGAGAAGCAGGCTCCATGCAAGGAGCCCGACGTGGGACCCGATCCCGAGTCTCCAGGATCACGCCCTGGGCCGAAGGCAGGCACTAAACTGCTGAGTCACCTAGGCTGCCCCAAGCTCACATTAACTTAACAATATCTGAAACTGTTGAAACTTGTTAGGAGCATCAGAGAAACCTGAGTAAATTGAGACTAGTACTGAAACCAGTATTGATTTGAGGCATAAATCCATATTATTTTGCATAGTACATCAAAATATTACTTAGAATTATAAAGACTTAAAAGTTGGAATGGACTTTTATCTTAAATCATCTTCAGAAATCAGTAACTACTGTGATTCCACAGTAGTGGCAAAAATGGTTCAGAGGACCTAGTTAACTGCATTCCGAGAATCCTGTTGCCTTTCTTTCATACTTTTCTGCACAATTTGATTAATACAGAATTTTGTGCAACTCAGGCATTTAAATTCTGATTAGTAACTTTCAGCAAGTACTTCATTCCACAAATATATATATTGTTCCTGGGTGCCAGGTGTTTCAAGACCCATCAGTGAGGAAAGCAGATTCCTGCTGTGGAGCTTGTTAAAGCTTTCTCAAAATGTTGTATAATTGATATTTATAGAGCCTTTAAAACAGTCACTGATTAAAAGGTATTATTTTAACCAATGTAATTAAAACCATAGACTTGTCCTCTGTCATAGTGTATGTCAGCACAGCTTGAATTGGCTTTGTTTTTCTTTATGAAATATGCTTTATGACCTGTTCTTGCCTTGTAGGCTGACCTCAGTTTGATGCTTTAAACAATAGTTTATAGGCTGAAAGCATTTCACCTTGATTGCTACATTCACAGTAGCACAAAGCTAAGGTGGGGAGGACTCCAGTTAGTGCAAATCAGCTTTAAAGTTGTATGAAAGTGCTTTGTAAACTGGAAATCTGTATTAAGACATATATACCATCGTATGGGGTGGCTAAGGATTAATTACATAGCTATTCCCATGTGCAGTAATAATCACTGATGGGCGATCTGGGAAACAGTAGTAGGCTGTAAACTTGTGCCAAGGAATGACCTTCCTTTCAAGATAGCGGTTTTCTCATTTTCCCCAAGAGATTGTCCCTTTATTCGTGGTACTTTCTTGGGGGGTGGAAAGTTCGTAGACTATTTAACCTGGTATCAGAGTAGCATTCTTTCCAGTTTTGTAGATGAGGAAACAAAAGCTCAGGAGCTCTTCGGGGTTGTCCAATATTAAATGGCTAGATGGTACGATAAATAGGATTCAATCCCAAGTCTTTCAATCTATCCATTGTTTTTTTCTCTGAAGGGTTGAACAGCACTTTACATCAGTTCTTTTATCACCATGCCCTGTACTTTGCTTAGACCTAGTATTAATTAGTATTAATAAATATTAATACCAGAATAATTTAAAATAAAAATATTGGTTATTGTAACTAAAATTAATTTACCTTAGGTAAAAGGAAAAGGTGCTTCTGGGAGTTTTATTGTGGTCCAAAAATCAAGAAAAACACCTCAGAAATCCAGAAACAGAAAGGTAAGAAGTCCATACCACAGTTTGAGCACTGTAAAACTATTTCTTCTACTAAAAATAGTAGCATTGAGTATTCACTGTGTGCCAGGCACTATGCAGAGTGCAGCCTTTCTACTAAAGCCCAAAGAAGTTGTAAATGATTTACTCATTATCAGCCAGCTAGTGAGTTGAAAACAGGCAGTGTATAAATCCAACCCTGTGTACTTAACTGCCATACGTTGAATTGTGAGCAGTTGTATGAATTAATATTACTTTTAATGAAATATCTTCTAACTAAAAAGGGCATATAAGTACCTCTTTACCCAATATTAGACCCCAAAACTATATCCAGTGCCACAGCCTGCCTGCCTTTTTTTTCTCTTTTATTTTATCTTTTCTTTTCCTTCCTTTCCCTCCCCCCCTTCCTCTCTTCCTTTCTTTCCTTTTCTTTCTTTCTTTTTTGTACATACTAACACTTTTCCTCCTTGAGATCCATTATTTCCTTTATGGAAAGTATTTGTACAATAATAAAGTGAAATATGTAGTATTTCCTCTATGTCAGTAACTGAAATCATGACTATTCCTCTACATCTATGTTTTTGCAACTCTAAAGATTTTTGTACTTTTCTCCTATAACTTTGAATGAAATGAACTTTTGTATCGTGCTTTTTGGTGCTGCATGATCCTCTTTATTCTTTGTTACTGAAGGCTAAGAATAAACTAGGACCTTTAAAGTCACTTTTTTAAAAAATTGTTTTTATTTAGAGACAGGGAGAGAGTTGAGGGGGGTATTGGGAAGGGGCAGAGCAAGAGAAAGAATATTAAGCAAGCTCCACACCCAGTGTGGAGCGCCATTGGGGATCAGACTCACTTTCTTGAGATCATGACCTGAGCCAAAATCAAGAGTCAGGCACTTAGCCAACTGAGCCACCCAGGTATTCCTCTTTTCATTTTTAATACATATTTTTAACTTACAGTCCAAAATTCTTATCTCAAGTTGCCACACAAGTGCCATTATACCCCTGTGTCGTATTTATTTGCATGTGGAAAAAAGTGATAGTTTTCTACAAGTTAGTTGATTGGGCAGTCAGTCCTAAATTAAGAAGGCCCTTGAGTTGAATATAGAAGCATTTGAACAGAGAACTCTATGTTCTGTAATAATGATAATTTTTGATATTATATATTTCAGAACAGAAGCACTGCAGTGGATCCTGAACCACAAGTAAAGTTGGAAGATATCCTCCCATTGGCCTTTACTCGCCTTTGTGAACCTAAAGAAGCTTCCTACAGTCTCATCAGGAAATACGTGTCTCAGTATTACCCTAAACTTAGAGTGGACATCAGGTATGAGCTGTTGGCCTAGACTTTAAAGTACAGATATCTGTTATTCCCTTAGCCCTTTTCTCATGAGAAAGGAGAAAGAGTAAATATTCAAGAAGGAGAACATGTAGCTGAACTAAGAATAAAAGCCTTTTTGTAGGGTTTGGTTTTTTTTGGGGGGGGGGGGTTCATTATGTTTTCCTTTTTGTATTTCCATTATAGTTTCTTTTTGAAAAAAATCCACAGTAGAATATGTTTGGGTTCCCTGCGGGGAGTCTGCTTCTCCCTCTGCCTATGTCTCTGCCTCTTTCTCTCTCTGTATCTTCCATGAATAAATAAATAAAATTTTGAAAAATCCACATGTTAACCAGGCGTCCAGATGTTAACTCTTATAAGAGCTTGCTAGAGTAATTCTTTTCACCATGTCAATTGCTAGAATATTTAGCATTAAATTTTATGTCCTCTTAGCTCTCATTATTTTTTAAATTTTAATGTTTTCTTTCTTTCACTGTGGTAAAATACACATAAACACAAGATGATGTACTATCTTAGCCATTTTTAAGTGTATAGTTCAGTGGAGTTAAATATATTTGTAATGTGCAAACATCACCACCATCTATTTCTAGAACTCTTCTTGTAAAATTGCAGCTCTGTACCTCTAAAATAAGAAATCCCTTTTCCACCTGGCCACCACTATTCTACTTTCTGTCTCTATGATTTTGAGTACTCTAAGCACTTCATGTAATTGGAATCATACAGTCTTTACCTTTTAGTGACTGGGTTATTTCATTTAGCATAATGTCCTTCAGAGTTCATCCTTATTGTCACATGTTAGAATTTCCTTCTTTTTAAGGCTGAATAGTATTCTTTTGTTATATGTACTACATTTTACTCCTCCATTTGTCTGTTAATGAACACTTAAGTTGACTTTCACATTTTGACTATTGTGAATAATGCTGCTATGAACAGTGTAACATCTCTTTGAAACCCTGCTTTCAGTTCTTTGCAAGTATATACCAAGAAGTGGAATTGCTAGGTGATATGATAATTCTAGTTTTTATTTTTTGAGGAACTGCCATACTTTCCCCCCCAGCGGCTATATCATTTTACATTGCAGCCAACAGTGCACAAGGGTTCTAATTTCTGCATGGCCTCATCAACCTCTGTTTTTCTGATTTTTTGATACTAGTTATTCTTAATTGGTATGAGGTGACTGGTATACATTCTTTTTTATTTTATTTATTTATTTTTTATTTTATCTTTTTTTTTAATATTTTATTTATTTATTCATGAGAGACGCAGAGAGAGAGATGCAGAGACACAGGCAGAGGAGGAAGCAGGCTCCATGCAGGGAGCCCAACATGGGACTCAATCCCGGATCCCCAGGATCACACCCTGGGCTGCAGGCGGCACTAAACCCCTGTGCCACTGGGGCTGCCCTATTTTATTTTTTTTAATATTTTATTTATTCATGAAAGAGAGGGAGAGGCAGAGACACAGGCAGAGTGAGAAGCAGGCTCCATGCAAGGAGCCCGACGTGGGACCCGATCCCGGGTCTCCAGGATCATGCCCTGGGCCAAAGGCAGGCACTAAACCGCTGAGCCACCCAGGGATCCCCTACATTATTTTTTATTTAGAGTTTGAAACATAAGAGAATACAGGTTTCTATAAACGTCTACAAAGAAACAGTATAATATTTTCATCATTTAAACATTTAATGTAAAATTCTGGGAGAATTTTGGTAGTAATTCATTTCTAAAAAGTTGCTACTTGGAGCACCTGGGTGGCTCAGTCAGTTAAGCATCTGTCTTTGGCTCAGGTCATGATCCCAGGGACCTGGGATCAAGCCCCACATCGGCCTCCCTGCACAGCAGGGAGTCTGCTTCTCCCTTTCCCTTGGCCCCTCCACCCCATTCATGTGTGCACACTCTCTCAAAGAAATAAAATCTTTAAAAAAGCGGGGGGGCGGGGGGAGGCTGGCATTTGGGTGGCTCAGTGGTTGGGCATCTGCCTTTGGCTCCGGGCATGATCCCAGTGTTCTGGGATCGAGTCCCATGTCGGGCTTTCTGCATGGAGTCTGCTTCTCTTTCTGCCTGTGTCTCTGCCTCTCTATGTTTCTCATGAATACATAAATAAAATCTTTAAAAAAATAAAAATAAAAAGTTGCTACTTAAAAATATCTAGACTGATCATTTAGACTGTCCTATGTGCTAATTTGTGGATTCGGGCAGGTATATTAATTTTTTCAAATTTATAATTCACAGACTTTGTAGTTTGTTTATGTGAGATCTCTTTTTGTTTTTGTTTTGTTTTTAAAGATTTTATTTATTCATGAGAGACACAGATAGAGAAAGGCAGAGACACAGGCAGAGGGAGAAACAGGCTCCAGGTAGGAAGCCTGAGCCTGATGTTGGGACTCGTCCCTGGGCTGAAAGCGGCGCTAAACCGCTGAGCCACCCAGGTTGCCCAATTCCTACAATTTTTATATTGCATGCACATTGTCCTGATACTTGCTCAGTACCAATATTTATTGGCATTATTGAGGCATGCAATTATAATTGCTGAGGTTTCAGCCCAAAAGCCACATTTTCAGAAAAGCACTTGGTGCTCTTCAGAGCACCCAGTTAAAGAGTCAGTGAAATGATGCAAAAGAAAAGGGAACTATAAAAGCACAAAGTTTGAAATTAAATCCTGATTTTATTTGTGTTTTATCTGCCCTGAATATGACCCACAGATACAGCTCTGAGCTAGAAATGCATGTAGGATTCATTTAAAGATGGAAACATATGTCACTTTTACCAGTCTTTACTCTGGTAGCTGGAGACCATATCTTCTCCCATCTTTTTTCTTTCCTTACCATACTGCTCTCCTCAGAGTAGATGATGCTTATTGCTAAGCAGCATATTTTCACTCCAGGTTTAATATTTAGGAACATTTCCTGGAATTCTCTTTTTTTTTAAAAAAAAAAAGATTTTATTTATTTATTCATAGACACAGAGAGAGAGGCAGAGACACAGGGAGAGGGAGAAGCAAGCTCCATGCAGGGAGCCCGATGTGGGACTTAATCCCAGGTCTCCAGGATCACACCCCAGGCTGCAGGTGGCGCCAAACCGCTGCGCCACCAGGGCTGCCCCTTGTTTTGTTTTTTTAAAGGTTTTATTTATTTATTCATGAGAAATAGAGAAAGGGGCAGAGACAGGCAGAGGGAGAAGCAGGCTCCATTCAGGGAGCCTGAAGTGGGAATTGATCCCAGGTCTCCAGGATGAGCTCCTGATGAGCCACTCAGGCTACCCATTATCTTTTTTTTTTTTCTTTTTTCTTTTTCCTTTTTTTTTTTATTCATAGAGAGAGAGGCAGAGACACAGGCAGAGGGAGAAGCAGGCTCCACACAGGGAGCCCGATGTGGGACCCGATCCTGGGTCTCCAGGATCATACCCCAGGCTGCAGGCGGCGCCAAACCGCTGCGCCACCGGGGCTGCCCGCTACCCATTATCTTATGTTGCAACAGAATTTGCCTGATAATAGATAGGTTATCAACCTGTAAGTGGTAATAAGCCTGAAGACCTTTTTCTATAACCTTATTAATGGTTAACTTTTTCTTTTGAAATCCTTTTTCCTTTTACTTCTGTGAAACCATATTAATTTTCTCTACCTCTTATGGTAGTAGAATCCTGTCATACATATAATTAACATGACAATTTAGCTATACTAACAAAATAACAAGAAAAATGCAGTTTTAAAGTATGAGTTATTTGTAACTTGCTATCTACAATCTTCCCCCGCCTGCCTTTTTTTTTTTAATTCTCCTTAAGCTCTATACCCACTGTGGGGCTTGAACTCATAACCCTGAGATCAGGAGTCTCTTGCTTTACTGACTGAGCCAGCGGGATGCTCCTTTCTTATTTTTTTAAACCCACTTTTGTCATACATTACTCTCAACCACCTTACTTGAATTACTTTACCTGTCAGTGTCACCAGTGCACCTTCATATTGTAAATTTTAGTAGTCCATTCATAGTCCTTAACTTACTTGTTAGTCTTCCACTCGCATTTGACACTGTCAAGGACCCCTACTTGCCTTGGACACTTTCTTCGCTTGTCTTCTAGGTCAGCACATCTTCCTGATTTTCTTCCAATGTCACTCTCCATTTTTTCTCAGTTTCCTAAGGGTTGCCAATCTCTCATCTCTGGATAATGTTACAGTACCCCAGGATTAGACCTTAGGCCTCTTTTTTTCTTTTTTTTTTTTTTTTTTTTTAAGGCTTTGTTTTGTTTTGCTTTTTTGTAATCTGTATACCTGATGTGGGGCTCAGACTCATGATGCCAAGATCAAGAATCTCATGCTCTTCTAACTGAGCTAGCCAGGTGCCCCTCTTGTCTTTTCTATCTACATTTCACTTGGTAATTCTTTTCACTGTCAAAGCTATACTAATTTACAGTCTATAAATTTAGCCCATACTTCCTTCCTAACTGCTCGTTCCCATAGATACTTATTTGGTGTCACTACTTGTGTTTCTAACTTGACATATTCAAAACTGAATTCTTGACCTCTTCCCCAAGACACTTTGTGTCTTCCATATCTTCTCCATCTCGGTTAATGGCAATATCATCTTGCTAGTTGCTGAAGCCAAAAACATTGGTTTTGTGCTGGTCTCTTCTATTTATCCCACCCCTCCATCTAATCTGTAAGTAATTAGTTTGGCTTTGGCATTAAGATACACCGATAAACAGACCTCTTATCATTACCTCCACTATTACTGCTTTCTTCCAGGCCACCACTGTCTCTCACTCGTATTACAGCAATAATTTCCTAACTGTTCCTCTCATGCTTCCCACCCTTCAGTGTGTTCTTTGAACATAGCAATGAGAGTGGGACTTTTAAAAATGTAAGTGAGATCATTCAAACCTTCCAGTGGCTTTCCAGCCCTCTCATAGTTAAAGCCAGAGTCTCTAAAAACAGTTGTTCCCTTTGCCTGGATGGTTTTCCCCATAACCCACTTTGCTCACTCCTTCACTGCCCTCAGGTTTTTACTGTAATGTCATCGTTAGAGTGCCTTGATGTCTTCCTGTTTTTTAATCATTTTATTTTGGAAACTTTCAAGCATACTCATAAATGTAGAGAGAACATAGCCATCATACTAACATTATTTTCAACAAAAGTAGTAAGTCCTTAACATCCAATATGCAGGCCATGTTCATATATCCCCAGTTGTCTCCAAAATTACTTTTTTTTTTTCCCAGAATTACTTTTTATAGTTGGTTTGTTTTAGTCAGTGTCCAAACATGGCCCATACACTGCATTTGTTTGATGGAACCACCTAAATTACATCTGCAACCTTTCCCTCTTCTAATTCAGAATTCTACCTCTCTGCCTTATTTTTCTCTATACCACTCATCACATTCTAACATACACTGTATCCACCTGGTCTTTTAAAATTACCTATCTACCCCATTAAAATGTCAGAATCCTGAAAGCCAGAATTGTTTATATTCATTTCTGTTTCCTCTAAGCCAAACACATGGGTAGATGCTCAATAAATATTAGTTGAATGAGTGAATGAATGAATATGGGCATTTCCCCTGGCCATTCCATAAAAAGCATGTGTCCTGGAGCATGTGAAATGAGACGTGAATCTCTTCTCATATACTGGAGGCTTGAGAGCATTGTGGTTAAGAGCACAAACTTTGGAACCAGACCACTTGGGTTTAAATCCTGATTCTGTCATTTGCTAGCTTTGTATCACTAAATAATCTCTTTGTGTCTCAGTTTCCTCATTGATAAGCAGTGTATCAATAAGATTGTTAGGAGACTTATCTCTTAGTACAAGTTAAGCACTTAGAACAGTGCCTGGCACATAGTAAGTGTTCAACTAATGTTAATATTATTATCAGTCTCAGATCCACCATCATTCTCATGGTATGAGCATTACACTGTGCTAAATATGATTCTGATGTTTAAAGAATATTTTTTAGGGGACCTGTGGCTCAGTCAGACAAGTATCCCAGTTCTTGATTTTGGCTCAGGTAACGATATCAGGCTGGTGAGATCGAGCCCCATGCTGAGCGTGGAGCCTGCTTAAGATTCTCTCCCTCTCTTTTGCCTCTCCTCCACCCATTCTTTCTTAAAAAAAAAATAAAAATAAAAAGATTATTTTTTATATAAAATTCAAGTCACCTCCTTAATCTGGTGACAATGATTTTTTTGCAACTCTAAATTAAAAACCAGGCATGTTGGGTTTACATAGAGACTTTGGGTTCACTCTAAGAAGGTACCTTTAGAAACTTTTTTTTTTTTAATTTTATTTTAAGATTTTATTTATTCATGAGAGAGAGAGAGAGAGGCAGAGACATACACAGAGGGAGAGACAGGCTCCCTCTGGGAAGACTGATGAGAGACTGGATCCAGGAGAGTGACCTGCTCAGACAGATGCTCAATCACTGAGCTACCCAGGTGCCCCACCTTTAGAAACATTCAAGGGTAATTTTATCTCATGGCATTAGGAATCATTGTGTCTGGTATAACTCCGTCATACTCTCTTTGTGATTTCCTCTTTCTGTCTCTACCAAAATAAGAGCATAGCCCAAGATCCCATTGTATATCCTATACTTTTTCTTTTTTTTCTTTTTTTCTTTTTTTTTTTTATAAATTTTTATTTATTTATGATAGTCTCACAGAGAGAGAGAGAGGCAGAGACACAGGCAGAGGGAGAAGCAGGCTCCATGCACCGGGAGCCCGACGTGGGATTCGATCCCGGGTCTCCAGGATCGCGCCCTGGGCCAAAGGCAGGCGCCAAACCGCTGCGCCACCCAGGGATCCCTACTTTTTCTTTTTAACCTCTTCGGTGACCCTTAGATTCTTAACATTTTCAACTCAAAGTAATTTCAATTTCATGAGTCTTTTTTTTGTTTTTTGTTTTGTTTTTGTTTTTGGTTTTTTTTACAGATTTTATTTATTCATGAGAGACACAGAGAGAGAGGCAGAGACACAAGCAGGCTCCATGCAGGGAGCCCGATGTGGGACCCGATCCTGGGTCTCCAGGATCAGGCCCTGGGCCAAGAGTGGCGCCAACCCACTGAGCCACCCAGGCTGCCCTTCATGAGTCTTTTGATCTTAATTCCATTTATGCATTTCTAACAGACTGATCTTTTTTATTTAGCTGCTTGCAATTCAGAATCCTTGCTACTATTAGTTGCAGTTTTGTTTTCCATCCCTTACCTTTGATTCTCTGTGCATGGCTTTCATTTCTGTATGGCTTAGTGAAGACTGATTTTTCTCCACAGTTGAAAAATATGGCCATCAGTAGTCCCCCATTATTTCCTGCTTCTAATTAAACTTGACGTGATTATCTAATTAAAAACAAAACTTGTTATAATAAGTCTCTTGAATTTGTATAGGGCTTTTTAAAACACTTGTTTTTTTAAAAATTTTTATTTATTCATGAGAGATACAGGGAGAGATGCAGAGACACAGCAGAGGGAGAAGCAGCCACCCCCCTCCCCGCCCACCAAGGAGCCTGATGCAGGACTTGATTCCAGGATCACACCCTGAGCCAAAGGCAGATGCTCAACCGCTGAGCTGCCCAGGCGTCCCTAAAACGCTTTTTTTTTTTTTTTAATTTTTATTTATTTATGATAGTCACACACACACACAGAGGCAGAGACATAGGCAGAGGGAGAAGCAGGCTCCATGCACCGGGAGCCCGACGTGGGATTCGATCCCGGGTCTCCAGGATCGTGCCCTGGGCCAAGGGCAGACGCCAAACAGCTGCGCCACCCAGGGATCCCCCTAAAACGCTTTTGTATACACTATTTTCCATAATTAAGAGAGACAATATTTTTTCCTGCCTCAATTTTGCTTACCCAGGGTTACCTGACTGTTCACTGGTAAAGCCAAAACTTTATTTTGTTTTTCAATTTCATACCTCTTGCTTTTTCCCACTGTTCCGGGTTGTCTTATATTGGAAAGTGCAGGCATAGCTTAGTGAGTAAGAATGTAGGAGTCTGGAGTCAGATTGCCCAAGTTTTAACTGGTTCTTTCACTGCCTAGCTATGTGACTTTGGAGAAATGACTTTTCTGCGTCACTCAGCTTTTTCCCATCAGTAAAGTATGAGCAATAATAGTACCTATTTCTTGGGTCTGTCTGTTGTATTATCTGTTTTTTTCCACGCATATAAAGGATTTCAAATAGTACTTGGCACCGTGGTAGATGCTAATGGTGTGATATAGACTATAGAATTTTTCAGAACGGGGATCTGTGCCTGAGACTTAGCAGTAAGTTAGAGATGGAGTTTGATTAGATCTAGAAGAATGTAGAATTTAAATGGATGGTAGAGTGGGGAAGTCATTCTTAAAGGAGTTTCATAAGAAAATTTCAGAAGCGAGAGTTGACATTCTTTTTGGGAACTAAAAGGAGCCTGGGTCTAACTGCATTCATGGGAGGCTTTGAAGTGGGTTGAGGCATTAGGACCTGACACTTGATCTTTTGAGTAACACCTAAAGTTGACCTTTGTAGATGTATTGACCTAATGGTGGTATGCATTACGAAAACAGAAAGCAGCACAGTGCCGAGAAGGGGCAGCGTGGTGCCTTGTACTAAAGTTATAACAGTGATGAAAGAATGGGCCAATCTGAGAAATTTTGAAGCAGTTGGTAAATATGGTTTTACTGAAAGATAGAGGAGTGATAGAAGTCTGATTTCAAAAAGCCCAGGACAAAGGGTATGCTAGCATAAAGATTGCTGAGAAAACAGAAATGTTGTTAAAGAAGGGAACCGATTTAACTGATCACTCATTCTGGGAGCATCTGAACCTCAGTTAAGAAGTTCTCTTCACCTGGGGTGTCATTGTTTTACCGAAGCTGCATAATCTCCCATTGGAAACCAGTTTTTTGTTTTGTTTTTTTAAGATTTTATCTATTTATTCACGAGAGACAGAAAAAGACAGACACAGACTGAGGGAGAAGCAGGCTCCCTGCAGGGAGCCAGATGTGGGACTCAGCCCTGGGGCCAGGATCTCACCCTGAGCCAAAGGCAGATGCTCGACTGCTCAACTGCTGAGCCACCCAGGCATCCCTGGAAACCAGTTTTTTTGTTTTTGTTTTTTGTGTTTTTTTTTTTTTTTTTGTAAAGATTTTTATTTATTTATTCATGAGAGAGACACAGAGGGAGAGAGGCAGAGACACAGGTAGAGGGAGAAGTAGGCTCCATACAGGGAGCCCAACGTGGGACCCAGGTCTCCCAGGTCTCCAGGATCACACCCTGAGCTGAAGGTAGCACCAAACCGCTGAGCCACCCAGGGTACCCAGGAAACCAGTTTTTAAGCCTTCTGTCTTACAGAGCAACTAATAGAAAAAGTGTTTGGCAGTTAAATCACTCCCTCAACTGTGTTCCCAAAACTCTATGCACGTACTTCAACCTTGAACTTTACCATGCTTTATGATAATTATTGTGTATTTATCATCTCTTAAATTCCTAGAGTTTAGTGACCAGGTCTCTGTATTTATTCCTGTAAAACTATAAAAAATACTCAGTAAATGTTTATGGGATGAAGGACTTTGTGTCTCTATGTGTTTTGGGCATGGCATAAATCATACTCATCCTGAAGGGAATAGCACTGGCTTAGAAATATTTTCATTGTGATATTTTTTTAAATTGGAAGTTTCTTCATTTGGATTGTCAGGGATGTACAAGATTTGTTAAGATAGTTCCCACTCTTTAGCATCCTGTAGGAACATGGGATTCCCTCTGTTCTTCCCTAAGCATATCGATGATGTCATTAATTTTAGTGTGGGGATGCCTGGGTGGCTTAGCAGTTGAGCGTCTGCCTTTGACTGAGGGCGGTGAGATCCTGTCCCACATCAGGCTCCTACAGAGAGCCTGCTTCTCCCTCTGCCTATGTCTCTGCCTCTCTCTCTCTCTGTTTCTCATGAATAAATAAATAAAATCTTTTTTTTTTTTTTAATCTTAAAAAAACAACTCTAGTGTCAGCTCAGCCTGTAATACCTCAGTGGTTAGATACAAATTGAAAATTTCTCCTCCATAGAAAAATATCAAACCTCAGTGAAGCATCTATGATAGTTTGGCCCTTACTGTTCTGCCCCTCAGTGGGCTGTTCCAATTATCTTTTTTCTGCCTACGAAGCAACTAACCAACTAACTCATGCTGTTCTGCTGATTGGGTGCTATTCTAGCAACTCTTGAGAGTTATGACAGAACAAACCTCCAGACTTTCAGATTATGATTCACCCTTTCTTCAGATGTCCTATTGTTGGCCTGAATGTACAGCTTTCCATTTGATTGTCGTGTTCCATGCTATAGTTCCCTTTAAGCCCTGGGTCAGCTTTAATGATTTGTCCCTGCACCCACCTCTCGGTTTACTGCTCCTTGACAGGACAGTCTTGGACTTGGTCTTATGTACGTTTGTTTGCTTGTTTTAAAGAATTTATTTATTTATTTGCTTACTTATTTGTTTGTTTATTAGATTTTATTTATTCATGAGAGACACAGAGAGAGGGGCAGAGACACAGGCAGAGGGAGAAGCAGGCTCCATGCAGGGAGCCCAATGCAGGACTCGATCCCGGGTCTCCGGGATCAGGCCCTGGACCGAAAGTGGCACTAAACCGCTGAACCACCCGGGCTGCCCTAAAGATTTTATTTTTAATTAATCTCCACCCAACATGGTGCTTGAACTTACAGTCTAGAGGTTAAGAGTTTCAGGCTCTTTCAACTGAGCCAGCCAGGCCATCCATCTTATGTTTTTAATGATACTCCATTTCTTCTTTCTGCTTTTTGGTTTTGATGACCTACTAGCCTGGTTTGTTTCAAACTGTAACCCCCTTAAGACAGAGACACTATGTTTAAGAACAACCAATTTTGGGGACGCCTGGGTGGCTCAGTGATTGAGCATTTGCCTTCGGCTCAGGGCATGATCCTGGAGTCCCTGGTTCAAATTCCACATTGAGCTCCCTGCATGGAGCCTGCTTCTCCTCCCTCTACCAATGTCTCTACCTCTCTCTCTCTCTCTCTCTTTCTCTCTCTATATCTCTTGTGAATAAATAAAATCTCAAAAAAGAGAAAAGAACAACCAATTTTCTTTTCCAGTGAATTGTTTTATTAGACTAACCTCAGATACTAGTTTGTGAAAAATGAATCTGTTGGTTTTTGTCACTGTGTTATTAACTTTTTAAAAAATCTAGGAATTTTGCCTCAGAATTCTAGAGTTGGGTGGGAATTTAAACATACCCATGCTTTGCTTGATTACATATTTTGGTTGCCATTGTGGTTGATGGAAATAAATGGAAGGTGTTTGGAGTGCCCTGAAGTTCGGAAATTGGTTCTGTGTGGTACATAGCTCTGTGTGGTATATGGTTCTGTGTATCCGGGTAAGGACTTCTTTGCTCAAGGAAAAAGTACCACTTGTTTTAGGGATGCCAATACTTTATTTTATTGTCCATTTTAATAAAGTACTACATATAATAAGAATCAGAACTTTAGTTCAGGAAATAACCCTGGACTTTTTTCTTTAAATCTCTCCATTGATATATTTATTGCTATTCTTTTGTTTTCTCTGCAGGCCTCAGCTGTTGAAGAATGCTCTGCAGAGAGCAGTAGAGAGAGGCCAGTTAGAACAAATAACTGGCAAAGGTGCTTCTGGGACATTCCAGGTTAGAGGCTGAAAAGGATTATAGAGAAGTGGTTCTCAGAAGTTTTGGTTGCAGGACCTCTTTTATACTCAAAATTTTTTGAGGACCCCAAGAGGTTTTTTTGTTTTTTTTTTTAATGTGGGTTATACCTATCAATATTTACCATAATAGAAATTAAAACTGAGGGAAATTTTAAATATTCATTTATTTAAAATTTTTTCACATTAGCATAAGTAACTTTTTTTTGTGAAAAATAACTATATTTTCCAAAACAAAATTGAATCAGAAGAGGGGTACTATTTATTAAAATGTTACTAGTCTTTGATGTCTTGCTTAAGAGAAGACAGCTGGTATCTGTTGAACACATTTAGGGTTACATCTGTGAAGAAAATGTACCACACACAAAATTATAGTTAGACAAGTGTGGAATATTTTAAGATAATTTTCAAATAGTTGTGGATATTATTCTTTAATACTATACAAAAACTCAACAGAGGATCATTTAAAAAAAATTTTTTTTATTTATTAGAGACAGCTGTTAAGGGTGGAAGGAGAAGGACTGGCAGACCTAGCAGACTTCAGAACCTGACCCAAGGCTGTCTCACCACCCTGAGATCATGACTTGAGCCGAAATCAAGAGTCAGAACAAATGATAATTTTTTAAGTAGCTTTATTGAAGTATTGTTTATATACCATAAAATACATTCTTTTTAAGTTACAGATTATAATTCAATGATTCTTAGTAAACTTGCAGAATTGTATAACCATCATCACAATCTAGTTTTAGAACATTTTCATCATCCAGAAAGATCTCTTGTGCCCGTTTGCAGTCTCCCCATTCTCATCCTTAGCCAACCTACTAATTGACTTTCTCTTTCTATAGATTTGCCTTTTCTACACATTTCATATAGGTAGAGTCATACAACATGTGTGGTCTTTTGTGTCTGGCTTCTTTCACTTAGCATACTCTTGTTTGAGCCTTGTCTGTTGCCGCATGAATCAGTCCTTTCATTCCTTTGTACTGTCGCATAGTATTACATTATGTGAATCTAACATTTATTTATTCACAAGTTGATGAAAATTGGGCTTATTTCTACTTTACTCTTAGGAATAATGTGCCTATGAACATTTACATCCAATCTTTGTGCAGATACGTATTTTTTATTTCTCATGGATATATAACTAGGAGTGTGGTCTTGCTGGACTGTGGGGTAAATTTATGTTGTAAGAAACTACCAGACTGGCTGCATCATTTTACACTCCTAGCAACAAAGTGTAAGGGTTCTAGTTCCTCTATGTCTTTGCAAACACTTGTTACTGTCTTTTCAAAATTCTATCCATACTGGTGGATATAGAGTGCTATTTCATTGTGGTTTGGGTTGACATTTCCCTAATGATTGCTGATGTTGACCATCTTTTCATGTGTTTAGTGAACATTTGTTTATTCTTTTCTGGTAAAATGTCTATTTAACTCCTTTTCCTGTTTTTAAAGTTGGATTATTTGTCTCATTATTGAGATATAAAAGTTATGTAACTAGATAAAAGTTCTTCACAAGATAAATGATTTGCAAATATGTTCTCCTAATCTGTGGCCTATACGTTCACTTTCTTAATGGTATCTTTTGAAAAAGTATAAAAGTATTTAATTTTAATGAAGTCCAGTTTATCATTTTTTTTTAAGATTTTATTTATTTATTCATGAGAGACACAGAGAGAGAGAGAGAGAGAGAGAGAAGAGTAGAGACACAGGCAGAGGGAGAAGCAGGCTCCATGCAGGGATTCCGATGTGGGACTCCTTCCCGGTTCTCCCGGGATCACCCCCTGAGCCAAAGGCAGACGCCCAACCGCTGAGCCACCCAGGCATCCCCAGTTTATCATTTCTTAAAAATTGCTCCTGCTTTTGGTGTTATAGTCAATAAATCAAAGCCTAACTTATGACCACAAGATTTTTAGGGTTTTTTTAGAAGTTTTTTTTTATAGTTTAGCTTTTACATTGAGGTCTATCCATTTTGAGTTTTGTTTGTGGTATGAGGTAAGGATATAAATTCATGTTCTTGCATGTGGATACCAAATTGTCCCAACATTATTGAAAAGACTGTCCTTTCCCTGCTGAATTGCCTTGGTATCTTTATTTAAAAAGAAAAAAAAAAAAATTGACCAGAAGGGTTAAGGGCTTATTGCTGGACTCTTAATTTTGTTCCATTGATCTATATGTGAATTTTTTTTTAAAGATTTTATTTATTTATTCATGAGAGACACACAGGGGGCGGTGGGGGGGCGGGTCAGAGACATAGGCAGAGGGAGAAGCAGGCTTCCCGCAAGGAGCCTGATACGGGATTTGATCCTAGATCCCAGGATCACGCCCTGAGCTGAAGGCAGACACTCAACCGCTGAACTACTCAGGCATCCCTCTATATTTTGAATTCTTAGGTCAAGATCACACTATTTTGATGACTAACTTTGAAAACTTTGCAGTAAATTTTCGAACTGGGAAGTGTTAAAATGTAATTAAAAAAAAAAAAAAACTGTTTTGATTATTCTGGGTCTTGGGCATTTCCCATATGAATTTTAGGATCCATTTGTCAGTTTTCACAAAAAAGCCTGCTAGGATTTTGGTAGAGATTGCATTGAACCTATGTATCAATTTGGGAAGAATCATTTTTTATAATGCTGAGTTTTCTAGTTCATAAATACTGACTGTTTCTTTGTTTATTTAGATCTTTAACTTCTCTCAGCAGCATTTGTAGTTTTCAGGATAAAGGTCTTACATTTCTTTTGTTAAGTTTATCCCTAAGTATTTTATTCTTTTTCCATGTTATTGTGAATGGAAATCGTTTCATTTTTTAGATATTCCTAGCCTATAGAAATACAACTGATTTGTCTACTGATTTTATATTGATTCAGTTTTGCTGAACTCATTTACTAGTTCTAGGAGTTTTTTTGTAGGCTTCTTAGGATTTTTAGTGGCTTCTCTAGGATTTTCTACATACAGTGTCATATCGTTTGCATATAAAGACCATTTTACTTCTACCTTTCCAACCTGGATGGATGTTTTGTTTTGCTTTTTTCTTGCCTAATTGCACTGGTTAGAACCTCTAGTACACTGATGAGAGCAGACATCCTCATCTTGTTCCCATCTTAAAGGGAAAACATCAAGTCAGCTGTAGGTTTTTCATAGATGCCTCTTATCAGGTGGAGAAAATATTTTCCTTTATTACTTGTTTGTTGGGAGTTTTTATTATGAACAGCTATTGGTTTTGTCGGATGATTTTTCTGTCTCTTGAGATGATCCTGTGGTTTTTGTCCTTTATTCTGTTAATATGGTATATACATTAATTGATTTTGTGGTAATTCTTTAAAGATTAGTTGTCATGTGGAGCCTGAGGCCATATCAGTGAACTTTTTGTACTCATGCCTTAAAATTTTTGGTCTTAAACTGAGTGGATCTTTTAACCATGCGTAATTTCATAACATGGTCATTTGGAAAATAGTGGTTCACTGAATTATGCAGATTATTAAAATACCACGTTTCATCAAACAATAACAAAAGTAACATTAATATCACCCACTGGCCTCATCAGAGCAGTGTTTAAGTACTAGGAAATTACCAAGCTCACCATGGTGTAAATACAAATGTTCTATGATTTACATTTTTTCTTGAAAATTTGAATTTTATACTTGGCAACAAATACAGTTAGTTTTCCTTGAAGGGAGAGGCTTATTTAATACATTTCCAAGAAAATGTCTACCAGATGCCCAAGTCTGAATAAGTATAGTTTATCTATTAGTTGTTCCTTCAAGGAAAAGGGGGTGTTCCATGAATAATGTAGCTGGTTCTGCTCACAACTCAATCACTCAGGTGCTTTTCCTTGAGACCCACCATCTTACCTCTATATCAGTTGACATGCTTTATGTGTTCTTCCCATCTCATCCCATAAAATATCAAAAAAGAAATGCACTGGCATTGAGATTTAATGAAATAATTTTGACTACTTCATCAAGGACATTCCTAAGGAAAATTGACTTTTTTCTTTTTAATCACAAGTGGATAGCAGTAGAGAATACAGTAACTGCTGGTACATTTTTGTGTCTCCTCCTTGATTTACACTAAGGTGGCGGCAGTTTTACCCACCATTGCTTTTCTACCGTTAGTGCAAATGTTACCACAGTGAGAAAGGCACATCACATCTTAATATTATTATGAAAATAGTTTTGACCTTGCAGATCCTCTGAAAGAGTCTCAGGAACTCCAGAGGGTTTACGGATCACTCTGAGAATCTCTAGACTATACCTGAGTTTGTCCTTTTACCCTTTTTGTTTATCGGTTCTGATCTTTCTTCCCCATCCTTTTATCCTTGGAATATGCTATGTTATTTTCTGTTGTATGATACCCTGCATATTTATCAAGCTTTTTTGTTGTTGTTTTCCTTACAAGATTAAAAAAAGTTCTTATTTTTGTAACTATTACGTTTTTCAGATTGAGACAGGGAAGTATTCTCAAAAGTGTCTTATTTTGGGGGGCATAACAAGTTAACTTGCTTATTGGAGTAGAGCTGTCACTCTGAGTTAGTGTGGCTGTTGCTGTTTTAGGTTGGATAGAGGGGTAATTGGAAAGAGGAAATATCCTTAGGAGGGTTGGGACTCCTCAGTTTGATTGAATACCTGATGAGTGGGAAGAGAAAGTCCCTAACCTGACAATTTATTGTAAAACATATCTGTGCTAATGCAGGAACTCCGACCCACCTGGTGCAGAGGAGTCTTGTCTTGACCTGCTTTGGGAGAGTGTTGTCTTGATGCTTTTCTCTTCCTCCTTGGAAAACAGCTGAAGAAATCAGGGGAGAAACCCCTGCTTGGTGGAAGCCTGATGGAATATGCAATCTTGTCTGCCATTGCTGCCATGAATGAGCCGAAGACCTGCTCCACCACTGCTCTGAAGAAGTATGTCCTGGAGAACCACCCAGGGACCAATTCTAACTATCAAAGTAAGACTCAGGGTTGTGCGCATTAACTGGGATCAGAGGAATTATCTTGTGAAAGATTTTAGAGCTCATGCTATTAATGACAAGGCATTAAGTACTGACTGTGAAAACCAAGAGGGGACAACAACTTGACAAATTTCTTATATAGGGATCCCTGGGTGGCGCAGCGGTTTGGCGCCTGCCTTTGGCCCAGGGCGCGATCCTGGAGACCCGGGATCGAATCCCACGTCGGGCTCCCGGTGCATGGAGCCTGCTTCTCCCTCTGCCTGTGTCTCTGCCTCTCTCTCTCTCACTGTGTGCCTATCATAAGTAAATAAAAATTTAAAAAAACAAAAACAAAAAAAACCAAATTTCTTATATATAGAAAGAAAAACAAATGATCAAGGTTCATCCTTAATTTACAATGTCTACTGAAGAGCAGGATTTGGTTGTACTTTGCTGTAAAGGTTTTTCTCCTATATGTTTTTACTGTAATTTAGATAAATCTTTTTTGGTTTAGAGCACTCTCAGGTATAATAGCTTTTTGCCTTTCTGAATGTTTACCAAAACATCTAATTTCACCTTGAAACTGAGCTGGTGTTTAAAACACGGCTTAGGTTATTTCTCATTGCCTTAAGCCCTAAAACAGAAAATACTTTTATTTAGTAAAGTGTATCTACCCTATAAGGTGGTGATTTGAGATGAAAAACCTCAGCCTAACAGCTCTATCACATGCGGATTAGTGAGGCTGGCTATTTTCTCAGTGGACTACTAGAAAGAGTGGTGTAGGGTAAGGAATGTGGAAAATAAGTAACAAAATGCAAACTGGACTGTATAACTTTAATTTGAAAGTCTTACTATTGACTTTTAGCATACATGCAGTATGAATTTTTTAATGTTATGAGAGATTGCTTTCTGATAATTTTTTTCATGTTACAAAACAGCTCTCTGTGCCTTTTTTTTTTTTTTTTTAATCTGTCCTTCCTTAAGATATGTATTGTGTTCAGTGTGCATATTCACCCTTATAGACCATTTCGTGATTTTCCCTTTTGGTTGAAAATTAGAAGAGAAGGTGAAGGTGGTTATTAACATTTCAGTTTCACTGATACCGCAGCTATGTTTTGGACACTGAATCGTAAGATGTAGTTTTGATGTGTCTTTGTATGAAAGATGAGAATTGGTGAGGCCTTTAGAAGCCATGGTATTGTTCTGTTACTGTTTGCTGATTCATGAGAAATCGGTTTTGTTGATATTCTGCTAGATGATTTTCCTAGTACAAAGGGGTATTCAGTGGATGTTTCAATGAATGGAGAGGAGAGATTTAGTTTTAGGTTGGCTGTTAATCATTTAGTTGCCTCTGTAGGGCTGGTCACCACTCTGGGCTCTTGTTTTCCCTCCTGTGAAATGAGGAATTTAAATGGTCTCTAAAGTCTCTTGCCGTGACAATTTAACTCTTTTCAAATTTATGGATGTTTAATTGTTAAGTGAATTTTCAGTCACTTTGACCACAAAGAATTCCTTTTGCACATGTCAACTAGTATCTGACAGGACAGTAAATTAATGTATAACTGATTGTGGTTGAGGTAATTATCAAATTGAATAAATCACTTTCTTCATTTCTGAATTTTTTGTTCAGTGCATTTGCTGAAGAAAACTCTGCAGAAATGTGAAAAGAATGGGTGGATGGAACAGATATCTGGCAAAGGATTCAGTGGCACTTTCCAGCTCTGTTTTCCCTATTATCCCAGGTAAGCAGCTGGCCCATAATGTGAAGTGTTGATCATTGTAAAATTTAAAATCTGATTTTAGGTTACAGGCTTGGGTTTCATGTACTAACTTACTACTGTTATTATACTTGAAGATAAAGACTACTTAAGGCAATGTTGCTTTTCTGTTTTGGGTTTTGTTTTTTCTTTTTAAGTTTTATTTATTTATTTTTGAGAGAGCGCATAGAGCAGGAGGGGGAGAGGGAGAGAGAAATCTCAAGCAGACTCCACAATGAGCATGGAACTTGACACAGGCTCTCATGACCCCTGAGATCATGACTAGAGCCAAGAATTAGATGCCTAACTGACTGAGCCACCCAGGCACCCCTAACTAAGGTAGTATCGTTTATAGAGTAAGAGCTTTTCATGTAGGAATGGGGGATTTTGACTAGAGCTTACTGTTAGCCATCTATTCCTAAAATCAAGCATTGAATTCTATGAGACCGTTGGCCATTTTTATATTCATTCCTTTTTTATTACGTAAATGATAATGACAAAAAGATTATTAGAGGATTAGATATGTTTTAACTGTCCTTCATTCAAGGAGGGAAAGCATTGGCTGTTCCCAAGAATCCTAATCTATCTTCTCCATACTATAGAAACAGGGAGGGCCATTTCCTTGAAAACCTCTTATATCTATAGTTTATTTATTACTGAACTAAAAAATATATTGAGCACCTCCTGTGGGCCAAGCATTATCCTGTGTACCCATGCAATGGCCTTCTTATTCTTTGATTTCTGGTAAAGTTCCATGATCTGTACCACTAAAACCCTATTTTAGCAAAAGTATAGTATAGTTTCTTATATTGTACCTTGTACACAAGCCTAGGTGTTATTTGGTTGCATGTTATTTGAATTTTTCAAATTCTTAAAGCCAAATACATAAAATGTTAAAATTTAAGGACTTATTAATCAATGGGATCAATATTTCTATCAGTAAGGGGAAAGAAAATTAGAAAATACTTACTGAATTTCTCTAAAACTTAGAAGAGATTCAGCCTTTACATTATTTTGAGGCTTTTTGCCAATATCATGAGGGCAAAAAATGTATACTCCTCTGCAGACTGTTTGCTGCCTTATAGATAATTCACTGCTTTATATTCAGTGGCAAGTACAGTGCTGGACACACATCAAGAGCTTAAATAATTATTTATTAAGTAAATGAGTAAAAATTGGTTTTATTAAATGGCAAGAGGAAGGGAAAGAATTATGGTCTGGGACTTTTATAGATTTGTTACAACTTTGTGTGTTCAAAATAGGTTAAACTGTAACCTGATAGGGCAGCCCAGGTGGCTCAGCTGTTTAGGGTGGCTCAGCTGTTTAGCACCACCTTCTTCCCAGGGCGTGATCCTGGAGACCCGAGATCGAGTCCCACAGCAGGCTCCCTGCATGGAGCCTGCTTCTCCCTCTGCCTGTGTCTCTGCCTCTGTGTCTGTGTGTGTCTCCCTCATGAATAAATAAATAAAATATTTAAAAAAAATAGACGTGTAACCTGATACTTGTAACATAGTATTTGGGGAGGGCAGGCAGATGTGTAATGTCCAGGAAAGAGCAGCTAGGTTCACATTTTTCCCCTGTCCTCTATGGGACTTCTCTTTTACCTAAGTTTTCTTTTTTCTTTTCATAGCCCAGGAGTTCTATTTCCAAAGAAAGAGCTAGATGACTCAAGAGATGAGGATGAAGAGGAGGATGACTCCTCAGAAGAAGACTCTGATGACGAAGAGCCTCCACCTAAGAGGAGGTATGGATGTGTGGGAGGCCTTTCTACCTTAGAGCTAAAAATGGCAGTAATAGTAATCGTGTCTTAACAACTCAGGATCCTTCTCAGAAAGTTCTTTGTGTAACATTTGAACTTGTCTTCTTGAAAATTCAGGGACTTTGAATTTAGGAAGCCTTGTGAATATATAATTTGCCATTTGGTCTGTTTGGCTATCCATAGTTTGTTATTCAAAGAAAAATAATGCCATATTTTCTTAGGAAAAACATGAGTTATGTATAGACTTTCATGAATTGGTTGAATTTTTACACAGTTTTAGTAAAGACTCTAATCACATTCCTATCCTTTACATAGGTGACTTTTACCTACACTAGATCTTTTCTGGCAAAGTATCTGGTCATCCTGGCAAAGTGAATCTCTCCAGTACTAAGTCATAGCCTTTGCTCTTTGGTTCTCACAGGTTGCAGAAGAAAACCCCAGCCAAGTCATCGGTAAAGGCTGCATCTGTGAAGCAGAGAGGGTCCAAGCCTGCACCTAAAGTCCCAGCTGCCCAGCGGGGAAAAGCTAGGCCCCTGCCCAAGAAAGCCCCTCCCAAGGCCAAAACTCCTGCCAAGAAAGCCAGACCCTCATCCTCAGTCATCAAGAAACCTAGTGGTGGCTCTTCAAAGAAGCCTGCAGCCAATGTGAGAAAGGAAGTGAAGTTGCCCAGCAAGGGCAAAGCCACCATGAAGAAATCTTTCAAAGCAAAAAAATAAATTTTATAGGAAAAAAAGGGTATCATGATAAAATTCAGAATCTTATTTTCTAAGGTCAGTGTGCATTTGTTTTAGTTTTGATGCTTTTAAAATTACATTTTTTTTCCTCCCCCATGAACACTGTGGGGAGGGAATATAAATAAACCAATTTAGGCATTTGTTAGCTTTAGGTGCTGTTCTTGGTGCCTGCCTCTTCCCTCAGTCATTTTAATTTCTTCGATAACTCCAGTTTTCCTGAACTGTATAATCTACATTTGTCATTTTTTTCTCCCTCCACCCCAACCATCTTTCTTTTTTTATGGTCAGCTTTGGCTTTTTTTTTTTTTTTTTTTTTTTTTTTGCCTTCCAGCTTTATATAAACAGCTGCAGAGATTTTTATATTTGTAGAAAGCATCAAGAATAGGATGCTGGTCAGGTGCTGGAAGTAAACAAGAGGCAGTATATATAGCACTGACTGAATTGTAAAGCCTTCTGCCTGGAGACTTCAGTTATAGCTATATAATAATTAATCTTATTTATAAAACCACTCCACTAACCCTTTCTCTCCAACTGTGTAATTACAGAGACATCTTAGCTTTGGGAATAAGCCAAAAAAACGTTATAATTTCATTAGGTTCTGAAGACCTATAACTCCTTTGGGCCACTTTCACATTGGTCAGTTTCCAGGTATTTTTCACTGGCCCAGGGCATTGCGTTCTCTCAACCGCAAGCACAAATTCCCTCCACCACTTGATTTTTGAAGGGGAAATACAGGAATATATTGAATTTGTGAATTCCGGTGTCACCTGTGTTACCAAAAACCAAAACATGCAAAATCTCCTTGATCAAATGTTTAAATATATTTTTTAATATTTGGAGCATGAGTTGTCATTTCCAGTTTGCCTTTTTTATAAGGAAATGTTGGAGAGTTACATCATTGCTAATGTAGAAATGTTAAGTGGAAAAACACACAATTTCCTAAAATAAACTAAATTCCAGATCATCTGTGGGTTTTTTTCCCCCTCCTTTCTTTCCATAGCACTTTTGATATCAAGCAAGTGGCTTCCTTTCTGAGATATTTTAAAAGAAAAGAAAAAAAAAAGCAAATGAAGCCCAACTACCTAACCCTTTCTCATTTGTATTTGTTTTAGTATTGTGCAGTTGTGTTAAATAGTATTAGCTTTCTACTTGGGAAATACTGATTTCCAGTTATCATTTATCTTCCCTGTGGCACTTGACATTTTAATTGTCTTAAACTTTTTGGTGTATACCTTCTGGCCCCTTTGAGTGCTGCCAGAGGCAAAAGACGTTTGTTTCATTCATTCCACTTGCATTGTTTCCTGGGATCTCATCTGCAGCCTAACATGTGGCTGGGAAATGGACTTGAGAAGATTGGCTTGAAGTAGATCCTTAATCATGTGTGATCCCATCATGAGCTCATTGGAATTTGTGTTGCATGTAAGGCAATCTTTCCTGTTGTAAATCTTCCTTTTTTTATGTACATATATTTTGAAAAATATGAATAAACATGAAATTTTAAAGCTGCTGAACTGTAGCTTATATTTAAAAAATTCTAGTATATCCTTAGAACTAGCTAAGGTGCAGTCACTTGAGTCTTTTCTACCCCTTGGAATAGCTGCCATTCATTTTCCTTTTTATTTTCAGTTTTTAAATTTCTTTAAATTAAAAACAAAATTATAGATTTTATTTATGAATAATCTCTACACCCAGTGTGGGGCTTGAATTCACAACCCCGCGAGAGTGCAGCTCTACTGACTGAGCCAGCCAGGGGCCCCCATCTTCCTTTTTAAATACAAGCTCCAGTTTATTTGCTTTTGAATACTTTATATGGATGGTAAATGATGTTTCTAGGTATATTGAACCTGATTGTTTAATGAACAAGAGGTTTTAAAAAATCATTCTGCGTTTTACATTAAGGTCCTTGTTTTCAAGATCATAGATTCCAGTTTTTTATGTTTTTAATGTTAAGATATATCCTTGGATTAGATAAAAAAAATACAGCACTGCCAAAGGTTTGATAAACCCTACAGATCTAATCTTAGAAAGTAATTCTCTTTTCTGTTATGCTATTTGGCAGGTAATATATTATGGTGTTGGGTACCTGTGCTAAGAATTTGTCTACTCTTCTGAGGTCAAAAGTTGGAGGATTTTGTGGTTTTCTTTGTTTTACAGTACCATTTTTAAAACGATATCCTGAACAATAACCTGGTAGCTATATTGTACATCAGGTGCTCCAGCATAGGGTAAAATGTTTGGACCAGATCATTTGAGATCCTTTCCAACTCTGACATTGTGTTAATTGTACAAAGTTTAGGTAAGGACAAAATTGTCCTTGCTTCAGAATCATGTAAAGGGAAAAGACAAGATGTTCACTACACTCTTGAGTGAAAATCCCCACCATCAAAGACATGCACCTTACTTATGTTAAGATAAAGGAATGTTTGGTTTTTTTCTCCCTTCCAGGCATTCTAAAGGAGCAGAACACATATATTTTACTTCCATGTTACAGAAAGGAAAACAGCAAACTCAAGAGGTAATCCCAGCAAGTTCCAGCATGGATCAGTGGCTTCAGTACTCTCTGTTAGTGACTTACTGAGTTTAGTTACAGTGTTTCATGCATTCTTAATCCACCTACAAACCACCTTTGGTAAATGAATCTCAGAAAGTACTGGGAGAGAGATTGTCAGCTGCTTAACCTACAAAATGAGAAAGAAGAGCTACCATTGCAAAATCGTGGAGAACTTTCCTTAGTAATATGATAAAAGTACTCAATACAGATTCTAACCATCCACACAGACTTAATGAAAAGAAGCCTGGTCCCGTATAAATCTTAGGAAACAGATCTATGTTTTAATCATGTCTGTTGGGTATAATTAACCAGAAAATAACATGAAACGAGCTAGTTAATATGCCAGTACCTTTAACATTTTCCCCATCATTCTTAAAAAGTTTGTCAGCCCCACTCTAGGTTTGCTAACCTCTTTTTGTACTTATTGTAAAGAACCTGTGAAATTATTCTTGCTCAGGCTGTGGTAACTCTTGCCATCCTGATGGATCAGGAGAAAGAGGTGAAGCCAGCCATATTCATGAAATGCTGTATTTAGCCAACTAAGAAAAACTTAAAATTTAGGATTATTGTTGAGATTTCTCATCTTTGATACCTGCAAAATCCTGTTAACGATTTTATTTCTCTCTGGGGTAAGCAAAAATTCTAACTTTGTCTATGGCAAGAAATTCTATTCTTAATTGGAAAAAAGATCATTTTTAAGCTATTCCCCAGAGGTTCTGATTGACTTTACTTCCCAGCATGCAGAGTTTGTTTTGCATTTTCATGGTAGAACAGATGGCCACTCAGTTCTACAGAGCTGAAGCTAAAGAACCATAACTGTTGAAGCTCTTGGTTTAGGAATTGCTTGACAAAACTGTGCCTAGAAGCCATAAGAGATCACTAACCGGTATCCCTCAGCTGCAGTGAATTTGCCTTTTTTAAGAAACTAATTTCTAACTATTTTCCTATATTATTTTCTTTTATTATTTTCCATAAAATTCTTCACTGGTTTTTCTGCTGGAGAAATTTTCTACCTTTGATCATTTAATTTATTAGCCTAGTCTGAATTGTTCCTAAGCAGTTTTGTCAACAACTGATATGTCAGAGGCAGCTTCGAAAGGTACCTTCTAAGTCATTTTCCTCAAAAATGGCAATTTTCTCTTGATACTGTACATAAATGTGTAATTAACGCTATTTGGTATTAAATCTGTTTAACAAAGAGACCTTTCTTTATGGTGCCTTAAATGTTCGATAAAGTGTAGTTTTAAATTCGACCTGTTACCATAAATAATAATGACAATCATAGCAAACACTAATTGAGTTTCTTCTACAAGTCAGGCTCTGTACATAGATTATCTCATTAATCCTTGGAACCCTATGAGATGGTGATTGTGTATTATCCCGTTACAGAAGGGAAAAACTAAGGTACAAAATGTGGTTCAGAAACTTGCCCCAGGTCATAGTAAATGGCAAAGCCAGAATTAAACCCAGTCTCTCAATGCAGAGCCGTCTCTATCTGTTCTGCTCTGTTGTCTCCCCTTGGTGGTTCTTCAGCCTTCTGAATTCTCTTACCCTGCAGCTCAGTGATTCTGTGTTCTGTTCATGGCAAACAAAGGACTTTAGAGAAGATTTGGAAATGAGATGAAACTGTTACATTTACTTCTAGAGGTTTGCTTAAGGTTTTTTTTTTTTTTTTTTTTTTAAGATTTTATTTATTTATTCATGAGAGACACAGAGAGCGAGAGGCAGAGAAACAGGCAGAGAGAGAGGCAAAGCTCCAGACAGGGAGCCCGATGCAGGACTCAATCCCGGGACTCCAGGATCACGCTCTGGACCGAAGGCAGACACCCAGCTGATGAGCCACCTAGGCATCTCGCTTAAGAAGTTTGATAAGAACTATTACAATTAGATCTTGGATCACTGAGGAATGTTGCCTAGACTGCCCTAAGTTGTGTTTTGGATACTGTACTTGTACAGTACTTGGTCATTTTCAAATCCTAGCCTTGGGATACTTTTCTGGTTTCCTCCCGGTTTACTTAACACAGGCCAGTTCTTTCAGTTTACCCGGTATGGATGCTCGTGAGAGCATTTCCTCCAGGAGCCTCAGCTTCTGTGAGAACTTTGACATTGCTCAGGAAGCATCTGTCCCACTCTATCAGCCCTAAACTTGTACTTGAAGAGGCCTACCAAGAGCAGTGCCAAAAGGGGGACTACTTGACAACTGAATCTTTTGGACCGGGTATCTGCTGAGTAATCATGAGCTGGAATGTTAGTAATCCTTGCTTTTAATACTCATGATTCTGAGAGAAACCTCATCACCTGGTCTCCCCTGCTGTCTCTGTCTGCTTTGCCCCCAATACCAACAGATGCTCTTTCCTAAAACCCAGAGAGTTCATTACACAGAGATCAAGGGTCACATGCTCTTCCAACAGAGCCATCCAGGACTCCAGTTTTTTATTATTTTTTAGCTCCATTGAATACTATTACCAGCTTCTTTAGGTAGTATTTGCTATTACCTGCCTTTCTTTACTTTCCAAAATGTATCCTGAACTCCCCTAATTCTTCTGTCTCTGGCAGCAAGGTCTCTAAGTGTTTCTGGAGAACGGTCCTCTTCAGACCTATACTTTTCAGTTGGGAAGGTACTAGGAACCATTCCTTGTTCCCTGCACAGATGGGGTACAGGTAGCAAGATAAAGTGCCTATTTCTAGGGCATCCGTTTTTTATTCCACAGTATTGGGAGGGGTGCCACTATGTTAATGGTAACATTGAAACAAATAGAAGGAAGTGCAAAGTCCACAATAGTTAATAGGGTAAATCAAGATTTCTAGAAGTAAAGCAGCAGCAGCACTTTGGGCTCTACCAGGTGATCTTCAGGGGGAGTGCCCATTCACCCTTCTCTGGAAGCATAAGCACTGCCCTAACTGGGACCCTCCAACAGGTGCCTACAGTCTGTATCCCATTTGGAACTAATGGTGCAACCTCAGGCAAGTCACTTCACCTTCTGGTTCTCAACAGGAAAAATGGTAACATTTCTCTGATCCTGTAACCTCTACACTTTGCCAAACCAGAATACATGGGAAGAGGAAACTATCTGGCCACATAGTGTTGTGGTCCTCCACTTTTTGAAGGAATCTTAATCATTGTATTGAGTTGGCTTGGGCTGCCATAACAAAGTAGCACAGACCAGGTTGCTTAAACAACAGCAGTTTGTCTAGGAGGTCTGTAGTGTTGAAGCCCAAGATGAACGTGTCAACAGGGCTAACTCTGAGAGCCCAGGGAAGATCTGTTCCAGCCCTCTCTTCTGGGCTTATGGATGGATGGCTGTCTTCCTGTGTGTCTTCACCTCGTCTTCCCTCTGTACATGTCTGCATCTGAATTTCCTCCTATAAGGACCCCTGTGATATTGGATGAGTGACCCTAATGACCTCATTTTAAGTTACCTCTTTACAGACCTATGCTCTGACTAACAGTCACATTCTGAGGCAGTAGGGGCTAGTAGTTGAACAATGAGGGATTAAGGGAGAAGATACAGTTCAGCTCAAAACATGTCTCTGTTTTGTTGTTGTTTAAATATTTTAAACATGAGAGAGAAAGAGCATGAGCAGGGGGTAAAGGGAGAGGAAGAAGCATACTCCCCACTGAGCAGGGAGCCCAACATGGGGCTTGATCCAGGACCTCGAGATCATGACCTGAGCCCAAGGCAGACGCTTGAGCAACTGAGCCACCCAAGCACCCTTTGTTGTTATTTAATTTTTTAAAAAAGATTTTATTTATTCATGAGAGACACAGAGAGCGGGGGGTGGGGGGCGGGCACAGAGACACAGGCAGAGGGAGAAGGAAGCTCCATGTAGGCAGCCTGACGTGGGATTCGATCCCGGGTCTCCAGGATCACGCCCTGGGCTGAAGGCAGGCGCTAAACCTCTGAACCACCCGGGCTGCCCTTGTTTTTTAATTTGTGTTCTAGGTCACTTACTTTGGGAGAGTGCAATATTGAGGGTACATTGCAGGGACAGCCATTAGGACTCACCTTAGAGAATGGAATGATGGTGCTCAAGGTTAGAAAGTAACTCTCAGCATGGGGAGGTGTTGCCGAGCAAACAGAGGGAAGCTTGTGTGGTGAAAACCAGGTGTGGAGGAGCTGCTGGGCCAGGCCTGTTGCAGGCTCACCACCTCGGTGATCAGATTTGAAATGACGTGGTGTTACTTCCCACTCACATTCATCAGCTGGCAACTCCAGTTAAGATTCTAGGATTTTAGAGGAAAGGGGAGATTGTGAGAGCAAGCTCACACCTGTAGTTCAGTAAATGTCATTGACTCATCAGGAAATAACCATGACCCAGCCGTGAGCCCCAACATGTCCAGGGCTCATGAACCCAGCACCCTAGATTGCCTTTTTTTGTCATTTCTTGCTCTGCTGAATATAGGTAATTCCCCTGGGCTTCCTGCAGAAGTGAGTCATAAATCCAATGGTTGAAGTTCTACCCTGATGGCTCTGGGAGCTGTGTTGTCATGAATGTAGGATTAGACTCACAGGGCGGATGAGGATGCAGCAGTGGCCCGTTTTATGCTGCTGTCCCGCAAGGAACTAGGTTGGCTCGCCCCGGAGATGGCTGACACCCACGAAGTCTGTTTCCTTTGATGCAAACGTCAGCTTTGACATCTAACATACCTTTAGTAAGGCTTCGTGCACAGTAGAAGCATGGAGTTTTTATGCTTTTAGTGGAATTAGATCACCTGGATTCGGAAACCTGGGAGAATGGCTCAGATTAGCAGTTACATCACTTTGATAAATAAAAATGAAGGAATGAACTTCAAATTTATAACTGCATTTTTTTTTTTAAGATTTTATTTATTCATGAGAGACACACAGAAAGAGAGGCAGAGACACAGGCAGAGGGAGAAGCAGGCCCCACACAGGGAGCCTGACGTGGGACTTGATCCCGGGTCTCCAGGATCACGCCCGGGGCTAAAGGCGGCACTTAACCACTGAGCACCCTGCATTTTGTTTTGAAACACTTTATCCCTGAGTAGGGATGAAGACCAGTAAAAAGGGGATCCTCCAGTCAGGAGCCAATGTAACATATTTCACATATTATCTTTGCAGATCTGTGGTGTTTTGTTGTTAATCTCCCTATCTCTGGGACCTAGCACAGTGTCTGCCACTGAGACTGGCCTGTCCCCTTATCCTGAGAAAGGCTTAGAAAGCAGAATTCTCTCTTGCCTATGTCACCATGATTTTAATTCCCTGGTCTTGTTTCATTTTGACCTGAAACAAATTACTGTCCCTATTTTAAAAAATGTAGGATCCAAATTAATTCTATGCATCAGAAACTTGTTAGAGCCCATAGTGAATACAACTGTATTGCTTTCTCTGAAGAGTCAAAGAGGGACTGCGAACCTAGTAATTGGCAAGTCTTCTCTATTTAAAATTCACACACCAAGCTCCACACTCAGCACAGAGTGCTTGAGACTCTCCCTCTCCCTCTGTCCCTCTACTTTTCTCTCTCAGATAAACAACCTTTATTTCTAAAAAAAATTTTTTTAAATAAAAATAAAAAATTTTTTAAGATTTTGAGAGAGGGAGAGAGAGCACAAGGGGGACAGAGGCAGAGGGAGAAGCAGGCTCCCTGCCGAGTAGGGAGCCCGATGTTGGGCTTTATCTCAGGACCTTGTGATCATGACCTGAGCTGAAGGCAGATGCTTATTAGCTGACAGCCACCAGGCGCCCCTCAAATACATAATCCTAAAAAAAAAATTCAGGGACGCCTGGGTGGCTTAGTGGTTGAGCATCTGCCTTTGGCTCAGGTAGTGATCCCGAGTGGAGGGATCACAGGTCCCACAGCAGGCTGCCAGCAGGCAAGAGGAGCCTGCTTCTCCCTGTGCCTATGTCTCTGCCTCTCTCTGTCTCTCATGAATAAAAATCTTAAAAAAAAAAATTCACTTGTTTTTAAAAACTAGTTAGAATTAACCCTTTATTTTTTGTGTACCCTGAGCTTCATATATTGGTATTTCCAAAAAAGCAACCAGCAAACCATCTAGATCTTTCTCCTCACTGGACTCAAGGCCATCTCATGGTTTCAGTGAAGAGTTTCCTAGAGCCCTTGATAATGGGGAACTCACTTAACACCTGCCATTCAGTCATATACAAAAGAAACAAGGATAAAGGCAAAGCCTAACATCAGCTAGTATTAATTATCGAGTGTCTCACTTACTGTGGGTCAGGTACTGTGCCAAGCATTTTGCCCACATAACTCATCCTGACGTCGCTATGAGTCAGGTGTTAGTGACACTTTAACAGATGAGGCATTCCAGATTAAAGTGATTAAGGTGTTTGCCCAAGGTCCTACATCTAGTAAGATTTTGTGCCCAAATTTGGGAGCAAGCCTCTAACCATTACACCCCCTTGCTGCCTCTGGAAGAGCATGCCCATGCTCTGAGACCAAGGGAATGGCCAGCACACAGGTGTGGGGCTCAGACCAGCCTCCTCCAGAACTCACCTGAGGCTCGAGGCCCCTAGACCCTGTTTCTCTGCCTCGCTCACCCCTGTCGGGGTGCTCCTCCACTGGACCCGAGCGCCCGTGTCTTATTTTCCGAGGAGTGGTGCGTGGGCAATTTCTGGTGTTTCCTCTCTGCGGAACTCACACTTCCATACACCACCAAAGGCTGAGCTGAATCGGGTTTGCAGGGTATTTTTTTTTTTTTTTTTTTTTTTTTTGGCACCTACAAGATGCCCGGCCTGATGGGAACAAAAGTGCTTTCCAGTTCAAAGCTGGGTCTGCACACCAGTCTCCCCCACCTAAGCGGATTTGCGAGGCCGAAGGAGAGGGACACGGTCCACGTGCAGTGACCGACGTTGACGCCGAGCTGGGCAGACGCGAGGGACCCTCCTACGGGACGAGGAAGAGGGTGCGTGATACCCACTACCTACAGAGGGCGAGGGGCGGAAGGTGACCCTGGCCCGGTTGTCCCGGAGGTCCCGGAGGCCACGGGGGCCGGGTCCTGAGTGCATTCACTCCCTCGTCGCGACGACAGTCACTGAACGAAGCAGGCTCTGTCCTGCGCACTGGGGATGGAGGCCCCTCCTGGTCAGAGCCGCCTGCACTCCGGTAAGAGGACTGGTGTCGTACGTGGTCCCGTAAGCGAGAGTCACGAGGGCTCTGCAGGGGGTGGAGGAGGCACCGGTGGTCTGGGAAGGCTTCCCGGAGGAGGAGGAGCTAGCCAGGGGGCCAGAGGGGAAGGTCTCCTCAAAGAGGGAGACGTCGGCGAGGCCCTGGGCGCTCAGACCCCTCAGCGCGAGGAGACAGGCCCGCGGGGGGCAGGCGCGACCCCTCAGGCCCTTTAAGGCGGAGCTCCGGGGCGCGAGCCGGCGGGGGCGGGGCCAGGACCCCTCGCGGCCGCTGATTGGGCGGCGCGCCCGAGCGGAGCCGCTCCGCGGGCGGCGATTGGTGGGCCCGGGCGGGCGCCGCCGCCAGGTGATACGGGGTGCTGCTTCCCGCGGCCACGTGGGGGGCGCGCGGGCGGGGGGTGCGGGGGTGCGGGGGGTGCCGGGGGGCGGGCGGCGGGGACGCGCGGGGCGCTCCGGGGGAGCAGCGCCGAGCTGCGGCGGCGGGACTCGGGCCGCGGCGGCCGCGGTGAGTGAGCGCGGGGGAGCGGGGCCGGGGCCGGGGCGGAGGGTCGCGGGGAGGGGGGCTCGGTCCCCGGGCGCAGGGCGGGCGGGGGGCGCTGGGGAGGAGCGTCTCGGCCGCTTCCCTCCGCCACCGCCGTCACCTCCGCCGTCCCTCCGCCAGCGTCCTGCCTCGCTCGCCCCGCGGTCGGCCCGGGGACTTTCTCTGCCCAGAGCGCGGTCCCTCCCCGGGAATGACAGGAAGAGCAGGATGACGACCCGCGCGGGGCGCGCTCCGAGCCGCCCGGGCGCCCGCCCCACTTAATCTGGAAGGCAGCACTTTCCGCTCCATGTCGTCTGTTTGGAGAGGCCACCCTCGACCTCTCTGCATTAAACACCCCCCCCCCCCCCCACACACACACACATCACATTTCCTCCTCACCCCACTGCATTTTTCTCCAAATCGCTTAAGTCCCTTGTGATGCTGATTCTCAGTACGGTCCCCCTGACCCTGCTTGCGCGCTCCCCGAGGACAGGGACTTTGTTTTTGTTCACCTGGCACATGTTGGCGCTTGGAATATTTTCAGAAGGAGCAGATACATGAGCAACCCTAAGAGGCAGCTGCTATTACCGTCCCCACTTTACAGGTGAGGAAATGGAGGCTGAGGAGTTAAGGGACTTGTCGGGGGCAGGAGTGTGTCGGGTCTGGGGGTGGAGGGATGGAGGGGGGCTTCTTCTGTATGTCTGATCCAAAGGTAGTGGAGGTGATGCAGGTGACCAGAGTGGCTCAGGCCGCCCCAGACCATCTGGACAGGGAGACAGACTGAGAAAGCAGCTATTTTGCTGATAAGATCAGCCCTCAGCACCTGAGGTGTTCAGGGTAGAGGGGACTCACCACACTGCCATGGGGGACACCCTGCTTACTTGGGAGGGGAGCGTGAGTGGAAGGACACTGCCATGGCCTAGGGGAACAAACTCCAGAGCCCCAGGTTTGCTTCCCAGCTCTCCCTTATGCTGTGTGACCTTGGGCAAGTGGCTTCACCCCTCTGAGCCACGCTTTGCTAAGCCCAGAGTTCAGACTGACTGGTCTCCCGGGATGCTCTGAAGATGCCTCCTCCCCCCATGACTCAACTCAGCAGAGTGCTTCTGTCCTTGACCCTCGTAAGGCAAGTCAACCCATCCAGTACCCTGTCTCTATGCAGGACCACCTGGAAATTCTCAGAGGAGCAAAAGAAGAGCCCTGGCCTCATTCCAAAGGAGTCCCCCTAGAAAGGTGCTGGCCCAGCCAGGCTGCTGCATAAAAACCTTGGAAAAAACAAGTGTGCTCCAAAATAAGTGGGTGTTTGCACCCAGAAGGGGTAAGCAGGTCTGGGGTTAGGGTGAGCCTGGTAAACCTCACTGGTCCCTTGGTTGGCCCCCAAACCCAGGCTTGGGGCTGAAATGCACTGGGAGGGAGGGAGAGGAAGAGAGAAACTTCCAGTTTCCTGGGGGATTGGGGAACGATCAGGTGATGATGGCAGGGACAGTGGAGTGTCCCCAGGAAAGCTGCCGCTCCGGATCTGGAGGGAGGAGGCAGGAGGCGGTTCGCAGCCCTGGACACAGCTGCCTCGGCATGTGGGCATGTGCGAGAGTGAACGTGAGTGTGCCGGAGACCCGTGTGCCTCTTTGCTGTCTTAGCACCTTGTGTCTGAGGGGCTGTGTCAGCACAGGCAGGATGGGAAACGTGCTCCTGGTCTCTCCCTCCTCCCCTCCCTCCTCTATCTCGTATTGTCTTCGCATCTCTGTTCCCACTTCTGCTGGCTGCCTTTCATCCTCTCCTCTTTCCCTCTCTCCCTCTTGCCCTGTTTTTGTTTTGGTCTTTGCCTCCTCCGTGTCCCACCACCTGTGGGTCCAGGGCATCTGAGCCCATAACGTGACCATGAAATCAAAAGTTGAGTTCCCTGGAAGCCCAGTCTCCGTGCCTGGAACAGCGGCCACAGAGCTTTTGCGCCCGCTACACATCTAGCTTTGTTGTATTGAAACATCAGATGGACAGTAGGTAATGGACATGATGTGAAAAACGATCAGGATTAAAAAGTGGAGGGTGTGAGGTCAGAAAAGCAGGAGGAGAGAGGGTACAGGAGGGAGGGACCAGAGGCCGTCAAGGGGACCGTGCAGCCTTTATTTCTGGCTCTCCTACCCACCCCCCACCCCCGGGAAAGTGACATAGTGGGTTCTTGCCCACAGACTGTAGTGGTGGCTGCTGCTGCCCCCACCCTGGCTGAGCTGGGACTGGAGGTCTGGGCGGGCAGGGGTAGCGGCTGCTCCCCAGCTCCTGGCGTGGGGAGTGTCGGTTTCCAAGCATCTGCATGAAGATGCGTAGAGCCCACACCGGAAGCCCCCATTTCCTACCCAGCACCCCGATACCTGCTTTCTCTGGTGGAATTGTGGCTCCCAGGCAGGTCTCTCCTGCCGCCTCGCTGTCCTCCCAGGCTCCCTCCTGGATAGCAGGCCTTGGGGTCCCCCCATCCTGTGTGTAGACCTGTTAAATTGTCCCTCCCACCCCACTGGCATCATGCAGGTACCCGCTCCTCTGCTCAGTTCTAGTCTCCTCCCATTACCCCAGGTTTGGGGATGAGGAGATGGCAGCTGAGATGTGGGGCCATTTGCCTGAAGTTACGCAGCATTTGGACCCAGGACTCCCTGATCCTAAGTGCAGGGATGGGAAGGAGTCTGGTGAGCTAGAGCCAGGCAGGATGGGGGGCAGGGGGTCTAAGCCACCCAGGAAAGACTGGAGGAGCTGAGTCGGGGGGACCCAGGCAGAGGGAAGTCAGCCCTTCTTTCTCCAGATGCCTAGGTGCCACGGTCACTGTGCACCAGGGGTCATGAGCTGAAGGGGAACTGAGCGCTCTCCCTTGAGGATGGTCTAGTCGGGGAGGTTTCCTTCTCTCCAGGAATGGATCTGAGAGAGGGGCCCCATGAAACACCAAAACCTGGGCTGAGTCGGGGCAGGGCTCCTCAGCCCCCTGGGCCTCGCAGCTCAGGCCATCCAGTTCGTGGGCCACTCCCAGTATCTCAGCGCTCCTGCCCTGGAACCTGCAGTGGCTCCGCACTGCCCCCAGGGCACAGCCTGAAATCCCTTGGTGTGACATGTAAGGCTGATCCCAGCCTGGCTCTGGCCCACTCTTCTAGTAGGTCTACCCAGGGGCTCGGCTGCTCTCTTCCCTGTGCCTCTGCAGACTGTCCTGGGAGCTCCCATACCCCTCCCCTCAGGTGGTGCCTTCTTGGGCTGCCCCCCTTCCTCTGGCACCTTGTACAGGCTGGTACGTGTCCCCTGCCCCCTCCCCCTCCCCAGGGCACCCCAGGCCTGAGCACAGAGGTGTCAGTGTTTGGCCCCGGGCGTGGCCTGCCACAGCCCTACCTTCAGCTCTTCCCCCAAACCTCGCTGCAGCAACCCCAGCCTGCCTTTCCCCACCCCCTCATCACCGTCTAGCATATTCCATATCTGACTGATCTGTTCCAGCGGCCTTCCTCCACACTAGCACGCCAGCTGCCCCGGGGCAGGAGGGGGTCTGTCCTTTCCTTCGGGGCTGTGTGTATTCCCTGTGTCCTCAGGGCCCTGGACTTCGCCTGGCACACAGCAAGTGCTCGGAAGGGTTGGTGGAAAGGGGCTCACAGCCTGAGTCCCCGGGAGCCATCCTCTCTCCCCCGCCCTCTGTAGAAGCCTGGGGGCCATGCAGAGGCCCGGGGCAGGGGGCCGGAGGGCCTCGGACTGCGGCCCCGCCCCTCACCGGCCCAGGTGCATCACCAAGTTCGCCCAGGTGGGTGGGGCCGCCCCCACGGGGTGGTACTCTGGTGGGCCCTGGCTGAGGGTGGTCCTGGGGAGCAGGGAGCACCTATTTACTCTAGAATGTGTGTGTGTGCACAGATGAGGAGATGGCCTCAGGGGGGCAGAGGCTTGACCGAAGCCACCTGCTGGGAAGGCAGCAGAGCCTACTGGGCCCCAGCTCCCTGTCCGCAGCTTACCTGGCAGGGCAGAGCATGTCTAGGGGGCAGTGTGGAGGACGGGGTCAGGGACCATGGTCCTGACTGCCTTGCCTCCCTGCTGTCCCCACCGCACCCCCAAGCAGTATGTGGGTTCCTTCCCCGTGGACGACCTGGATACCCAGGAGGGTGTGTGGCTCGTACAACAACAGTTGTGGGCACTGAAGGTAGGGCGCTGGGGCGGGCGCATCCCTGGCCGGGGTCACAGCCTTGGAAGGTCAGGCTAGAATGGCCCCTGAAGCCACCTGATCCAATCCCCCCTCCCCCCCATCACGGAGATGGAGCAAATGAGGCCCAAGGAGGGGCGGGACCAGAGCCATTCTGAGAAGTGGGCCCTGGAGGGCCACAGCCAGGCTCCTGGAGCCATGTCCCTTGTGCCCCCCCACCCCGGGACCCCTTCCCTTGGGCAGTCATGACCAGTGTTCCATGTGAGGAAGCCACAGATGGGAGGTAGGGGGATGGTCAGAACATGGGCAGCGCTGGCCCCGCTGGGGGCTGCCTGCCAGGACCCAGCCACAGTTCCCCAGCTCCGGGGGAGTCCACTCTCCAGGGCCCAGTCCCTTGGCAGCTGGGGTGGAGTTGGCTGCCCAGCTGGTGGTGGCTGGTCCTGAGGCAGGGCAGGGCCTGGAAGGTCATGCCTGCCCCCAACCAACTCTCTCCCATACAGGATTATCCCCGACGTCGGGCCGTCATCCTGAAATTCAGCCTTCAGGGTCTTAAGATCTACAGCGGGGAGGGCGAGGTAGGAGCCTGTATGGGTGCAGGTGAGGCCTGGACTGGACAGGTGTCCAGCTCCCTCAGAATGCGCCCGGCCCCACGCCGCCCTTGAGCATCCCTGCCCTCCCAGCCTGCTCTGGGCCTGTGGACATCCTGTCTCCGCAGGCCCTGCCCTCAAGGCAAGCTCTGGCAACGCTTTCTCCTCCATCTCACCCCCAGCCCGGGCCCTCCAAAATCTCCGGGGCCTGCCTCCTGGCCTGATGTCAGGATCATCAGCCCCGGTTTTTTGCAGGCCCCTGGGGCCTCCGTGTAGGCCTGCCCAGAGATGGCCAGGCAGCTGTGGCCCGACTCGGGCTGGAGGCCAGTAGGGAGCACCGGCTTCATGGCTCATCCCTCTCCTGCCACAAGCCTGTGTGTGTTGAACACCAACCTTGTGCCAGGCTGTGCACCCACAAACCCAGGGCCATGCTCCTACGACTGTGGTGCAAATCGTGTCCTGGACATGTGCATCGCAGGGGCCTGGGGGTCAGGTCCTGTGCCACTTGCATGAAGTCTCACTGATCCCCACCCACAACCCCATCAGAGCGGGGGTACCATCCCCACTAAATGAGTGTCACAGGGCGCAGAGGGCTGTGTTTACCTGCCCAAGTGACCCAGAGAGTATGCAGAGCCAGGATTCAAACCCTGGTCATCTGACTACAGACACCAGATGTGCAACCTGAGGGTCCACTGCCACGGCCTTTCTCTGTGACCCTGCCAGCCGTGAACACCTTGCCCTCAGTTCTGTAGCATGACGGCAGCAGGGGCAGGGGGACGACAATCCCAACCAGCAGGTTGGCAGTGGGAACAAGGGACCAAGCCCAGAGGCAACGGGAAGGATGGGAGTCCCATTTGAAGCAGGGTTTGGGCGGCCTGGAGGGAAGGAAGAGTTTGTCCCCTGGAGCTAGGTGGGCCCTAAGCCGGGCACAGGCTGGACAGCGGGCCCTGGAGCCCAGCCTGCAGGGGTGTGGGGCCCACAGGGGCAGGGCTGGCAGCCACAGGCCGCAGTGGGTCTGATGAGGCCGTCCTTCCCGCGCTCCCCAGGTGCTCCTGATGGCTCATGCTCTGAGGCGCATCCTCTACTCCACCTGGTGCCCAGCTGACTGCCAGTTTGCCTTCATGGCCCGAAATCCCCAGAGCCCAGCCAGCAAGCTCTTTTGCCATCTCTTCGTGGGCAGCCAGCCTGGAGAGGTATCTGGGGCCCAGGGCGGGGCGAGTACTGCTGAGGCTGGGTTTGGCCATGCACCAGGCATCAGCATGCGCTTTGGGGACCAAGGGGTGGGCACTCCTTGCTATGCCGGCTCCTTCTATGGCTCTGTCCACGGAGGGTTCCACAGAAGCACGTTAGTGGCCTCAGCATTCCCCGGGGCCTGGAAGTGGGGATCAGGCCAGGTGCTTAGAAATTGGATGGTCACACTACTAGGCCTTTGCTCATGCTGTTCTCTCTGCCTGAAATTCACTTCCCCTCTGGCAAAGTCCAGCTTGCTCTTCAAGGCTAGTCCATGTGTCTGTGAAGCCTGCCTTGAGTCCTCTAGATCACTCTTCCCCCCCTTTTTTTTTTAAAGATTTTTACTAAAAAATCCTGATGCAGGACTCGATCCCAGAACCCGGGGATCACGCACTGAGCCAAAGGCAGACACTCAACCACTGAGCCACCCAGGTGTCCCCCACTCTTCCCTTCTGAGGTCTTGTGACATGAACTATGCTCTGTCATCCGTCTGTCCCTAATTACAGATAATAGAATTCTTTGAGAGCAGGAAGTGGGTCCAGGTCTTGAACTGCCCTGGTGTGTGGGCCCGTGGGGCCCATGGGTGAGTGGGTAGATCCCGGCAATCAAGCCGCTATGGGCACCATGAACAACAGAGCTGTGGCAGCCGACTGCTCAGCAAGCAGAGGCTGGGCGTGGTTCACCCAGCAACATTTGCTGTCACCCCTGCATCTCAAGCTGTGTGCAGGCGGTGGGAATGGCAGGTGGCTGAGACACTGCACCCGATCTTCCCGCACTCACGGTTCCATCCTGTCGGGCTGGGTAATGAGTGTGGTGGTAGAGCATAGTGGCCCTGGAGCGGTGGGCCTATGCGGTGGGCCTATGCTGGGGGCTTTCTGTGCTCCACTTCACTGAAGGAGCACAGGGAAGTGGGGAGGAAACTGAGGCACAGAGGTGCCATGCTCTGCCCGGAGTCACACAGTAGCCCCTAAGTGATGGAGCTGGCACTGGACCCCAGGTTGCAGGGCTGGAGGCCTGGGCTCGTAGCCACTGCTCTAAGAGGGTGACATAGGGTGGGGTAGTAAACCCAGGGGTAGGAGTGCATGTGGCCCAGGCATTCCCAGCTCCAAGCAGGATGTCTGCAACAAAGCAGATGCTCAGGATTTGTGAAATGAACGAAGGAAGCTGGTAGGAGGGACAGCATGGTGGTGAAGTTTTGCAGGATGAGAGGAGTTTTTCCAGGAAGAATGGGGAAAAGGGGCTCCAGCACTAAGGGTGACTGGGCTGATGTGTAGGGTTCCTCAGGGAACCTCTCCCAACTGAGCCCGCCCCTCCTCCTTCCTAGGTCCAGATCCTGCACCTGTTGCTCTGCCGTTCCTTCCAGCTTGCTTACCTCTTGCAGCACCCTGAGGAGCGGGCCCAGCCTGAGCCCAGCCTGGGGGCTGCAGGGGACATGCCCCTGAAGCCACAGCCCAGCCCCGGGGGGCCCTCTGGCCTAGTGCGGGAACCCTTCAGCCGGGATCAGCTCTCACAGAACGTTCACGCACTGGTCTCCTTCAGGCGGCTGCCAGCAGAGGGGTCTGTGGGCAGTGGGGTACGCAGGAGCCCCAGCCAGGGCAGGGGCTGTGGACAGAGGGACCCCGGGCGAGGGTTTGGGGGTCAGTGTGGGGGGAGGGGGTGGTGGACATCAGTGGGAAGGGGTTTCGCCTGACCTGACGTGGCCGAGCCTGAGTCGGCCTGCCCCTGTGGGCCCCTCTTGGTGCCTTAGAAGGAGCTACCAGAGTCAGAAGGCCGTGGGGGCGCCCGCCACGCCCGCCTGGGGAACCCTTACTGCTCGCCCACACTGGTGCGCAAGAAGGCCATTCGCAGCAAGGTGATCCGCTCTGGGGCTTACCGCGGCTGCACCTACGAGACTCAGCTGCAGCTGTCAGCTCGGGAGGCCTGTGAGTGGCAGGGGCGCAGGGGCGCGGGCCTGTGTGTGCCCCCGTGAGTCAGAGAGCTAAGCCTGAGCGGCTGTGTCAATGCAAGGCTGTGCCCGTGTGTGGCTGTGCCCTTGTCCATGGGAGTGTGCAGAGGGGATCGTGTAGCTGTGCGTGAGGGGGCTGTGTGTGTGTGGATGCACCTTTGCCGCGGGAGACCTGGTGAGGACACCAGCATGTGGGTAAATGGGGGTGGTGGCCTCTCTCCCTCTGACCCCTGGGTGGTCTCCACAGTTCCTGCAGCTTGGGAGGCGTGGCCCCGGGGGCCTGGTGGCCGGGCGTGCCTGGTGGAGAACGAGGGCAGCCTGACGGAGAACATCTGGGCCTTTGCTGGCATCTCCAGGTAGGGGGGCCTGCCTGGCTGGTGCGCAGGCCCTAGGATGGGCAGAGGAGTGGGCTGTGGGCTGCCCCCAGCCAGGGACTAACCCCACTGGGTGCGTTTTCTCAAATGTGAAATGGGGATAATAAGAGGTCTACGGAGAGGATCAAACCGGGCAACTCTGGGATAGCCTTCAGCACGTGGCCTGTCACAGGGCAGCAGCTTCCTCACCGCCCGCCCTTCCCCAGTCTCCCGGTTGGGTCTTGAAGCCATCAGCGGTCAAGAACCCCTTAGACGCCTCCAGGGAAGGAAGGTCTAAAAGCTTCCCCCCTGGAGGGCCTACTCTGGGTCCGCCACCGCCTCCGGTCCTGCATCGCCCCGGGGATGCCAGGGATGCCAGCCAGGTGGCGGTCGCTCCCGCCTTCAGCCTCTCCCGCCGCCCTCCCAGGCCCAGCGCCCTCGCCCTGCTGCGGAGAGACGTGCTGGGCGCCTTCCTGCTGTGGCCCGAGCCGGGCGCCAGTGGCCAGTGGTGCCTGTCGGTGCGGACACAGTGCGGCGTGGTGCCCCACCAGGTCTTCCGCAACCACCTGGGCCGCTACTGCGTGGAGGTGAGCGTGCGGGCGGCCGGCCCGGTCCTCGCCCCGCCCCGGCCCCGCCCACTCTGACCCGGGGCGGGAGCGCACGCCCCCCATCACGGTACCCCATTGGCTCCCTCTGGCCACGCCCCTTAGTCAACTAACTCTCCAACCAGTTGTCATTGGCTCTGCTGGCCCCCCCCTCGGGCCCCCGGCGGAGGCTTTTTTTTTTCCCAAAGATTTTATTTAATTATCTGATAGCGCTAGCAGGGGTAGGAGCAGGAGGGAGAAGCAGACTCTGCAGGGAGCCTGAGGCGGGGCTCCATCCCGGGGATCTTGCGATCTCCTGAGGTCATGACCTGAACCACCCAGGCGCCCCCAGAGCGGGTTTTTGGAGGGGACCTCCAGTAGCCTTGGGCCCCGGTCAGGCCTCCCATTTCTGAGGGAATCCAGGCTTTTAAAAGTGGCTTTCCCACATCCTGGCCCATCTTTCAGTGGAGCTGGAAAGTGACTCAGGGCAGAAGTTGGCCTAAGCTCACCCGGCCCCCGGGCTTCCGGGTCTGGGGACCTGGCCTGCCCACAGGTCTCCAGGGACCGGATGGGTGCACTTATTACAAGCTGAATGCCTCAGTCCTGTTCAGGCTGGCAGGAGAGGAGAGGAGACAGTGTCTGGCTCTGCGGTGAGCAGGACTGTGCCCTCTCTGAGCTCCAGTTTCCCCCCTTCTGAAGGGGGGCAGGATCCCTTGGGAGGGGTATGCTGGTGCCCAGAGTGGAGCCATGGGGAGGGGACGCTGGAGCTTCAGCCCTTTCGCCCTAGCACCTGCCTGCCGAGTTTGCCAGCCTGGAGGCCCTGGTGGAGCACCATGCTGGAACCGAGCGCAGCCTCTTCTGCTCCCTGGACATGGGCCGTCTGAACCCCAGCTATGAAGAGCAGGACTGTGGGTCTGAGGGCAGACCCCCCCGGACACTGCGGCCCCTGGGCCATGCCAAATCCGAGGCAGAGCTGCAGGGCCTGGGCTAAGAGGTAGCCCACTGGCCCTACCTCACCCTGGCTTCTGGGCCTCACTTGGCCGCCCTGCCCTTCTGCCACCCTGCTGGTCCCCAGTTCCATCCAGTCACTCTGCCCCTTGGACCAGCTTTCCATCACTTCACTGCCTGTGGTAGGAGGGGAGCCCTGATGCTGGGGATTGCCAGTGGCTTCTCACAAGACAGGTGGCCCTGCCGAGATTGTAGGAGGGGCAGGCGGAGCTCCGGGCTTCCCTTAACTTGCTGGGTGACTTTGGATGCTTGTCTCTGGGCCTCACTTTCTCCCAAGAGGGGAGCTTTCTGAGGTGGACAGGAAGGTTCGATCATGAGGGATGTGGCCGTCTTGTAAGGAGGCCAGGCCTCGGGGCCCTGACTGGGAGTCTTCCGAGAGTACCTGACTGAGGGAGGGAGCATGTCTGGGGAAGCAGAAGCATGAGGGACATGAGGGAGCATGTCTGGGGAGGCAGGAGCATGTCCTCACTGCGGGCAAAGACCTGGGGGCGAGCCCCTTGTCCATGGGAGAAACAGAGAGACCTTGGAGGAGCTGATGGGCATGGTGGCTGGGCCGAGCTGTACCCAGGCTGACAGACACACAGCCTGTTTCTCACATCACGTGAGGTAAGGGAGTCTTGCATTGAATTCTGAGGAATGAGGGTTAGGAGGGCACAAAAGGGCAGGCTGGCGGGCACAAAAGGGCTGTGCCCGCCACAAGGCCACACACAGACGTGTGTGTGAAAGGGACGTGAGCAGACAGGGAAAAGAATCCCTGTGCTGCTTAGAAAGGCTACTTTGTCTCCAATCAAATCCACAGGGTGGTGATTCCTGCCTTCTGGAGAGGGATGCCCCAGCCTCATCCCCTCCCCCACAGCCCTGAGGACCACCAAGACGGGGACCTCCCCCAACCTCTGACCCACACACGGGGTCACTTTCTTCATCCATTTGACTGGGAGGGGCCAGCAGTGAGCCATAGGAGTAAGGGGTGACGAGGGTCCTGTTCAACTCATCCTGCAGGCCGGTCTGGCTTTAGGGGCTGCCTGGGAAGCCACCGGATTCTGGCCCACTTCCTATGCTTGTCAGGGGCTAGCTCACTGGCCTGCCCCACTGGGGATGGGGTCAGAGTAGAACCATCCAAAGGTAGAACTGATGTGGGCCCTGCCAGAGGGCCCTTGGCCTCAGCGGGGAGTGGGGGTAAAGGGAAATGACTCTGATCTAAGGCTTTGGCCCTGCAGTGATTGACAGATCCAGGTGCCCCCCCCCCCCTTTAAGCTCGACAGATGGACACAAATACCGAATTATTTAGGGAGCAAGTTCACTTTGGATGAACTTCTATTTCTGAGGCAGAGGCCGAGTCACGAATCTGGGGGCTGCCCTCTCCCCCTTCTAGGAGTGGGATGTGACTGTTCTGAGCCTTGAAAGATGGATTTCTGACTCCTGGAAGGGAGAGGGGGTGCCTAATGGGAGAGAAAGAAGGGAGGCTCCTCAGGAAGTCAGGCCCCACGTACCCAGCTTATAGCCTCCTGCCCAGGAAATGGTCTGGCCTGGGGACCCTGTCACTCTCGTTACAAGGGACAACAGGAGGCAGCTGGCCTTTGGGGGTTCTTCTCATTGGAACGACAGCACTGATTTTATATTGAACGTGAGTGGGAACTGGGACTCATTTTACAGCCATTTCCAGCAGAACCGATGGTCCCTGGTCCCCTGGGAGGCCCGGTCTCACCTTTCCCTGGCAAGCAGAGAGGTTTGCTGACACAGTGTCCGGAATTACAGCACCCGAGACATGTGTTCAAGACCTGGTGACTGGACCAGGCTGAGGAGGCCAAAGCCTCCCTCGGTGAGAGAGGGGTTTTGCCGTGCGCACCGTCCACGTGGACAGGGCATCAGGAATGTTCTCAAAGCACGTTACCATTCCTTCACACAGTATTCGTCACGTGGTATGCACAGGGCAAGGGTCTTGACTCCTGTGCAGATGCTTCAGTGTCTTAATCATAGATCAGTTTTCTCTTTGTTCCAACGGGCACCACCTGGGTAGCCAGCTCTCCTCACTGTGTGGACTTGAAACAAATAAAATGCGTTTCTTCGGATGGTCTAGTACAGACTTTTCCTTCGGAAGGCAAGGTCTTCTTCCAGGCCGCCTCACCAGGTTTGCCAACCATACCTTCAGCGGGCGCCCAAGGGTGAGCCACACAGAGATCCTGTCCTCAGGGCTCGGGATGTCCTGAAGGAATAGGGTCGGTAGATTTGTCCAAATCATGTCTGTCCTGTTAAAACCTTCAATGGGTATTTCAATGGGTATTTCCTACTGGAAAGTGACAGCTGCCTGGGCTCAGCCGGGGATCTTGGCCTGGCTCAAGCCAACAGTCAAAAGGCTTTGGCTCTCAAAAATGTTTCTTTTTTCCTTTGTTTTTTAACCTGCGTCTTAGAAAAATGAGGGCGGCATTAGAAAGCAGCTTTGCTCTGTGGGGGGGGCGGTGGGCGAGGGGTAGCCCTCCCCGGAGTCCGTAGAGGGATAAGAGGCAGCCTGTCTCAGTCTGGAGGCCCCGCTTCCTGCGTCTCCGCGTCCTGGCTGGGCTACGTCGGGCAAACTGCTTAACCTCTCTGGGCCGGGCGGTGGGGAGGAGAGGAGGGAGCTGACGCCCCAGCACCGGGCCGCCCCGGCCGGCCTCCCGCGACCGAGCGCCCCCAGCGGCCGGTGGCGAGGACGCGCGGGTCCCCCCGGAGCCTCCGGCTGTGACGCCACCGGCGTTGCCCGGCAACCGCGAACGCCGCGGCTGCGCGCTGGGGAGGCTCCGGGGCTCGGGTCCCGCGGCGGCGCCTGCAGCGCGGATCCCTCCACTGCCCGCTCCCCGGGCCGGGCCTCAGGGACGGGCGAGCCCTGGCGCGGGAGGAGGCGGCGGCGGCCCCGGCTCCGGTCCTGCGACGCGCCCCCGCCGCGCCCCTCCTCTCCGGGCGCCCCCGCAGCGGTCCCGGCGCCAGGCGCCGCCCCCGCCGCCAGGCCCCGCCCCCGCCGCCAGGCCCCGCCCCTCGGCGCTGGCCCCGCCCCCTGGCCCCGGCGGCCGCCCATCCCGGCCTCGCCGCCCCCCTCGGGCCGCACCCGGGGGCCCCCCGCCGCGGCGCCATGGCCTCGGAGTCGGTGAAGGTGGTGGTGCGCTGCCGCCCCATGAACCAGCGGGAGCGGGAGCTGAACTGCCAGCCCGTGGTGACGGTGGACTCCGCGCGCGGCCAGTGCTTCCTGCAGAACCCGGGCGCCGCCGACGAGCCCCCCAAGCAGTTCACCTTCGACGGCGCCTACTACGTGGACCACTTCACCGAGCAGATCTACAACGAGATCGCCTACCCGCTGGTGGAGGTGAGGGCGCCCGGGGGCCTGTAGGGACTGTCCCCGAGCTGGGCGGGAACGCCTTCTGGAGAACGTAGGTGGACACCAGCAGGTGGGGCCCAAGTCCCCGAAGTCCTGTCTCCCGGCAGGAGACAGCTGGAGCTGCCCCTCCTTGGCCTTGCTCGTGGGTCCCTGCCTCATCCTGGAAGTAATCCCCCCGAGCAAGCCTCCCTGAGCAGGATCCTCAGGAAACCCCAGCCCAGAATGGGAGACGCCAAAGACCTGGTGGGTGGCTCTGTCACCTCTCTCCTCTAGCTCTCCCTGCCGTCCGAGTTCCACCTCTACCCGGGTTCTCTGCCATTGCATCTCACAGAGCCTCCAGCTCAACACGACATAAGTTCATTTTCATTCATTCATCCACTCAGCTAGCAAGGAGCATGTCCATGCCAGGCCCACCCTTGGCGTGGGGAGCACAGCCCCGAAGGAGGCGGGAGCTCCTTACCCAGTGAGCTCATGGTCAGGGGGAGAAGAGCTAAACTAATGGCTCCGATCCAGGGCGATGGAGGGGCCGAGAAGCCCGAGACACACGTTGGCAGCTAGTGAATCTGGGCTTGGAGGGCAGGGAGGGGAGGGGAAGGCCCAGCCGGCTTCCTGAAAGTGGTGAGGCTTAAGTGGAGGAAAGGGCATTTCAGGCGGAGCCCTGCATTTGACTCCGTGGACATGCATAGAGCTGGAGTCCTCGTTCCTGCTGGGGAAACTGAGGCCAGGAGTATCAGAGAATGAGTTAGGGGCGGTTTTGATACCCAGCACAGTGCCTGGAACCTGACTCCATCCTGCTGCCTCCCGTTAAGTGAGCAGCACGCCAAGCACAGCTCAGGTGCCTCTGAGCCAGGAGCAGCTGCACCAGTAGGGCCAGGGGGCTGTGTGTCTGCCCTGCGGGGCCCTGAGCCCACTTCCAGGCTCTCCAGGGGGTTGTGCCGCCTCCGCGGGGCCTCCTGTCCAGGCCCTTACCTTTGGGTCCTATTGCCCAAAGCCCCCAGCTCTTCTGACCGCCTCTTCTGCCCTTTTCTTTCCTGCTTCTCTCGACCTTAAATCCAGTCCCTGTTCCTGATCTTCTCGGTCACAGGGTGACCTCTTTGGCTTTCCTGGGTGCTGTCCACCCCAGTCCCACCCTTCCGCACACTCAGCACCTTCTCACCTGCACGCCTGGCCCATGGGCTCTTTCCCAGCCGGCGGCTTTGCCATCTGCCCCTTCTCCCTGCTTCACCCCCATGGCCTTAGAGTCGCCTCTGATGAGCCACCCCTGACCCACCCGCAGGCCGGGTACGGTGGCTCCTACCATGTCCAGACATCAGTCCAGTAAATGCCATAGGATTCGGTCCCCAGTTGGGATGTTCAGCAGTTTGCGTGGGAAGGGGCAGAAGGGGAACGTGAGGCAATTTAGGACAGATGTTTTATTTTATTTTTTTTAAGATTTATTTATTCATGAAAGAGAGAGAGAGAGAGGCAGAGACACAGGCAGAGGGAGAAGCAGGTTCCATGCAGGGAGCCCGACGTGGGACTCGATCCCGGGTCTCCAGGATCACGCTCTGGGCCAAAGGCAGACGCTAAACTGCTGAGCCACCCGGGGATCCTCTGGACAGATGCTTTTTTAAAAAAATAAGATTTATATATTTATTTTAGAGAGAGAGAGAGAAAGCACAAGCTAGGGGAGGGGCAGAGGGAGAAGGAGAGAGAATCCCAAGCAGACTCCCATTGAGCACAGAGCCCGCTGTGGGGCTCAATCCCAGGACCCTGAGATCCTGACCTGAGGGTTGGACGCTTGATCGACGGAGCCACCTAGGCGCCCCAGGACAGTTGCTTTTTATTTCAGTTGCAATAGTTACAAGTTTAACGGAAAGTAGGAAAAATACTTAGCACATCCAACCTGTTATTACTGAGGATAACAGTGAGTTAAAAAGAGAGCCCGTTAGCAGTTAGCAGATTTCCTGAAGGTCAGCTCGCAAGTAAGAGAACAGGGAGACGTGCAGAAGCCGGGGTGGGCGTCCAGAGGGGCCGACATTTAGGACCCGTTCCCCATGCAAGGCCGTCCCTTGTAGAGCTGGAGGTGTCACTTGGTGGGTGAAACCTTTTCTGAGATCTTATGTTTTGCCTCAATGCTTGTAAAATTTTTTTCTACTTTACTCCAGAACAGTGTTGTTCTGTAGAACTTTCTACAACAGTGGAAGTGTTCTGTATCTGGGCTCTTTGGTTAGGTGCCACCAGCCGCAGGTGGCAGGTGGGCACTGGAAATGAGGCTAGTACTACTGAAGAACTGGATATTAATTTTGCTTAAAGTCAAGTTAAATTTGAATAACTGCAGGTGGCTAGTGGCCGCCACAGTGAACAACACAACTCTTGAGCACTGATTGCCGATACAAATGTAACAAGAGCCACGTGCTTAATTTAAATTTTCTAGTAACCATATTTTGTTTTATTAAAGTATTTGTTTTATATATATATGTATATATATATATATATATGATTTGGGATAAGTGTGATTTTTAACTTTTTAATTTATTTTATTTATTTTCAAAAGGTTTTATTTATTTGACAGAGATAGAGTGCAAACAAGCAGGGGGAGCGGGAGAGGGAGAAGCAGGTTCCCTGCTCAGGGGCTTGATCCCAGGACTCTGGGATCATGACTTGAGCCAAAGGCAGGCATTTAACCTACTGAACCACCCAGGGGCCCCTAATTTTATTTTTTAAAAATATTTTATTTACTTTTTTGAGATACAGCACAAGTGGGGGTTGGGGAGGAGAAGCAGGCTTCTTGCTGAGCGGGGAGCCCAACAAGGGGTTGATCCCAGGACCCCCGGATCGTGAGTTGAGCTGTAGGCAGATGCCTAACAAATTGAGCCATCAGGAGCCCCTTAATTTTATTTTTTTAAAAATATTATTATTATTATTTTTAGAGAGCATGTGAGCAGGGGTGAAGGACAGAGGGAGAGGGAGAGAGAGAATCATAAGCAGGCTCCGTGCCCGGCACAGAGCTCCCACATGGGACTTGATCTCAGGACTCTGAGATTATGACCTGAGCCCAAACCAAGAGTCAGACACTCAACCAACTGAGCCACCCAGGCGCCCCTCTTGTAGCTGCATTTTAAAAAGTGAAAGAAGGGGCACCTGGGTGGCTCAGTCAGTTAAGCGTCTGCCTTCGGCTCAGGTCATGATCCCTGCGTCAGCTCTCTGCTCAGTGGGGAGTCTGCTTCTCCCTCTGCCCCTCCCCCCTGCTTGTGCACGCTCTCTCTCTCTCTCTCCCTCTCTCTGTCAAATAAATAAATAAAATCTTAAAAAACAAATAAAAAGTGAAAGGAAACAAGTGAAATTAGCTTTAATAATTGATTTTAGTTAACCCAGCATATCCAAAATATTATTTCAAAAACAAAAAACAAAAAAAATATTATTTCAAGAAAACATACTACTAAATGTTATTATATAGTAACAGTGAGATACTTGACATTCTTTTTTCAGGCAAAGTCTTTGAAATCAGTTTTTTTTTTTTTTTATATTTATGATAGTCACAGAGAGAGAGAGAGAGAGAGGCAGAGACATAGTCAGAGGGAGAAGCAGGCTCCATGCACCGGGAGCCCGATGTGGGATTCGATCCCGGGTCTCCAGGATCGTGCCCTGGGCCAAAGGCAGGCGCCAAACCGCTGCACCACCCAGGGATCCCTAAATCAGTTGTGTGTTTTACATTGTAGCATGTCTCTAGGCAGATGTTAAAGTGTCAACAGTTAAAAGATAAAGCTCTGTTTAATGGGAAAAAAATTATTTTAAATTTTTTTTTAAAGATTTTATTTATTTATTTATGAGCGACACAGTGAGAGAGGGGCAGAGACACAGGCAGAGGGAGAAGCAGGCTCCATGCAGGGAGACCGATGCGGGACTCGATCCTGGGTCTCCAGGATCATACCCTGGGCCGCAGGCGGCGCCAAACCGCTGCACCTCCAGGGCTGCCCTTTTTAAATTTTTTTTTAAAAGATTTTATTAATTATTTATTTATTTATGAGCGACAGAGAGAGAGAGGGGGGCAGAGACACAGGCAGAGGGAGAGGAAAAAATTTTTATACTGCCGCAGTTAAATGTAAATGAACTCAAATCAAATCAAATAAATTCAGTCTCTCATTCTCCCTGGGCCCATTTCTAGTATGGCTGGTGGCTGCCCTACGACAGTGAAGCCATCTGTAGTTTTGTGTGGAATACCTTCCCCGGGTTTGGGTGACACTGATACTCTGGGCCCCGCACCATGTCCATCGCAGAGCATCGTGTGTCCCTGGCTCTGAGGAGCCCAGCGGTGGCTTCGGGCCGGGTGATGGGTCTGCCCTGGCCTCTCCCCCATGCAGGGGGCCCTGTCCCCGTGTGCAGCCCTCCCTTTCTCCCCCACTCCGCCCCCCGGCCCTCTGATGATGTGCAGCAACCCGCATGTGGTCAAGGCTTCCGTGGACACAAGAGAGGTGCTTGTCCAGTTCTGCCATAAAAATAAGGCCTGGTCCCCAGCGAAGCTGTCAATCGTGACTTCTGGTCTCCTTCACCAGCCATCCCCGGGGATCCCGAGCCCCACGGTGGTCTGCAGGGTGGGCGTGGATGCCAGGTGGGCCCTCGGGGCCCGGGAGCAGCTCTCCTGTTCTGACTCAGGACTCGCCCGCCCCCACGCTGAGTTCTGGACTTGATGACCTCGTGGGCTCCACGAGGGCAGGGGCTGGGTGGTGCCTTGTTCGTCACTGTGTCCCCAGCCGCAGCGTGGTGCCCACGCCCATGGGATGAATAAGTGTCCTTGCGAATGGAAACCTTTCCTTCCTTCCCTCCTCTCGCCCCTGTTCCTCCCACCCTCAGCCTCTGACCACTCTGCACCCCTCAGCCTGGCAGGCCCCCCTCTTCCTACAGCTGTTGAACCCGAGCCACCCTTCAGCTACCCGGCCCGCACCCCCTCCCCTTGCCTGCTGCGCGGCCTCCTGCTGGAGGATCACTTGTGGGTGTGGGTCTCCCCCTCCAGGACGTGAACCCCTTGAGGACAGAGCTGTGACTTGCTCATGTCTGCGCTGCCGACCCCGTGCCATCGTGGCAACAGACCCAGGGCGCGGCCCTGAGCCTGGAGGTTAGGAGTGGGCCCCTGGCCTGCTGAGCACCCATTTGGGTCCTCCCACCAGGGTGTCACTGAGGGCTACAATGGCACCATCTTCGCCTATGGCCAGACGGGCAGCGGGAAGTCCTTCACCATGCAGGGCCTGCCGGACCCACCTTCCCAGAGAGGCATCATCCCCAGGGCCTTCGAGCACGTTTTTGAGAGCGTCCAGGTAGGGACCTCATCGCGGGATGGGGCAGGGCTGATGCTCAGGGCCTCGGGGCCTCCCAGATGTCAAGGGGACTGGTCCTGGGCTCCTCTGCCCGAGGCACGGACCCTGAGCACTTTGGAGCCTGCAGTGACTTGGTGCAGACAAGGCGGCCACCCTGGTTCTGACAAGGGGAGGGGAGGGGAACTTCACACTGAGAAAATCCTGCTTCCCGGTTCCATGGTTTTCTCCTGCCGTGTTTGGGCTTTAGCATGTCCCTTGCTGTCCCACGTGGACTGATGATCCCAAGCACCAGCCCCAGAAGCGGTGGGAACAATCGAGCCTCCTGTTTTATTAAGCAGTTGCTACAGACCGAGCCCAGTAGTGCAAAGCCCTTTGCATGAGTGACTCACAGAACCCCCCACCCTGGCCCAGGACATCACTGTTGTCCCCATTTTCGAGATAGGGAAGCCTAGACCTATAGCCCTTATGTGCTGGGCAAGAGCAGTTATCCCAGTGTCCAGGCTGCAGGAGAGAATTGCCCCGGTGGCCACTCGTGGCTGCGAGCAAGATTCCTGCATCTGGGAAATGGCAGAGTGTGGACTCCGACCCTGCTCAGCCTCAGAGCTGCTGCACCTGCTCCCACGACTCATTTTGGTGCCCCCAGGAACACTAGCGACAAGGGGGGAGCAGACCATAGCCAGTGCTTGGTCCTTCCCTGTGGCCTCAGTTTCTCTGCCTGAATGACGGGCAGGCCTCTCCCACTTCCTTTCCCACGAGGCTGTGGGGCGAGCATGCGACGGTAGCAATACGAGAATTACGCAAGTCAGAGAAGCCCAAGGGCCCACTGAGCCTGAGAGGAGGGGCGGACAGCTTGCTAGGCAGGCAGGCGGGCCAGGAGGGGTTGGGGTCTCCCCTCCCCCTTGACATCACCTCTCCTGCCGCGATGTCCTTTCGTGCAGTCCTGGCTGCAGAGGGCTTAGGTGGCAGGATCAGGTCTGGTGGCGGGTGCTCAGGTGTCTCTGCTGCCCTGTCCACTCCTGCAGTGCGCAGAGAATACCAAGTTCCTGGTCCGGGCCTCCTACCTGGAGATCTACAATGAAGATGTCCGTGACCTGCTGGGGGCTGACACCAAGCAGAAGCTGGAGGTGAGTGTGGACGTGGCTTGGGCAGGTAGGGGCCGTAAGTGGGGAGGCTGGTGTTGGGTGGTGCTCCCTCAGAAACACAGTGAAGGTATCCTGGGGGCACAGGTGCGGCTCAGACTAGAGCGGGGACTTTGGAACTTGAATTTTGGAGGATCCTCAGAGTCCCTGTTGTAGGGGAGGGGCTCAGAGGCCTACCCCCAACCACACAACGGGGGGCTGGACCTTACTGGGGTAATGCCACCTGTATCTGGTGAAGTAGATGGAGTTTTGTGATAAATTGCATTTGAAAAATGGGTTCCACTTCTATTTTTTTTAAGATAGATTTATTTATTTATTTATTCATTCATTCATTCATTCATTCATTCATTCATTCATTCAGAGAGATGTAGAGACACAGGCAGAGGGAGAAGCAGGCTCCCTGCAAGGAGCCCAATGCAGGACTTGATCCCAGGACCCTGGGATCATGCCCTGAGCTGAAGGCAGATGCTCAACCACTGAGCCACCCAGGTGCCCCTGGGTTCCACTTTTTTTTTTTTTTTTTTAAGATTTTATTTATTTATTCATGAGAAACACAGAGAGAAAGAGAAAGGCAGAGACACCGGCAGGGGGAGAAGCAGGGTCCACGCAGGGAACCCGACGTGGGACTCGATCCCGGGTCTCCAGGGTCATGCCCTGGGCGGAAGGCGGCGCTAAACTGCTGAGCCACTCTGGCTGCCCTGGGTTCCACTTCTAAAACATTATTTTGAAAGTTTCTAAGAGCCCCAAAAGCTAGAAAGAGGGTAACAATGATTATCATTTATCGAGCCCTGTTTGCTGACTGCTTTATGCACATGATCTTATTACGAGTCCCAGTGATCCTGTTGGGTAGCTGCTATCTGCATCGTCCCTGCGTAGGAAGGGATGCTTAGAGGTGTTAATTTACTTGCCTATGTTTGTGGCCCACAATGGACTTAAACCCAGGTCTGTGTGACTTCAAGATCCTGAATCTCAAACCTGCCATTTCCCTGCTGTTCATGGCTTCAGATTCTGAGACTTTGTTTATCTTCACAAAGGGCCTGGTGTGGGGGCTCCCAAGTACCAGCAACATGACCTTATAAAGCAAGGGTTGAAGAGGGTGGTGAGGACAAGCTGCTCACAGGGCCTGGCACACAGAAGGCATCCAACAGGCAGTGGCATCACTTGCCGTGAGGGGGTCACACAAGATGGGCAGAGAACTTGGCTGACCCTCTGGGGAGCCCAGTGAGGTCAAGGGACCAGCCAGGACTGGACAGCCAGTTGGTGGCAAGGCTGGACCTGGTTCTAGGCCTTAGTGTGAGCCCTTGATTATGTGTCCTCTCTGGGACTCTTTAAATGCCAGGTGGGCCAGGTCAGGTCCAGGGGGGCCAGGCCAGTGGAGGGAGGCTGAGCTGGTTCTGTGGCCAGAGCGCCGGCGGCTGCCCCTCGACTCCGGTGCTTCTTATCTGACCACGCAGCCAGCGGACCTCCCAAGAGGCCCACGGCCAGCACTGGGAGTGGGCCCAACTCCTTCAGAATCAGTGCCCGAGCTGAAAGAGAAGGTGCCTAGGAAGCCACAGAGTCAGAGTTGGGTATTTTCTTCCTTTTTTTTTTTTTTTTAATATTTTATTTATTTACTTGATCAAAAGAGAGTAGGGAAGGGCAGAGAGTGAGGGGGAAGAAGAGGGAAAGAATCCAAAACAGACTGCACTGAGCACACAGCACAACGCAGGGCTCGATCTCACGACCCTGAGATTGTGACCTGAGCTGAAACCGAGTCAGACGCTCAAAGGTCAACCAACTGAGCCACTCAGGTACCTCCCCAGGGTGGACACTTTCTATGACAAACTTCTTAAGTCTTTCCCAGGGCACGTGCCTTAACAGTCACAGGATGGGGGGCAGAGCCAGGTGAAGGGGCCGCAGCCGCCGCCTCCCAGCCCTCCTGACCCTCGATGACCCAGGATGGCTCAGGATGTCTGAATTGCCTGGTTCCCCCCAGTCCCTACCCATGTAGGGGGCAGGGCTATTTCCCTACTCAGCTTGAGCCTCCCAACTTGTCCCCTGATCACCCCCTACTGGCCCTTGGGAGGGGGTGTCTGTGAGTTCCTCTGACCCGCAACCACTCGTGCAAGTGAACAAACCAGACCTCAGGGAGCAAGTGTCTTGAACAGTTTGTTTGTTCTGGCCATATTGTAGAAAACTCCTGAAATATTTGAGCTGGAAAGCCCCATAGAGAGCTTCTAGTGAGCCCTTGCCTAGTACAGATGAGGAAACTGAGTCCCGCAGGGGAAAGGACTTGTGGCCCTGTGTGCCAGGGCCACACAGCTAATTACCTGTAATAGTGTTGGTACAAGAGCTTGTGGGATCTGAACAGTCAGGTGCTTTCCTCCCAAATTTTGGGGGATCAGCTATAAAGAAAACCCCTAGGGCAGTAAGAAGCCAGTAGTGGGTTCCAGTCAAGGGAGGCACATCCATCAGACGATCCCTTCATTCAGCAAAGACTGGGGAGACCTCTGGGTGCCAGGGGCCGGGCCACTTGCTACAGCAGGTCCGTGCGGGTGTGGCCGCCCTTCCTCCCAGTCCCCATTCTGCCGGGATGGCCTGGCCCCTCCTCCTCAGCTCACGACAAACACAGCAGTGCTTTGCCTTTTCTGTGCAGGAACCTCCAGCCCCCACCTGGAGGCTTTCTACTGTCTTCTCTATCCCGGAGCTGGAGCAGCTGAGTCATAGCTCAGCCCCCAGACAGGGAGACGCGGAGGGGAAAGGCACGGGCCTTGCTCCCACACATCAGTTCCCAAAGGCCAGCCTGGGGGTTCGGGGGCCCCTGCTGGCCCGCACGGGGCAGCAGGAGGCGCTCCTCCCCTCCTTCAACCCCAGGCCCTGAGGGCTGGCAGCTGTGCCCTTGCCCCAGCTGGGCCCCAGGCCTCAGGCTCGGTGGGTCAGGCTGCCCCTGGGGGCGGGGGCGGGGGCTGCCAGTGACAGGTGCTCTCTGAGACACTCCCCACCCAGGCACTGGGGGGCGTGACCCGCTCTCTCCCGGAGAAGGTGCAGATGGGTGCTCCTGTGAACCTCAGAACAGCCTTGGGAGGAGGTGCGGCTCTGCTCCTTCATTACGGAGGAGGAAACTGAGGCTCAGTGCGCCTGGGTGAGCCAGCCCCGGGGTACGCAGTCAGGAAAGGGTGAGGCTGGATTTGAACCCACGTGGCCAGGCCCCGCAGCCCAGCCCTGAACCCGCGCCTCACACAGCGCCTGATGGTTTGGGGAACTCGAGGTGAGTAGAAGGGCTGCGCGGTGGCTCAGCGGTCTAGCGCCGCCTGCGGCCCAGGGCCTGATCCTGGAGTCCCGGGATCGAGTCCCGCATGGGGCTCCCTGCGTGGGGCCTGCTTCTCCCTCTGCCTGTGTCTCTGCCTCTCAATCTCTCCCTCTCTCCCTCTCTCTCTCTCTCTGTGTATGCGTGTGTGTGTCTCTCATGAATAAATAAATAAAATATTAAAAAAAAAGAGGTGAGTAGAAGAGCTGGGCGGGGGACTTGGGGAAGCAGTTTCGCTCCGTCCCCCAACCACCACGCACGGTGGAGGTGAGGCCCCCGGGGTGTCACTGTGGTGCCCCGGCCCCGGCGGGGTCGCAGGGTGGAGTGGCTGCTCGGGCACTCAGAGCCTCGGTGGGAGAGCAGGGCTGAGGCCCAGCCCCAGCGTGGAGGCGGCTTCAACCACCCTCACTTTGTGGGGTCTCCTGCTTCTGTCCTTTGAGCTCCATCCTCACCCCACGTCCGAGTCCGGGCCAGCCCTGGCCAGCTCCCCTCCATCACCGGGGGGCACTCCAGCCTCTCCCCGCGCTGCTCCGCGCCGAGTCGCCCGTGACCCCGCTGCTGCCCTGCTGGTAGCCGGGGAGCTTGGGCAGCGCCCTCCCCAGCTCGGCGGCCGGTGGCTTCTCCACCCCGCGAAGCCCTGTCCTTCGGTGGTCGGGGTCTGGGTGCTTCTCGGCTCGAGCAGTGCGGGCGAGCGGGTGAGGCCACCCCCGGCCCCGGGACCCCGCCGCTGCCTGGGCGGGAGCGCCTGGGCCTTCTGTGGCTCGACCAGCGGGGACCCGGCCTGTCCTAGTTCGTTCTGCTCTTGCCCGAGTGGCTTTACCTCCTCACGCTGGAAAAACACTGCATTCAGAGCTCCGTGTCCGCCACACAACGACGTGGCTGCCTGGAGAGGAAGCAGGGAGCAGTCAGACAAATTAGTTTCCCCGCTGCCGTCACCCGAGGCCTGCAGGCCTGTCTGAGCTGAGGGCCGTGGGCGTGCTGGGCAGCAAGCGGCCCTTCGCTGGCCATGATCCGAGGGTCTAGGAACGTTCCCGTTTCCCCGGAGCCACAGCAGAGAGGTGACAGGAGTCGTGTTGACAGGGCGAAAGAAGCTTTCAGAGCCTTTGGGTGACTCCAGGGTCAGCCCCCGGGAGCTGAAGGTCCCGGTCTAGAAGCCACCTTCATAATCATAGCACCACTACCAACGACAGTGAGGACGGCAGCTGGCATTTATGGGGCACCTGCCCCGTGCCGGGCGCTGTGCCAAGCATGGGATGGGCCGTATTTGCCTGGATCCCCGCCGCCTCCCTACAGGGACGGGTATCTCATACCCATTTTACAGATGTGGAAACTGAGGCCCAGAGAGGTTAAGCTACTGGCTCGGGGCCCCACACAAGGAAGAGGTGGGGTGGGTTTGAGGCTGGTTCCCCCCGGAGCAGAGACCCTGCCGGTTGCAGGGAATTTGAGGTGCCAGCCTGCACTGCAGGAGGGCGGGGGGGCCTGAAGTGGGCCCTTCCCTGGGTTCCTTGGGGGTCCCCGGGCCCAGCCGGCTCTGAGCCGTGCCCGCTGCCCGCAGCTGAAGGAGCACCCGGAGAAGGGCGTGTACGTGAAGGGGCTGTCCATGCACACGGTACACAACGTGGCCCAGTGCGAGCGCGTCATGGAGGCCGGCTGGAAGAACCGCTCGGTGGGCTACACGCTGATGAACAAGGACTCCTCGCGCTCCCACTCCATTTTCACCATCAGCATCGAGATCTACGCCGTGGGTACGTGGGGCTGGGTGGGCCGGGGCCCCCGGAGCCGGGTTCCCACTTCTGGATGACCCCTCGCGTCCTGAGGTCGGGCGGGTCCCATCGGAAACTGGGGGAAGATGCTCGAACTGCCTGGAGGCAACCCGAGGACCCTCCTGAGCCAGGGCCCATGTTTCCGGGACAAACGGCCTCGCCGACGGTGGTACCGGCAGCTCCCACTGAGCACCTGCCACGTGCCCCGCAGTTGACATGCCGCAGCTCACGTCCTCCTTGCAGCGCCCCGGGAGGTGGCGGCCAGCATCACCCCCATCTTACAGATGAGGACACCGAGGTCCTGCAACCAGAAAGCATTGGAGCTGGGCCTCGATCCCAGGGCTCCATCCAGCGTGTACTTCCCAGGCCTTTAGGATTCTCCTCTTTCTCTGCAGTGCTCCCCACCCTTCCCTTTCTGGAAGAGTCCCGAGGAAGGGAAGGGGAAGGGAAGCAGCTGGTATTTCTGGCCGCCAGTAGCGGCTGTGCTGAGCACTTCACGGGCTGCCTTCCGTTTACACCCCGTGGCCGTCCTAGAGGCAGGCATTCTAATCGCCAAGTCACAGATGGGGAAACTGAGGCTCTAGGCTCTGCCGTGGCTTGCTTGTGCAGGGTCCCACTGATGAGCAGGGGAACTGGGATTCGAACTCGAGTCAAGCGATTTTCCCCAAGTTTCATAGCTAGTAAGACATGGAGTCAAGATGGGGCCCCCCCCAAATCTGCCTTCTAAGCCTGTGCTCTGAGCCCCTGCTACCAGCAGTGCGCGACTCCTGTCACCCTCCGCACCAGCATTTGCCGCGTCCCCAGGGCCTCGGTCACCGCAGGACCGGGGTTGTTCTCGGGGACGGACCCCTGCTGTGTGCTGGGCCCCGGGTCATCTCTGTGAAACTGCTCTCCGCGCACTCCTCCCAGCACCCAGCCCGAGTGGGAGCTGCTGTTAGTCTCCTTCTGTGGTTGTGAGAATTGAGGATCAGAGAGGTGCATGGCTCTGCTGAGGTCACACAGCGGGGAGGAGGCAGGGCTGGGCTGGGAACCAGGTCCCAGGGCCTCCAAAGCCTGCAAAGTCTCTTTTGCAGTGAAGGATACAAGGCCCCGGGGACCCAGTCACCTCCCCCCAGCCTTGGCCCCACGGGAAATCTGGAGGAGCTAATGTGATCACTGAAAGAAATCCCGCTGCACTCAGAGAATAGTCTGGACCTTCCAGCCCCGGCTCCCCGAGCCAGGCAGCCCTGTGTTCTGACCTGGGGTCCACCACTTAGCAGCAGCGTGACCTCGGGCAAGTAACATGCCTTCCTGAGCCTCAGTTTCCTCTTCTGTAAGATGGGGACAGGGGATAGCACCTCCCTCAGGGGCTCCTATGTGGCGGAATGAGGCCCTCGGTGGTGGGAGCGCCCAGCGCCTGGTGACTAGGTGCCCCCCGTGGGGCTCACCCAAAGACCCTCACCCTCTGCCGGTCCCTCTGCAGATGAGCGGGGCAAGGACCACCTCCGGGCGGGCAAGCTGAACCTGGTGGACCTGGCGGGCAGCGAGCGGCAGTCCAAGACGGGTGCCACGGGGGAGCGGCTCAAGGAGGCCACCAAGATCAACCTGTCGCTGTCGGCCCTGGGCAACGTCATCTCGGCCCTGGTGGATGGGCGCTGCAAACACATCCCCTACCGGGACTCGAAGCTGACGCGGCTGCTGCAGGACTCGCTGGGCGGCAACACCAAGACGCTGATGGTGGCCTGCCTGTCGCCCGCAGACAACAACTACGACGAGACGCTGAGCACGCTGCGCTACGCCAACCGGGCCAAGAGCATCAAGAACAAGCCACGCATCAACGAGGACCCCAAGGACGCCCTCCTGCGCGAGTACCAGGAGGAAATCAAGAAGCTGAAGGCCATCCTGGCCCAGCAGATGGGCCCCAGCAACCTGTCAGGTGGGAAGCGGGGGTTGGAGGTGGCAGGGAGGGCCCGGCCTGGGGAGAAAGGCCCTCTCCCGTGGCCTCCTGCCGCGGGCCGCCCACCCAAGAGATCAGAGGTGCCGCCCCATCTCCTCTCCTCCTGGGAGCACAGCTTGGTGATGGCCACATGGTACTGCTCCCTGCTGGGCTCAGGAAGCCGTGTGTGTGTGTGTGTGTGTGTGTGTGTGTGTGTGTGTGTGTGTGTGCGCGTGCGCGCGCGCTTCCCGCCTCCAGGCCGTGCATCCACCGTCCCAGCCACCTGCCTGCCGTCTCTGTGGCAGCATCGTGATGCTGTGCCGCTGAGCAGCAGGGTGACTCACCCCCCACGTCCCACCCCCACTCCCACTTAGGCACCTTGTGATCGCAGCTCTCACACCCAGGTGTTTGGCTTCAGCTGGCAAGTAGGAATCCACCTATCCGTGCAGCTCAGGCCTTGTGGGGGCCTTGCAAGCTCCAAGGTGTTATTTACTTGAAAATCCCTTGGGGAAGGGAACTCAAAAGAGCCTGAGTCCATCTATTCACTCCTCCACCTCCCTTCCCACCTTCCTCTGTCCATCCATTCTACGTGCCTGTTCATCTGCTCACCCATCCACCCATCCATCCACTCATCCACTCACCTATTCACCCATCCATCCACCAACCCATCCATCCATCCACCAACCCATCCACCCACCCATCCACCCATCCATTTACCCACCCACCCATCCATCTATCCACCCCTCTATCCATCTACCCACCTACCCATTTATGCATTCATCTACCTACCCTTCTGTCTACACTCACCCTCCCACCCACTCCATTATTTATGCATTATCCATTTATCCATTTAATCCACTCATCCCTTCACGCATTCTATCTACCCATCTCATCCGTCCTGCCATCTATACATCCATCTATTCGTTCACTCCATGCTGCCATCCATCTTTCTGTCTGTGCTTCCACTCATCCACCCATCCATCCATCCAAAGCCCCCTGCGTGTGGACCTGCTACGGACACCGGCATATGGAGATGGATCAGATCCAGGCTCTGCCTCCTGGGCATCCAGTCTCCTGGGGGAGAAGGACACTCCAGCAGACCATCAAGTACATGTAGGCCAGAGAGAAGTGGCCACTGCAGGGCAGAAGGGAGTCCAACACCAAGTCTGTCTGGCGGTAGGGTGTGGTCAGTCCGGGAAGGCTTGGAGTGTGAGCTCGATGGTGGGGGGGCGACGGGGGTCGGGGTGGACTCGGCATTGCTTGGTTGGCAGGTGAAAGGTGGGCTAAGAGCTTGTTTCTTTCTCTAGGACTTAGCTGGCCCTCCGAGGGGCCGCCTCTCCCTGGCCAGCAGTCCCCCATGAAATCAAACATCACAAAATACAGAAAAATTTTAAAACAGTCGCTACACAGCATCTTCTGGACTCCAGATTTGAACATCCAGCTGTGTAGCAGTCCTTACCAACCTAGCGTGTCTGACACTGAGCTCCTGACCGCCCCCAACCTGCTTGTCCCTCCAGAGGCGATGGCTACACTCTCCTTCCCAGTGTCCACGTCCCCAACCATGGGGTGGCCCTTGGTTTCTTGTTTTTGCTCAAACCCATACCTGGAGCTGTTCACTGCTGTCCTGAGTTGCTAGCAGGTCCTACCTGAATTACTGCAGATCACCCCCCTAACAGGTTTTGGGGTGTCTGCCCTTGTCTCCCTCAGTACGTTCCCCACACAGCACCCAGGGAGGTCTGTTCAAATGCGAGTCCTCTGATGGCCCTGCGCAAACCCTCAGGACTGGTTTGTCTGAATCAAAGGCAAAGCCCTCAGCACAGCTTCCAGCGTCCCCACGATCCACCCCATTCCTCTCTGAGCTCCTCTGCACCCATTCTCTCTCTCCCTCCCTCTGCTCCAGCCATACTGGCTCCCCGGCTGTTCCTGGCCATCCAGGCTCACACCTGCCACAGGGCCTTTGCACACTGCTCCCTTCTGCCTGGAAAGCTCTTCCCCAAGATCCCTGCCTGCTTCTCTCTCCCACTTCCTTCAGGTTGCTGCCTCTGCCTTCCCTTATCTAAGAGGTCCTCCCTGAACACAACTGTTTACATTGCAACCCTTCCCCTTGGTTCTACTCCTGAGCACCCTCCCTGCTCTCTTACTAGAACGCATCCCCTTGTAACATGTTAGCATCTCGCTTATTTATTTTGTGTGCCTTCTTCCTCCCACTGAAAACTCAACATGGGTGTGGGGTTTGGTCTGTTTTGTGCAATGCTCGGTCCTCAGTGCCTAGAACATGCAGGTGCTCAAGAGATATTTGTTGAATGACTGAGTAAATTAGTATTTTATGTAGAGACGTGCTTGAAAGAAATCCAATCCTGTGACATGTGTTTTGAATAAGCCTGTAGTGTTTTCTTGATGGATTTCTGATTGGTGCCTGCAGAATGTGTGCGCCTTGGTCACAGCCCTCACTTCTGTCCTTCTCTCAGCCCTGCTGTCCAGTCAGGTCCCCCTAAACCCTGTCCAGAGTGAGGAGAAGCTGGCGCCCCCCTCTGCGCTCCAGTCTGACACAGAAGCCGAGAAGCAGCTGATTCGGGAGGTGAGACCCCTGGCAGGGGGACGGGTGGCAGGCAGGGGTGGGGAGGCTGGGAGCCATGGTGAGGCTGTGGGGGCCTGGGGCCCAGGCTGTGGGGGGCAGACTGGGTAAAGCCTGGAGACTGAGTCCTGTGGGCTGGAGGGCTGGGAGAAATCGGCCAACGTCCCCAAGGGCTGCCCATGACAGGCAGAGGCTTTTACTGTTTGGGGAGGGGCTCAGTGTGGTCTCCCAGATGGACTTCGTCCTGGCCCCTGCGAAGGTTCTGGGAGTTCAGCTGCTCCTTGCCATTCCTCTGCCTGCCTGGAGGCTCCCAGATGGGGCCGATGTCAGGTCATCTCTGGAGCCCTGGGCCTGGCTCCTGGAGAGGTGCGGGGAGAGGACCTTCAGGGATGGCTGGGCCCAAGCCCACAGAATGAGAGAAATCATGTCTTAGGGGTTCAGAGTGGGTTCGGGATTCAGGTAGCAACAGGTGGACAACAGTCACAAAACAGTAGGGCTTGGGGGGTTGGCCAGGGGCTGGGATGGAAGCTTCCCGCCTGGAGGAAGCCTGGTTGGATGAGCAGGGACCCTGGCCTGGTCACCAGAGAGGAGACCTGGTCCGGCCTGGCTGCTCCAAGGACCCAGTGGTTGGTGGGTCCTTCTGCCCCAGGGATGGCGTGGCCTGGTCTTCATGGTTTAGCTCTGTGGACGCCCCGTCCGAGCATGACCACCTGCTGTGGCCACCAAGGCTTTCCTCGGGCCCTGGTGTTTCTTCTGGGAGCCACAGCTGGAGGAAGAGGTGTAGGTGTCTGTCTCCCCTCTCTCCTTCCTTCCTTCCCATTTCACTTAGGACTCTCCTATTTACTGAGCACCTATGTGCCTGGGACCGTGCTTTCCTTTCCACTCCAGAACCAGTCAGGGCACTCGGGGTGGGGGTGGACCCTGTGTGGAGCGATGAGGGGCCCGGGCCAGGGATGGGCTCAGCTGTGAGCCGCAAGTGTGACTCTGGGCTTCAGTCTCCTGACTGCACCAGGGAAAAGGGGGGATTTGGACCAGAAGATTCCACCCAGCTTTTACTTTCTGCAAGTCCAGCCCCTGGTGGGCTCCGTGCCCTCAGGCAGGCTGCTGAAGCTCTCTGAGCCCCTGGATTGGTGCAACAGCAGCTTTCCCGCTGCCGTGACAGGGGGACCGGTCTTCTCACCACCAGGCCACAGAATTGGCACCAAGCAGGACTCGGGGAGGTGGGAGGGAGGCCTGGGTTTGCAAGCGTTTCTTGAGTACCTGCTGGCGTTGGGCCCTGCAGCTGGAGGGGGTGCCGGGGGGCCACGGAAGAGTTGTTCTCTTTCGAGTATTGGAGGTGACCGAGCACGTTGTGTAACTGCTGGAGGTGATCTAGCACTGAGAGAAGTCGGCGCTCCAGGAGGGAGAAGGGGGTTGGGAGCAAAGTCGCTGAGCCGGTGGCTTAGCTTCATGTGGCTTGTCCCCTATCACAGGAGGACGAAGAGGTTTCGGGCAGGCCTGTGGGTGGTCGGGAAGGTGAGGGCCGGGAAGGTGAGGGCAGCTCAGTGTTCTCTGGGAGGCAGGTGAAATGGGAGGGGTGGAGGGTTGCAGAGGGAGGGAGCGCGGAAGGACCCAGGAGGGGCACAGGGGCACTTAAGAGGCCCCCTGTGGTTTGGGGCCTCACATTTACGACTGGGACTGGAAGTTGGCACTGCTGTACGTGTGCCTGTATGTGTATGCATGTGTGCATGTGCCTGTGTGTGAGCATGTGCATGTGTGTGCATGTGTGCATGTGTGAGCAAGCATATGCATGTGTGTATGCATGTGTGCACATGTGCCTGTGTGAGCATGTGCGTGTGTGTGCATGTGCCCATGTGCATGTGCGTGAGCATATGCATGTGTGTATATGCGTGTGTGCATGTGCCTGTGTGTGAGCATGTGCATGTGTGTATGCGTGTGCCTGTGTGCGTGTGTGTATGTGTGCATGTGTGCCTGAAGGAAGCTCACAATCCATGCAGTGGAGCGGCAGAGTGGTGGTGGGTCTCCTGAGAGGTGATCAGGGAGGGCCTCTTGCAGGAGGTATCACTGAGCGGAGGCCTGAGGGAGAGCCTGCTGGGGGGCGAGGACAAGGGCCCTGAGGCGGGGGTGGGGGGGCATGGGCCTGTCCAGCGAGCAGCAAGTGGCCCATGTGCCCCATTTGGCAAAAATGAGGTATAGTCACGGGGTGGACCGTCTGGATTGCTGGGGACTCGGGTAGCGTCGAGAGGCTTGGGTTTTGTTCTCGAACATAGGAAGCCGCTGAGACGTGGTCTAGCGGGCAGGAGTGAGGGTGCGTGTGGGGCAGGGGCAAGAGGCGGACGGGCCGGGAGGCTATTGGGACCAGCGCTGGGGTGACGGCAAAGATGGAAGGAGAAGCAGAGGAGTAAAAATGTATTTCGTCCTCGACAGGTTGAGGATCATCTGGTTAAAACATGTTTATTGACGAGCAAAGGTGTTCGTGATGTATCGCTGTGTGGAAAGTCATATATTATTAGTCCATTAAAGATGCAGAGCAGGGGAGCACCTGGGAGGCTCGGATCGTTGAGCATCTGCCTTTGGCTCAGGTCGTGATCCCAGGGTCCCGGGATCGAGTCCCGCTTCGGGTTCCCGGCTGAGCAGGGAGTCTGCCTCTCCCTCTGCCTCTCCTTCTCCCCCTGCTTGTGCCCTCTCCCTCTGTCTCTCTCTGTCTCAAATGAATAAATAAAATCTTTAAAAAAAATGCAGAGTAGGGGCGCCTGGGTGGCTCAGGTCGGGCGTAGGATGGAGCCTCGCACTGGGCTCTGCGCTCAGCAGGGAGTCTGCTGGAGATTCTCTCCCTCTCCCTCTGCTCCTCCCCCTACACTCTCTCTCTCTAATAAATAAATGAAATCTTTTTAAAAATGCAGAGCAGGGCAGCCCCAGTGGCTCAGCGGTTTAGCGCCACCTTCGGCCCAGGGCCTGGTCCTGGAGACCCAGGATCGAGTCCCACGTCGGGCTCCCTGCAAGGAGCCTGCTTCTCCCTCTGCCTGTGTCTCTGCCTCTCTCTCTCTGTGTCTCATGAATAAATAAATAAAATCTTTAAAAAAATGCAGAAGTAAAGTTCAGAAGGGTCTTCACCCGCCAATATCGTCCTCGTGTTGTGTAGGAAATTTTGACTCTATTCTTTTGACTTCTTGGTATTTTCCGGGTTGTTTGATTGACAGCGGAGGCGAACCCAATGATGTGACGCTGCCAACCCCCGTGTCCCCCCTGCCTCCCCGCCCCCTCCCAGGAGTACGAGGAGCGCCTGGCCCGGCTGAGGGCCGACTATGAGGCGGAGCAGGAGTCCCGGGCCCGGCTGGAGGAGGACATCACTGCCATGCGCAACTCGTACGACGTGAAGGTGTCCACGCTGGAGGAGAACCTGCGCAAGGAGACAGGTGGGCGCCCGGCCCGGGCTGTCACGAGGTGGCCGGCCGGCTCCCTTCCCCATATTACTAACGGATGTTTATAGAGCACTTCCTGCACGCCAGGCTCAGTTCTAGTTACGCCTCACGGCAGCCCCGCAAGGCAGCTACCGCAATGATCCTCATTTGGTAGGTAAGGAAACTGAGGCACAGAGAGGGTGAGTAACTTGTCCATGGTCACACAGCTGGTAGAGTCGAGTCAGGATGGGAACCCAGGCAGTGTTCTTATCCACACAGCATTGCACCCGGGAAACCTTGGCCGCAGGCTGGGCCCTAGCCGAGGCTGAGCTAGCCTCACAATGTATCTCCCATATTTCATAGGTAAGTTCCTTCCCCCAGTTCCTTCTCCCGGTTCTGGTCTCCTCTCCTTTCTGAGACCGCCTGTTACCAAAGCAACCACATCCCAAAATAAGGATTCAATTATTAGCAAGGACTTTCACCTAGCTGAAGGTTTTCGTTGTGTTTTGTATATTCCGGAATGTTCCTCCCTACCATTATCATCCAAACACCTGTGCTGCCAGGCAGCTCCGACTTCCTGGTACTCACATAAATACTGTAAAATCCATCTTTTTTTTTTTTTCAATTTTTTATTTATTTATGATAGTCACAGAGAGAGAGAGAGAGGTAGAGACAGGCAGAGGGAGAAGCAGGCTCCATGCAGGGAGCCTGATGTGGGACTCGATCCTGGGTCTCCAGGATCATGCCCTGGGCTAAACCGCTGAGCCACCGGGGCTGCCCCACAGTGTTCATTTAACTCCCACGGATCTAGCATAGCCTGTGGACGAGAGCCCTGAGCTGGGTGCCGCTGTCTCCTTGCTGATCAGGAGCTCTCGGCCTTGGAGGCAGTAAGACCCACAGGGCAGTCACCTTATGTATTAAGAGCAGACCCAAGGCAGGGTGGGAAGAGCCCAGCAACTAATGGCTATGGAGGCCAGAGGATGGAGAGCTCCTGGTGCCAGTCAGGGAAGACTTCCTGGAAGAGGAGGAAGGAGACAGAGTCTGAGTTCTGATCGAGGAGATGGGAGGCCAGTATTTGGGGGCCTGGGAGGCCCTGACTCTTAAGCCCATCCCTTAGAGACAGCGCACTTGGGACCGGCTCCCAGGGGGTCGCTCATCCCACTCCGTGAGGAGCTAAAGGGAGTCTCCACTCGCAGAGGCTGTCCTGAAGGCGGAGGTCCTCAAGGCGCAGGGCATGTCCAGGGCCGAGTTTGCCAACAGGTCTGAGCACTCCCCCGCCTTCCACTATGAGACGGCCGTGAAGCCTGAGATCTACTCCATGGCGCACACCCTGCCCGGCGAGGATGTCTCCAAGACTGAGGTTTCTCCCGGGTTCGAGGAGCTGCCCAAGGCGGAGACCTCCAAGTCTGAGCTGTCTCTGGGGTCTGATGAGTTGTCCGGGTTCGAGGAGACCTCCATGTCCGAGGCCTTCCCCGGGCCTCGGGACGAGGCGGAGGCCAAGGGCAGATACTTCCCAGACCGGTGCCTCCACGGGGAGGCCACAGAGCCGCTGCAGGAGGGGCCTGTCCCCCAGGAGGAGGAGGAGGAGGAGGAGGAGGAGCAGCAGCCCCGGCTGTCGGCCCTGGAGCTGTTCCCCAGCCTGCACGACCCATTTGCCGAGGTGGAAGCCAAGCTGGCCAGGCTCTCCTCCACAGTGGCCGGGACAGAGGTGCTGCAGGCCGGTGGACCCAAGGTCCCCTCGCAGGTAACTGATGTCCAGAAATCCAGCAGGCAGAGCTCAGCTGGGGGCACACAGGTCACTGGGCATGCACAGACGTCCAGCCTCCGCTGCTCTGGCACCAGCCCCACCGTCTGTGCAGTGGCTCTGGCTTGGTGGTGGCAGGCTCACGGGGACTGGCCTTCAGGGGTCCGGGAGAGAGCAGCTCTCTCATGCTCTGTAAATCGGCAGGGGAGAGGGATGGAGATAGGAGGCTTTGCCAGGTGGCCACCTGTTCTGCTAGTGGAGGGACACCTACCTGGGGGCTGTGCTGAGTTGCCATGGTTACACCGAGCTTCCAGGCCTGGAGATGCCCAGGAGGCCTTGGTCAGCCTTCTTGCCCTGGCAGGCTGGGGTCTGCGGGAAGGAAGGCAGCTTCTTTCCAGGCACCGTCCAGAGATCCAGCTGCTTCTCCCCTCTCCACCTACTTTTATGTTTTAAATTCTCTTCTGCTTCTCTCCCTTTTGTTCTTTTCCCTCTGCTTTGCTTCCTTTCCTGTGTGTATGTGTGTGTGTAAAGAGCGCAGGTCTTTGAACCACACAGACCAGGGTTAAACCCCAGCTCTACCCTCACATAGTTGTGTGACCTTGGGCAGTCACCTCTCTGGGCCTTTGGTTCCTCTCTACAAACTGGGGGTGCTGAGCATGATTTATGGGAGGTCATGCAGGCGGCGCTCCCAGAGCACACTTCTCCCCGGTTCTCTCAGTTCTCTCTTCCCTGTCCTCTCCTCTCCTCGCCCCTGCTCCCCATGGGTCCCCTCAGCAGTGACAGGCAGGAGGAGGTGGTGGTCCTGGGGCTTGGGGCACTGAAGGGGGGGAGGACAGGGAGCGGAGGATGATTCCGGCCTACTGTCCCTCTTCCTCCCCCGCCCCGGCCTCTCTCCCGCAAGCACCCTTCCCTGACCGATCTGCTGGGGCCTGGTATTGATGTCACTGGGTCTGAAGCTGAGACAACTGCCTGCCTCCTGCCCAAGACTGTGAGTTCCTCCCCCGGGCCAGACCCTCGGGTGGAGGGAGGAGTTCCCAGGAGCCTGGGTCTTCCTGTAACACTTGGGGCCTCCATGTCCTCTTCCACGAAACGGGACGACGGCCCCAGTTTATCCGAGTTGGCCTGTTGCAAAGCATTATTATTACTTCTTATTATTGATGTGATTGAGAGGCCACTATTCAGCAATATTCAGACTTTCCTTGGCCTTGGAAGCCTGTTGAAAGCATGGAGGCCCAGCGTGTGCTGAGGGTGAGGGCAACAGGGCAGGGGCTGGGGTCCCCGAGGTGCTGGCAGGGAAGCCCCGAGGTCCTGTGAGAGCCCCTTCCTCTTCTCTTCTGCTTAAGAAAGCACAACAGGCCACAGGGAACAGGAGAAGGGCTCTAAATCCACCCACATGTGTGGAGAGAGAACTACGTGCCAGCCTCTGGACTGGATCACGGGGTAGGAGCTGGCACCCTCGAGGCTCTCAGTAGATGGGAGATGGGGTGGCCAGGGGCAGCCTGGCTGTCAGGTGACACTGAGATGGGCCCCAAGCAGGGAGAAGGGGCCGCGGCCGAGCATCAGGCCGGGGGTGGCACGGGCCAAAGTCTCAGGGCTGGGAGGGTCTGGACTTTCTCAGCAATGGACCAACGAGGCCAGAGAAGCAGCAGGGTGGACGGGGTGCGGGCAGGGGAGGCAGGGGGAGGCAGGGAGGGCCCGAAGGCCGCGGGAGAAGCTGGATTTTACCGCAAACGCACTGGGAATCCACGAAAGGGTTCTGATCAGGAAAAGGCCGCGAGTGGTTTCTATTTGGAGAGAATTGCCGTAGCTGCCGTGGGAGCCTGGGTCCAGGGGCAGGAGAGCAAGACGGAAACTCTTTTGGGGTGTTGGAGGAAATGGTGGAAGTGGGAACCTGATTGGGTGCATTTTTGTAGAACTGGGTGCCTTCAAGGCAGAAGTGACCCGTCCCAGGCTGCGAGGGGCCCGGATGCCGCCGTCGGGGATGGAGGCGCCATGAGCTCCTGTCCGGGGGGCCCGGCCTCTCTGCCTCCACCTTGGTTTCTCTCTGCACGCAGGAGGCTGGCCAGGGTCCCGAAGTGGTGGCCCAGGCCGCGGTGGCGTTGGAGCCTCCGCCTGAGCCCTTGCTGGCCGTGACAAGCGTGAGAAGGGACAGTGTGGGTGTGGAGGTGGCGGTGCTGACCGACGAGCTGCTCCCCGTCGTGGACCAGGAGCGGGTGCTGGCCCGGTGAGTGCTGGGGCTCGGGGCGGGTGGGACCCCGGGGCAGGGCAGGAGGGCGCTGTGTCCTGGGCACAGCAGCGGGGGTGTCCACAGATTCTCCACTGAACCTCCACTCCTGATGAGGCCCAAGAGGCCCTGATCCGCTCTAGGAGCGGGGGGGGGGGGGGGGGGTGCGGGGACAGTGCTAGTCAGCTGGGTGGCCAGGGCGCTGCTCGGGAACCGTGCCCCCAGCCCCTCCAGCACCTGCTTGGGGAGCAGCCTCTCTGGGAGAGAGGGAAGGGACTGTTGTCTGCCTGGCATTCGCAGGACTCCCAGGGCGGGTGGTGCGGGCTCCCCTCAGCTCCCAGAGAGCCTGCAGTGCCCCCACCCCGGGTGTGAGACCTGCTCGCCCTAGGGACCAGGCTCCCTGACCCCCTCAGAGGCTGCCCGCCTGGGGAGCTGGGCTTTCTTCACTCTGTGCAAGTCACTTAACATTCCTGAGCCTCGATTCTCACTCCCATAAATGGGAATAACGTGAGGCCCACCTCTGTGACAGCCCCTGGCTGGCGGGTCAATCACCTCCGGGCTGTGGTGAACTCAGTCCCACAGGCCACAGGTCACGTGCGAACCGAGCAGGGACTGTTGCCAGAAACCAGGATGCAAGGATGAGTGAGCTGCCCCGTTGGCCTTCAAGGGCCCACAGTCTGAGGGGAGGCAGCTACCCAGGCCCAGGGAGGACCAGCCTCCGTAGCCTGAGAAGCCAGTGGGTTGTGCAGTCGACTGTCTGGGCTCCCATCCGCCTCCACCCTGCCTACCTCTACCACCTGGGCCAACTCTAAAACTCCCTGTGCCTTAACTTCTCATCTACAAAACCTGGTGATAATAAGAGCTCCAGCTTGAGAAGCTCGTCGTGAGGGTCAAGTGAGACCATGCCTGCCGAGCGCCAGGCACCGAGAGAACTCTGGGCCCACGTGGCCGTGTTCAGGGGGTGGTCTGGAGCACGGGCAGGGAAGGCTTCGCAGAGGCCTCCACTTTCCGTGTCTCGTGGTAGCTTTGCTCAGCTCCACCTGAATGGGGTTTGCAGGACAGATGCCCCAGGTGGCCTCTGAGATACAGGGGGCACAGCCTGGCTGCTGGGAGAACAAGCAGCTTGGAGCACTGGAGTGAGCCGGGCGGGAGGCTGCAGAGGGAGGGGGTGAGGTACGGTGCCCCGGTGCACTGCACAGCCTTCCCCCCCAGGGCTGCTCTGGTCATGCAGGGTGTGGGGACCCTCAGCTCTGGGAGGCCCGTGCTGGCAGGTGACAGGTGGCAGGCGGGCTCTGGGCCCGTCCTGTTGTGCCGATGAGCTCACAGGCTTGAGTGGATCTGCTCGGAGCCCCGATCCTGACCCCAGCCAGAGGCCTCCCCTTTCCGAGCCTGCGTCCATGTCTGTGAGGGGTTGTCGCAAGGACCCCACGACATCCTTCTGGACACCAAGCGCGCAGTGACAGCCAGATGCTGTCACATGTGCCTTCTTCTCCGTGCTGGCAGCCTGCAGCTGTTGGAGCAGCAGGTGGTTGGAGGGGAGCAGGCCAAGAACAAGGACCTGAAGGAGAAGCACAAGCGGCGGAAGCGGTACGCAGACGAGCGCAAGAAGCAGCTGGTGGCGGCCTTGCAGAACTCGGACGAGGACAGCGGGGACTGGGTGCTGCTCAACGTCTACGACTCCATCCAGGAGGAGGTGTGGGCTAAGAGCAAGCTGCTGGAGAAGATGCAGAGGAAGGTGAGGCCCCAGCCCACCCTGCACCCCCTGCACCCCCCATGCCCGGTACATTCATTGTTGCGCGCCAGCATCTAGTCAGCGCCTGCTGTGTGCCATGCTGGCCCTGGAGGCAGTCACAGTGACAGACGTATCTGCTGTGCAGGGAGCGTGTATGTGACAAATAGCACAGCGGAGAAATAAGCGACGGTGCCAGAGAGTGCTGTGAAGGGAATCCTAGAGGAGGATGGTGATGGAGGGGAGACGTTAGGGTTTGAAGGCCATGGCCAAGAAAGAATTCTTGAGACGTCTTGGGTGCAAAGAGGTGGTTTTATTAAAGCATGGGGACAGGACCCGCGGGCAGGAGGAGCTGCGCAGGGGTCATGAGAAGTGGCCCATTCTACACTCGAGGTGGGAGGGGGTTAGGGAGAGCGTGCGGCTCTAAGGAATTTTGGCAGCGAAGTTTCCAGGACCTGGAGGGGCCTGGCTGTTGTTGGGAGAGGTCATTCACGACTGTGTAACAAAACCCGAGTCCCTAGACCCTTCCGATGTATGTCGGTGGGGCATATGCTTGGGGGATGACTGCCAGCAGGATCTTGGCCGGGGTAGAGATAAAGGAAGTTTCCAAAGGGATTTTTATGTGTTAAAGTAGATCACAGGATCCCGGGGTTGGGGGAGCGGGCTGAGATTGCCTCTCGCCCTTAGCCAAGTGTCACCATCAAGGCGGCTGAGTCCCTAGGGGAATGTCCCTCGGCCTCTTTCAAGGACTTGTCAGTGGGCTGCAGGCAGTAAGGAAATTCAATAATTTTTTTCTGCCTTTGTTTCCCACATCAGTGGCTTTATTTTTTATTTTTTCATTTTGATTTAAGTATACACATGTGCACATCACAAGTGTGCAACTTAACTCACTTGCACGGAGTGCACGCTCCCATGACACTGGCACCCACATTGGGGGACTGAACGTTAACAGAACCCCAGAAGTTCCCAGGGCCACCTGAGGGGGTGCAGGAGGTCCTCCTGGAGGAGGCGGTGACTTCTGTGGTGGGATCTGAACCTCAGGTAAGGCGGGGCCGGGTCATGCGTGACCTGAAGGAAGAGCCTTCCGGGCCCAGGGAGGGGCTGGTGCTGAGTGTGAGATTAGTGGCACCAGGAGCGGAAGGGAGGCAGTGTGACAGAGCGCGGGCAGTGAGGACAAGACAGAGGAGGAGCTGCCATCCGCTTCCCTGGGGGCTCTGGGCCCCGCATGTCCCCCTTGCCCGGCCGCAGGACACCCCTTGTCCCCGCCTGACACTGCCAACCCAAGCATCTCGCCAAAGCAGAAGTTGATGTTTTTTCCTCTTTGAACCCCTGTCATGTTTACATTTTCTTGGATATTTTTGTGTTTTTTCTTAATACCCTTTTATGTTTTCAGCCAAATTTGTTCTTCCCGAGATGTCTTCTAATGTGGTCTACGCACCTAAGTCTGAAAAAGAATTATTTCTGGAGTTCCGTTAAGGTCCCAGTTTACATCTCTTTTATTTCTGTCCATTTCCACTTTAAGGCTTTTGGATTGCTGATTTAAAATGTTCCTACGTGTGAATTTAAGGAAATTGTATTCACGTCAGGATGTTGGGGTACGCTTTGGTTCTGCGTGCTCGTGCTTTGGGGAGAATTTTCTGCTGCTGAAGTGTTTTGATTTTCATTTCCTGGTTCTTATAGTAGCTTTGATTAGCTACTTCTGCTCTTTTCTGTTCTTTTTTGTTGTTGTTGTTCATTTTTTAAAAAAGATTTTTATTTATTCATTTGAGAGAGACACAGAGATAGAGAGAGCACGAGCTGAGGGAGGAGCAGAGGGAGAGGGAAAAGCTGGCTCCCCACTGAGCAGGACCCCAGGATCATGACCCGAGCTGAAGGCAGATGCTTAACCTGCTGAGCCACCCAGGCGCTCCTCTTTTCTGTTTATTTTGCAGTGTCTTGTGTTTCTGCATTTTCAGTACCGGCTGAAAGCAGAGGTGAAGGTTTGGACGGCTGGCTGGGTTTGCTCAGTCCACAGCATGCTCTTCTGTTCATATAGGGAAGTGCAGTGTTAAATAGACTGTCCCCTACTGCTGTGTACTTAGCATATCACCACAATGGAGTTGCCTAAAATAACACACATTTCTTATCTCACAGTTCTGTGGGTCGGGGTCCAGCTCCAACATGGCTGGTTCCTCTGCTTTGAATTCCAGAGGGCTGGAACCAAGGTGCAGGCAGGGCTGCGTTTCCTTCAGAGGTTCTGGTGAAGAATCCATGTCCAGGGCCATTCGGGTTGTTGACAGGATTCAGTTCTATGTGGTTGTAGGACTGAGGTTCCCAAGTCCTTGCAGGCTGTCTGCTGGGGTTCGTTCTGTTTCTAGAGGCTGCCTGCCTTTCTAGGCTCATGACCCCCCTCAAAGACTGCCAGGGCCAGCCGCTCCTAGGCTTCAGCTCTCTGACTCGACTCCTGTCTCCTTCCTCTGAAGCATCTCTTCTAATGCCTGTCCTCTGCCTGGCTCTCTGCTCCCCTGTGTAAAGCCTGTGTGGTTACACTGGGCTCACCAGATGATCCAGGATAATCTCCCCCATTTTAAAGCCAACAGATTAATAACTTCAATTCCATTTGCAAAGTCCTTTTTGCTGTGTAAGGGAACATAGTCACAGGCACATACCAAGGGGTGGAAATCATAGGGGTCAAGACCTTCCTTCCAAATTTTGTTCTCACTTTTGGGTTCTCTCTCTCTCTCTTTCTCTCTCTCTCTCTTTCTCTCTCTCTCTCTCTCCAGGTGGGAGGGTTCAGTGTGTCCTTTGTAATTTTCTTTTGTTTCTTTTTTAAAAAATATTTATTTGAGAGAGAAAGAGAGAATGAGCAGGGGGGAGAGACAGAGGGAAAGGGAGAAGCAGACTCCCCTCTAAGCAGGGCCTGAGGACGGGCTCAGTCACAGGACTCTGGGATCATGACCTGAGCTGAAGGCAGACGCTTAACCACCTGAGCCACCCAGGTGCCCTGTGATTTCCTCTTGTTTCTGTAGGACTTTTTATTTTGCACCTCAAGGGGTCTCCCACATCTAAACACCCCCCAGAAGCAGTGCCTTGCAGAGACTAACCCCTCGGTCTCTATAGAGACTTGCAGAGAAAGGTTCATCTTGGAGAGAGTGACTCACATTCCAGTCTCTTCCATTGGTTTCACAGTATCAGATCTGTTGTCAGTATTTTCCCACTCAGAGTGAGGCTTTCTCTCTTGGGGAGGTATTTTATCTGCTTCCAGCACCTTGCCCTTCCCCTTCCACCCTTTCCTGGGTGCTTTCCACTCATCCCCGCTGTGGGGCGGGCCCACCAGTCTGCTGGACTTCTGGTATTTTGGACCTGCTGGTGGAGGCTGAGCGGAGGGTGGTTTCGTTTTCTCTCACTGTTTTATGTGTTGTTTTAGAGGGTCTCCCTGGAGAGATTCAGATATGGGTAGCTTCCATTATCCCCAGGTATCTAGAACTGAGAGAGAGAGAGTGAGAGAGCACACAAGCAGCGAGGAGGGGCAGAGGGAGAGGGAGAAGCAGACTCCCCACTGAGCAGGGTGTCTGACAACAAGGGGCTCAATTCCAGGACCCTGAGATCATGACCTGAGCTGAAGGCAGACACTTAACTGACTGAGCCACCCAGGCACCCCAGCTTTTGTTTTTGAATATAAACAAATATGTGTGTGTGGACAAATCCGCCATCCACACATGTACATACGTGTATATACAATCTCCCTTCTTAGATCAAAGTAGCTACAAACACACTTTCCTCTGCCTAGACTTTTTTCACATAACGATACGTCCTGGAGGTCACTGGGTAGCAGTCTCTAGAAGTAGTCCTCATTCCTTTTTATAGCCACGTGGCGCTCCATTGTGGGGGTGTGTCATTGTTTATTCCAGCAGCTCTCTCTCTCTCTCTCTTTCTCTCTCTCTCTCTTTCTCTCTCTCTCTCTCTTCTTAAGTAGATTCCACACCCAGCGTGGAGCCCAATGCGGGGCTTGGACTCCCAACGCTGAGCAAGACCTGAGCTGAGATCAAGAGTCGGACACTTAACCATCGGGCCACCCAGAAGCCCCTCCAGGAGCTCTCTCCTGATGGGCATTTGGGTTGTCTCCAGGCTTTTGCTATGATAAAGAGCTCTGTAGTGAATAATCTGTGCACGCTACTTTTAGATTTAGGGTGGGTTTCTTTAGAATTGATTCCTCCAGCTGGGACTGCTGAGACAGAGTGAATGCCTATGTGATTTGGATAGCTGTTGCCAACTTCTCCCAGGGTGTGGGGGGGGTGCTGAGGGGAATCCTTTTGCATTTCCATCAGCATGTATGAGTGTGCTTTCTTATAGCCTCGCCAGGTTGCATTTTTCTTACTGTTGAGCAAGGCTGAGACATTTTTTCATATGTTTTAGGGATGACTGCACTTCTTTCCCTCTGAACTGGGTTCACATCTTTAGCCCATTTTTCTGTAAGGTGGTGCTTCCTCTCCTTTCCCCACTTGTAGAAACCTTAACAGCAGGAGTATTGTAACTAATATTAGGAATATCAATATTCCTTGGTGTGTGACCTGTTTATCTGTGAAAGATGTTGGAAATATTTCTATTTCACTTGCATTTGTCTTTTTACTATGCTTTATGGTATTTTGGCTAGACAAAAGAATTTTTTTAAGTTTTATTTTGTCAAATTATCAACTTTCTATCGTTGCATGTAGATTTGTAGTCAGTTGAGAAAGTTCATTTATGTTTCCTTCTAGAACTTGTATAGTTACTTTCTTTTTTATTATTCATTTATACTAAAAAGTATAAAGAGAGAGAGAGAGAGAGAGTGAGCGGTGAGGGATAGAGGGAGCGGGAGAGAGAGAATCTCAAGCAGACTCCCCATGAGTGAAGAGCCCAAGATGGGGCTTGATCTCACAACTCTGAGATCATGACCTGAACTGAAATCAGGAGTCAATGCTTAACTGAATGAGTCCCCAGACAGCCCATCTTTATTTCTTTTTACATTAAATTTGATCCACTTGGAATTTATCCTGGTGCATGTGTGGGGAGCTGATTCAATTTTATCTGTTCCACATGGCTCTCCTTGTTTCCTAGGAGAAACTTTTTGTTTTCAAAAAGTCCATTTATTCTTCACTAACTTCACCTGTTGCCTTTATTGTAAGCTAAAGTTCTATAACCATTTAGAGATGTATTTCTGATTTTTCTACTAATTTCTCTTGCTCTATTCATGTACCAGTGCCAACCACTTTATTTGATATTCAGGGACTTTTTTGTTTTTTGTTTTTTGTTTTGTTTTCAGGAGGAAAGATATACAATTTTTATTTGATGTTAATATTTTTACATCGTATGGGGGTCTCAAGAGAAGGAAGTGAAAACCCTAAAGAGATAGACCTGGAGGCTTATATACTATTTTAACAAAGGGCCATAAACTTGTGGTGAAGTGTCAAAAGAAAAGTATTTTGAGCTTCTAGGGGCAGCAAATTGTGGGAAGGTAAGTATATGGGGGAAATTAATGCAAGATAAGTGTTCTTTAAAAGGTTTATTATGCAGATTCCTCTTGATGCTGTCACTGGGATGATAAATCTAGCATCATCTCCAGTGATTAAGAGCAGTTCCACCCCTCTTGTTGAGAGAAGGGAGGGGGAATACCTTCACAAAGAGAAATTTATGCCCTTTATGCCCTGCTTTTAGGCAAATGGGGGAGGGTAAAGAGCTTTTTTCTGTGTCTGCTGTTTCTCAGTTGCCTTCAGCTCAAAGTAATTCTTATACCAAAGTGGAATATTTTGGGGTACCATATTCTGATCCCTTTCACCTCTCAGTGGCAACCCTTAATCAATAGGAAGCTAGAAGCTAGCAGACAAATGCCCTAGATGCCCTCCTAGGAGGCATTGTGTAAGGTTTTTCATTGAAAGCAGTGGAATCTAGCTCCCACTGCCTTCAGCAATGACTTATATAAAACACCTTTAGAGTGATTCTCACTTTTGTCTTTTCCTTACCAAGTTTCCTGGCTTCATTTTCCATGTAAATTACTGCCTTTAAATTCTCTATTAGCCTTTGTTTTTAGGGAAATCCAAATCAAGACAATCTTCTTTTTTTTTTTTTAATTTTTATTTATTTATGATAGTCACACACAGAGAGAGAGAGAGAGAGGCAGAGACACAGGCAGAAGGAGAGGCAGAGACACAGGCAGAGGGAGAAACAGGCTCCATGCACCGGGAGCCTGACGTGGGATTCGATCCCGGGTCTCCAGGATCGCGCCCTGGGCCAAAGGCAGGCGCTAAACCGCTGCGCCACCCAGGGATCCCCAAGACAATCTTCTTGATTTTACTTCTTCTGATCAGGGACTTTGTAATATGTTTTATAATTTCATAGGGCTAATCTTCTGTCAATGATCTTCTATTCCAGGTTTTCTGTATATTCTTACTTGTTTGTTTTTTTTCAAAATGAATTATATAAATGACTGGGTTCTAGGGCAACAGTAAAAAGGGGAGAGAAGTACAGAAAAAAAATTGGTGGAATTTTTGGGGGAATCACATTATATCCATACATTAACTTGAAGGTATTGATACCCTCATGAGGCTGGATTTTTCTGTCCAGGATCGTGGTATATCTTCTGTTAGTTCAGATCAATGTTGGTGTCACTCAAGAATATTTTATAAATTTCCCCCCATCGGCTTTGAACATATCTTGTTAATTTCACACCTAGGTATATTTTATTTGCTTTCTTCTGTGGGGTATCCTGTTCCATTGTGTCTTCTCACTAAGTTTTATTTGTAAAATGAAGACTATTGGCTTTAAAAATATTTTTTAAAAGATTTTATTTATTCATGAGAGACAGAGAGAGAGAGAGAGAGAGAGAGAGAGGCAGAGATACAGCAGAGGGAGAAGCAGGCTCCATCCAGGGAGCCCGACGTGGGACTCGATCCTGGGTCTCCAGGATCAGGGCCTGGGCTGAAGGCGGCGCTAAACCTCTGAGCCACCTGGGCTGCCCTTAAAAATATTTTTTAAAAATTGTGAAATAGAAGGGAACACTTCTTAACTTATTCTATGGGGCCAATATCACCTGATACCAAAACCATACAAAGACATAACAAGAAAACTATAGACTAATCCTTTTTATGAATACCAACACAAAATGCTCCACAAAATACTAGCAAACCAAATCTATATCATGCCACAGTGGGATTTATCCTAGGAATGCAAGGTTGGTTTAGTATCCCAAAATCAATTAAGCCAATATACCATTTCAATAGAATAACGGACAGAACTCACATGATCATCTTAATAGATGCAGAAAAAGTTTTTGAAAAAATTTAATGCCTGTAGTGATAAAAACATCCAGGAAACTAGGAATAGAAGGGAGCTTCTTCATTCTGATAAAAGGCATCTATGACATGTCATACTTAATGGTGAAAGATTGAATGCTTTCTCTCTAAGAGAAGAAACAAGACAAGAATGTCTGCTCTCACCACTTCTATTCAACACTGGGCTGGAGCTTCTAGCTAGGGCAGTTAGGTAAGAAAGTGAAATAAAAGGCATTGAGATTGAAAAGGAATAGGTAAAACTATTTCTATTTGCAGACGACATGATCTTTTATGTAGAAGATCCTAAGGAATCCACTAAAAACAAAACAAAACAAAATCCAAACCCTAACTACGAGAATCAATTAACAACTTCAGCAAGGTTGTAGGATACAAGATCAATAAGCAGAAAACAATTTTATTTCTACATACTTGCAATGAACAATCCACAAATAAAATTAAGAAAACAATTCCATGTCTGGCACAGTCTGTACAGCATGTGACTCTTGATCTCAGGGTCATGAGTTCAAGCCCTGCATTGAGTGTGGAGCCTACTTAAAAAAAATGTATAATATCCAGGGATCCCTGGGTGGCGCAGCGGTTTGGCGCCTGCCTTTGGCCCAGGGCGGGATCCTGGAGACCCCGGATCGAGTCCCACATCAGGCTCCCGGTGCATGGAGCCCACTTCTCCCTCTGCCTGTGTCTCTGCCTCTCTCTCTCTCTCTCTGTGACTATCATAAATAAATAAAAATTTAAAAAATGTATAATATCCAAAAAGATTAAAAAAGAAAACAATTCCATTTGCAATACATCAAAAAGAATAGAATACTCAGGAATAAATTTAACAAAAGAAGTGTAAAGCTTATATTCCAAAAAACTATAAAACATTGTTGAAAGAATTTAAGAATATCTAAATAAATGGAAAGATATCCCATGTTCATGGATTGGAAGACTTAATATTGATAGGATGGGAATACACTTCAAACATCTACAGATTCAAGGCGGTCGCTATCAAAGTCCCAACTGGCTTCTTTGCAGCATTTGACAAGCTGACCCTAAAGTTCATATGGAAATTTGAGGGACTCAGAATAGCCAAAAACAATCTTAAAACGAACACAGTTGGAGGACTCACACACAATTTCAAAACTTGTTACAAATTACAGTAATCCAGACTGTGTGGTACTGGTATAAAGACAGCATATAGGTCAATGGAATGGAATTGAGAGTCCATAAATAAACTTTTGTGTTTATAGTCAGTTGATTTTTAACAAGTGTGCCAAGATGATTCAGTGGAGAAAAGACAGTCTTTTCAACAAATGGTGCTGGGATAACTAGATGGCCAGCATGGCAAAGAATGATATCAGACCCCAACCTCACACCATATACACAAATTAATTCAAAATGGATCAACAGGGCAGCCCAGGTGGCTCAGTGGTTTAGCGCCTGCCTTCGGCCCAGGGCATGATCGTGGAGACCCGGGATCGAGTCCCACGTCAGGCTCCCTGCATGGAGCCTGCTTCTCCCTCTGCCTGTGTCTCTGCCTCTCTCTCTCTCTGTGTATCTCTCATGAATAAATAAATAAATAAAATCTTAAAAACAAAACAAAATGGATCAACAGACTAAACATAAGAGCTAAAACTGTAACACTCAAAGGTGTAAATATTTGTTACCTTACATTAGACATTGCTGGGGTGCCTGGGTGCCCAGTCAGTTAAGCAGCTGCCTTCGGCTCAGGCTATAATCTCAGGGTCCTGGGATCAAGCCCTGTGTTGGGCTCCCTGCTCAGCGGAGAGTCTGTTTCTCCCTTTCCCTCTGTGTACTCTCTTTTGCTCTCTTTCTCCCTCACTCTCAAGTAAATAAAAAAAGTCTTAAAAAAATTAGACACTACTTTCTCGGGTCTGATATCAAAAGCACAAGCAACAAAGGAAAAAATACATTGGGCTTAATCAAAATGAAAACTTTTGTGCTTTAAAGGATACTGCAAGAAAGAGAAAATACAGCCCATAGGATGAGAGAAAATATTTGCAAATCATCTATATCCCAATAAGGTGCTTATATCCAGAACATATAAAGAACCCTTACAATTCAAGAATAAAAATACAATCTAACTTAAAAATGGGCAAAGGATCTGAGCAGACATTTCTCCAAAGAAGATAAACAAATGGCCAGTCAGCACAAGAAACTGTGCTCAACATCATTAGCCACCAGGGAAAGGCAAATATCTACAATGCAAAACTGCCATCTATGGTATAGAGATACCACCTCACGCCCGCAAGGGAAACTGTAATAAAACAGATAGATGATAACCAATGTTGGTGAGGATGTGGAGAAATTAGTGCCTCATACATTGCTGGTGGGAATGGAAAATGGTGCAGCTGCTTTGGAAAATAGCCTGGCAGTTCCTCAGTGGGTGAAACATAGTGTTAGCCTGTGACCCAGCAGTTAACAAGCAAGAGAAATGAAACTATGTCCACAGAAAAACTTGTACACCAAGGTTCATAGCAGCCTTATTCATTGAAGCCCCAAAGTGAAAACAGTCATGAATGGAAAAATAAAATGTGGTATAGTCACATAATGGAATATTATTTGGCGATAGAAAGGAATGAAATCTTGGGGCTCCTGGGTGGCTCAGTCATTTAAGCATCCAACTCTTGGTTTCAGATCAGGTCGTGATCTTGAGGTCGTGACATGTGTCGGGCTCCATGCTCATGGGGAAGTCTGAGACTTGTTGCCTCTCCCTCTGTCCCTCCCACTCTTTCTCTCAAATAAATAAATAAATCTCAAAAAAAAAAAAAAAAAAAAGGAATGAAGTCCTGAGACCCAGATAAACCTCAAACACACTGTATTAAGTGCAAGAAGCCACACACAGAAGACCGCATATTGTATGATTACATGTATATGAAAGCTCTGGAATGTGCAAATCTGGAGTGACAAAGTAGACTGTGGTTGCCTAGGGCTGGCGGTTGGGGAGAAGTGGAGGATGAGTACCTGTGGGTTTGAGGTTTATGTTTGGATGGTGAAATGTTCTAAAACACACTGTGGTGACAGTTGTGCAACTCCAAATAGGCCAAAAACCGTTGAATTGTACGTGTCAAACGGGTGAATTGTATGACCTGTGAATTATACCTCAACAAATCCGTTACAAAAGTCATTGTGAAGGATTCTGGATGTATAAAAATATAAAGCTTCTTACCATTAATACCACATATCTATCCGGCTTAAGAAATGGAGCATTAATTGCCCCCCTATGTCCTACCTCTGTTCTCAGCTGGTTACATGTGATGACCATTTCTGTGAACCTAAAACACCCTTCTTTACTAATCAAACAGTACCTTCCAGGCAACAGGCCACTTGCCAGGGGTCTTGGGGCTCAGGGAGAGGGCTCATGGATAGGGTTGTAGCTGGGAGTCACCTGTGCTTGGAGGGCTCTCCCTTCAGGCAGACCCGGGCAGGAGATCAGAAACACCTGGAATCCCAGGTCACATCAGGGTCACATCCAGGTGGGTCTGACTCTGAAGGCCGATGGCTGTCACATCATAACTGACCGTGGTAATGGGGGGGCCGGAGCGCTACTGAGTCTGAGAGCTTACACCCTCGGCTCCCCTTAAGGAGAGGATTTATGCAATTTTCTTTTTTTAAATGTTTATGTATTTATGATAGACATAGAGGCAGAGACACAGGCAGAGGGAGAAGCAGGCTCCATGCAGGGAGCCCGACGCGGGACTCGATCCCCGGTCTCCAGGATCGCGCCCTGGGCCAAAAGCAGGCGCTCAACCGCTGAGCCACCCAGGGATCCCGGATTTATGCAATTTTCTGAGATCTTTTAGGACATTGAATGCCGAGGCTCCTGGTTAGGGTGTTTGTGTGGGATTGCCCCAGAGGGCCGGCAGGGGGCGCCGGCGAGCAAGTTCTCGCCCTGTTTTCTGCGGGAGCGCACAGTAGGTGCTCATCTAGGGCTGGGGGCAGCCGGGAGGCGGGCGCGGGCGGATGCGCGGGTCCGGAGCGCACAGTAGGTGCTCGTCTAGGGCTGGGGGCAGCCGGGAGGCGGGCGCGGGCGGATGCGCGGGTGCGCGCACGGATGGCGAGCGGCCCGCTGGAGGCCCAGGCGGCGGGCGCGGGGCGCGGGGCGGGGGCGGGGGGGGGGGGGCGCTCACCGCTCGGCCGCCTGCTGCCCCCTGCTTTCAGCTGCGCGCCGCCGAGGTGGAGATCAAAGACCTGCAGTCGGAGTTCCAGCTGGAGAAGATCGATTACTTGGCCACCATCCGGCGGCAGGAGCGTGACTTCATGCTGTTCCAGCAGCTCCTGGAGCAGGTGCAGCCCCTCATCCGTCGGGACTGTAACTACAGCAACCTGGAGAAGATCCGCCGCGAGTCCTGCTGGGACGAGGACAGTGGCTTCTGGAAGATCCCCGAGCCCATCATCATAAAAACCAGCCTCCCAGTAGGTCAGGTGCTCGGCTGTCCCCTCGGCCTCCTCCGCGGGGCTGGCCCTCCTGCAGGCTGCGCGGGAGCCAGGGGTCCCCACCCTTGCTGGCTGTGCGTGCAGCAGCCCCGGGGCTCCCGCGGCTCCCGAATGGTGGGGACCTGAGAGACAAGTGGTGTGTCCCGGGGTCAGACAGATGTGGGTTGGAATTCTGGCTCCACTGATGAGGTTTTGGAATATAGGTGAGGGCCGGAGCTGACGACCAAGAAAGAATTCTTGAGACGTCTTTGGTGCAAAATGGTTTTATTAAAGCCCAGGGACAGGACCCACGGGCAGGAAGAGCTGCTGCCCCGGGCCTGTGAGGGGTGGCTGACCATGCACCTGGGAGTTGGGAGGGGCTTGAGGATAGGGTACTCTCTAAGGAATTTTGGAAGCAAGGTTTCCAGAACCTTCAGGGGGCTATTGTTGGGAAAAGGTCATTTATTACCCTCTAATAAACCTTAGTCACGAGACCCTTCAGATGTATATGGGTGGGCCGTGTGCTTAGGGGATGATTGCCAACATGGAATTTGGGGTTTAGAGATAAAGAAAATTTCTTTTTTTTTTTTTTTAAGATTTTATTTATTTATTCATGAGAGACAGAGAGAAAGAGGCAGAGACATAGGCAGAGGGAAAAGCAGGCCCCATGCAGGGAGCCCAATGTGGAACTCGATCCTGGGACCCCAGGATCACGCCCTGGGCTGAAGGCAAGTGGTAAACCGCTGAGCCACCCAGGAATCCAAGATAAAGAACATTTCTATAGGAATTTATATATGTTAAAGTAGATTCACAGGATCCTGGGGGTCGGGCTAAGATTGCCTCTGGCCCTTGGCAAAGTATGAACATTGAGACAGTTGAGTCCCTAGAGGAATGTCCCTCTGCCTGTTTCAAGGACTTGTCAGTGCGCTGCCCTGAGCTCGTGCTTTGTCTTCAGCTAGCCCTGTGTTCCCCCATCACCACCACTCCCGGTGTGACCTCTTTGGGACTCAGTGTCCTCATCTGTGAAATGGGGGTTAGTGACCGCACCTTCTGGCAAGACCACTGGGTGGCTAAGCATGTGTTCATGCGTGTGAAAGCCTTAGCGCCCTGCCCAGCCCATGGGAAGTGCGTGGTCTGTTTTATACCCGTCATGACCATCACTCATGACATCCTCCAAAAACCCTGTGGCGGACACCTGAGGAGATGGAATCTCAGACAAAGTGACAGAACTGGAGTCCCAGTCAGAGCAGTGAGTCAGTCGTAGGACCAGGGACAGAAACTGGCCTTTCAGCACCGATCCCCCTGCTCAGAGAATGTTCGTTCAGGTCTGAGTTTATGGAAGGCCAACCGGCTCCGTTTCCCCAATGCCAGCATCACCAGCAGGGTGTCTGTCTCCTGCCCCCCCACCCCTACCCCAACCTGCTGTGTTGCAGGGAAGCAGGGGAATGGCTGCTTTGACATCTGAGCTCTCCAGTTGTCTATTTCCCAAAGTCAGCCTTTGGCTTGGGCTGGGAAGTGTAGTCCCCAGGCCCCAGGCCTGTGCTGGGCCTGACCTGTGAGTCTGGGGGAGTGCTGCCGCCGGCCTGGGCCTCTGGCCTGTGGACTAGGAACTAGGCACCAGGCGGGGACCAGGGACCAGGCCGGAGCAGGGACCAGGCGGGGAACACGGACCAGGTGGGACCAGGGACCAGGCGGGGAACAGAGACCAGGGGGAGACCAGAGACCAGGCAGGAGCAGGGACCAGGCGGGGACTAGGGACAAGGCAGCAATGACTTCAGCTTGTATTTGTCATAGCAGTTCCAACAGGGCCACAGAACAAGGCGGTCCGCAAAACCTCGGCAGCAGACAACAGTGAACCGGGCACGGTAAGGCCTCTGGGAGAAGGGAGTGAGGCTCGGGGAGCTGGCAGGGCCTTGCACCCACGGCATTGTGGGTCAGCATTCCTACAGGACACTGGGCTACTACGTTCATCCCACCTGAGGACCAAAGCAGGAGGCCGAGCCTGGGTCTTTTCCATGTAATTCTGTTGGACCCTCCACCTGCTCTGGCCCTCAGTCAGGGGCACTTCTGGTCATAGAGACCAGAGGGGACGTAGGTGGTTCGAGGTAGCCCATCCCAAGGCTGCGTCGTCAATCCCAGAGGCCAGGCCGTAGGTTCGGCTTCCCTGGGCCCTTGCTGGGATCCTCCGACCAAAGGGCCCTCCAGGATCCACAAAACAATAATTGGGCTTTTAACGTCACTTTGTCCTCATATATCCCGTGTTTTGCGTTACACAGAAATACACCTCCTCAAAGCAGAGGTCAGGAAACTTTCCAGCAAAGCACCACGTTTTGCTGTGTCCTTCCTCACCTCTGGCTCTGCTTCCCTTGGAGTGCTGGCGTCAGACTCAGGCAGGCCTCCTCAGGGAAGCAGGATGGCCGCTGCCAGTTGGTGATCCAAGAGGAAGAGACCCAGTGTCTTCCCACATCTTAAGCCCACCCTTGTGGAGAGATTCTGGTCAGCTCTGCCTGGCTCAGCTGCCCGCCCTCGGACCAATGACTATGTCCAGAAGGAAGACCTAGTGCTCTGACTGCTTCAGGCCGGGTCACATGCCCGGTTGTGCAGCAGGGGGTGCGAGGGGGAGTGGCGGTATTAGGATGCTGTGAACCAGATCGCCTCACCAGGACCCTGTCAAGGGAGAAGGGCGGTCCCCGAAGGAAGATTTCAGGCTGAGGCGAGCAAGTCCCTTAGAGTGGTGCAAAAGTCACAGTCTTTGTTGTTAAGAGGCTGGGGCCCCAGTTCTAATGACCTGGATGGTACCCCTGGGCTGACTACTGTATTATTCCTTCTATGAATATGTCAGGATGGGTTTGGCCTAGGTGGTGGTAGAACGAGGAAGGGGGGCGGCGTGGGCTTGGCCGCCGTTGTGACTCTCCTGCCCTGAGCTGCCTGGCTCCCACTCCAGGAGTCTGGGGTCTGCAGTAGGGTCCACAGAGTGGGACCCCCACCAGGCTTGCGGGGGTAAGAACTGTACAATCACAAGGGGTCTTGACCCACGAGGATCTGGACTCCCAGCAGGAAGAAGACCGCTACAGGCTGATGCTCAGTCGGAGCGACAGTGAAAACATTGCCAGTAACTACTTCCGGTCCAAGAGAGCCAGCCAGATCCTCAGCACGGATCCCATGAAGAGCCTCAGTGAGTGCCAGGCCCACCTCGTCCCCCAGCCCCTCCCCGGGTTCTCTGCCAACAGGGAGAGGCACGATGGGTGAATTGGGGTCGGCCCGGGTTAAAACCCCCTTCCCGTCCCTGAGCCTCGGTTTCCTCAGCTGCACCTGTCGAGGCATGCCATCTCTCCAGGGTTGGGTGAGAGGAGGCGGGAAGTGGCCCAGCCCAGTGCCTGGCACATGGTACCTGCTCAGTGCCCAGACTCCCTCCTCCCTGCCCCTTGGCCTCCTGGCAGAGAGCTGTGGAGTTTGGTTCCCCCCCACCAACCCCCTGGCACATGGGCGGCCTGGGACACACAGCTGGGGTCCTGGCATGTGCGGCCCTGTGCGGCTCAGGGGCTCATCAGCTTCCGCAGGTGCCAGTAGGGTGGCTCTCTCCCACCAAGCCAAAGGGGGCAGACAGGGCCACAGAAGCAAAACACTTCTAAAAGCCGGAATTGAAAATCACTTTGCTCTTCCATTTCTTTTTTTAAAGATTTTATTTATTTGAGAGCGAGCAAGTACAGAGGGAGGGGCAGAGGCAGAATCTTTTTTTTTTTTTTAGTTTTATTTATTCATGAGAGACAGAGAGAGACACACAGAGAGAGAGAGGCAGAGACACAGGCAGAGGGAGAAGCAGGCTCCATGCAGGGAACCCGACGTGGGACTCGATCCCGGGTCTCCAGGATCACACCCTGGGTGAAGGCGGCGCTAAACTGCTGGGCCACCCGGGCTGCCCCCTAGAGGGAGACTCTTAAGTAGACTCCCTGCTGAGTGCAAAGCCCAACTCAGGCCTTGACCTCACAGCCCTGAGATGATGACCTGAGCCAAAACCAAGAGTTGGACACTTAGCCAACTAGGCCATCCAGGTGTCCCCATTTTCTAAAAGCAAAATGAAAGGCCACAGAGCTCATAAAATAGCCATGAAAAGCAGATCAGTTCTAAGAGGAGGTGCCGGAAGAGGAAACGAGGCGTGCCGGTGGAGGACCTGGTACTGTCCCGTGTTGCAGATGAGGAAACTGAGGCCCCCTGAGGCCACACCTGCAGGCAGCGGGCTCCATCCGAGCCTCTAGAGCTCCGAGCTCCCGGCCCAGGCCCTTGGGGGGCCCGGCTGCTCGGGGTGGGGGTGGGGAAGGGCTGGGGGGGGGCTCCCCATCCCGGCTCACTGGCTCTTCCGCCCCCTTGTCCACAGCGCGTCACAGCTCGCCGCCCGGCCTCAGCTCCCCCCTCGGCAGCACCTCGGCCATCTCGCCCACCCAGGCCCCAGAAATGCCCCAGCCCCGGCCCTTCCGCCTCGAGTCCCTCGACGTCCCCTTCACCAAGGCCAAGCGGAAGAAAAGCAGAAGCAGCTTCGGCAGCAGCGAGCCTCTGTGAGCACGGCCTCCTCCCACCTGCCCCCGCCGGGTCTGGATGCCCCAGGGGGCCCCCCTGGAAGAGGCTTTTCCTTCCTGATCCCCAGGCCGTCAGGAGGCTGGGCCTCCCTTGCAGAGGTGCGCCCCTCCTCCGTGCCCCCCAGTGTTGCTCTGGCCTCGATGGGCTCAGAGACCGCACAGCTTTCACCAGCAGCCAACACCGGGGGCAGTGACAGCATCTTGGCGACGGACAGTTGTGCCTCTGTCCACCAGGCCCCGACCCGGGGGGAGGCCGGGCGGTGCGGGCCCAGGAGTCCCGGAGCAGCTGTACCACGCTGCTAGGTCTACGGCCTAGGAGCTGCCCCACATGAAGCCGCCCCAATAAACTGCCTTTTACTGACGAGCTCTGACAGTGTCCTGGGGCCCCTCCTGCCACTGCTGCCTGGCCTTCGTGGGGAAGCTCTTTTTGGAGCGGAGTTTCTTAACCACCTGATGGGTGTATGCGTGTATTTTATTTATGAATGAGCAAGCACGTGCACACACACAAGCAGGGGGAGGGGGAGGGGCAGAGGGAGCCGCAGACTCCCCATTGAGCAGGGACCCCGATGTGGGGCTCTATCCCAGGTGCACGGATCATGACCTGAGCCGAAGGCAGACACTTAACTGATGGAGCCACCCAGGTGCCCCCACCTGATGCCTTTAAAACAAACAGGCAAAATAAAATAAAGTAAAATAAAAAATAAAACAAACAGGCTCCAGGGTTCCCGCAACTCCCTACACTCGTGAGCACAGGTGCATTTTATTGGGGAGAGAGTACCTGAACTGTCATTAGATTCTCAAAAGATCTGAGAGTCAGGAGAGCAGAGCTCTTGTTTTGGAAAATTGAGGTTGTGTCTTGCTGAAATGCAGAAAAAGGCCAGGTTTTCACAGACCTCCGGGGCTGTGCAGGAACTGGATGCCCTGACCCTGCCAGAGATGAACCCAGGCGGTCCTGGCTCCGGAGGATACACCCCTGCCCTTGCCCGTCGCATCCCAGGCCTGCCCTGCGGGAGGGCCCCACGGGCTGAGGGAAGAGTCTTGGCCTTGGGTTGAAGAGGAGACTCATTTCACCCTGGGCACCATCTGTGAAGGGAACACCGGCCTCCTGGGGGTATCGTGAAGGCGCAGCGAGGACGTGTGTTCCCCTCGCACAGCAGGTGCCCTGCCTTAGCGCCCTTGCTCCTTCTCCGTAGTTTGCGTTAATAACTGTGGTGGGTACCACATGCCTGGGCCAAGCTCACGCCCTGGAAGCAGGTGGAAGGTGCTCGGGTAACTGATCAGCCTAAGGACAGGCCGCAAGGCACCTTGAGCGGAAGAAAGATGGGGTCTTTGTGGGCGACAACGTGCCCTTGTGCAGGGTGGGGCTGTCCTAAGGGCCGGAGAAGATGCCCGGAGGCTTAAGATGCGAATGGCAGGGGCCCTGCCGTAGAGCTGCGCGCGCAGAGGCAGGAGGCAGGGAGTGTAAGGGGGGATGCTCGCTGCCTGTCGGTCCTGAGCGGAGCTGAGTGAGGCTTGGGTGTCCCGAGCTGTGCCAGACCCGACCCACCAAACGGCACCACTGGGCCCGATGCGGGTGCACGGCGGTGGGATCGCAGGCGGAAGGGCCGGAGCGCGGGACTGGGGCACAGGCGTCGGGGAGGCTCAGCCCGCAGGGGGGCCGGTCCGATGCGGAGGGGAGTGGGTTAAGGAGCCGGAGGGAGGTTGCGGGGACGGGGGCGGGGCCAGCGGCGGGGCCAGCGGCGGGGGCGTGGGAAACGCAGCGCGCCCGCCCGTCCACGGGGCTGCGCGGGGCAGGCCGGTCTCTAGGCCCCGGGCCCCTGCCTCCCTGGACGGGGGGGCCGGTCCCCAGGGCCGACTCTGCCCAGCACCTGCGAGGACCCCGGCGGGCAGCTCGGAGGAGGTGCCCCCCCGCCGCCCCTCCAGGTCCGGTCAGGGACCCGCCGGTCCGAGGAAGAGGCGGGATGCTGGGCCCCGGCGGGAGTCCGGCCTGGGCGGAGCCTACGGGCGCTGGGCCTCCTCGATTGGCTGCGGCTGCAGAGCTGTCTTTCTAGGATTGAGCCTTTTCCTTCGGGGAGGCGGGACCTCTCGGCCCTTTCGCCAATAGGGTTCAGAGGCTCCGCCTCTAACCGGGGCACTTCCGGTGGTGCACCCCGCTCTCCTCCGTCCCGGCGGCGGCTCCGGACTCGCGGGCGCGGCGTGCCCGGATCCCTTCTGGGTGTTACTCCGAGACCGCGAGCTGCGATTGGGCGGCGTGGGGGGCACTTCCGGTGCCCGGGGGCGGGGGTTCTTGGCCGGAGGAGGAAGATGGAGGCCGGCGCCGCGGCCCGCGCGTGGTCGCTGCTGTGGCTGCTGCTGCCCTTGCTTGGCCCGGTGTGCGCCAGCGGCCCTCGCACCTTGGTGCTGCTGGACAACCTCAACCTGCGGGAGACGCACTCGCTCTTCTTCCGCAGCCTGAAGGGTGAGCGCGGGGCCCGAGGGGGCGGCGGCGGAGAGGCGGGTGGGACAGGCCCCCGCGGTCCAGGGCCGCGACCGCCGCCGCTCCCGCTGCTGCTCCGCGAAGGGGCTGCAGCGCTGGCCGCTCCTGGGCGGGCGGGGGCGGCGGCCGCGTCTCCGCGGCGGTGCTTTCCCCTGGCGGCCCGTCGGCCTCAGCCGCCTGCCTTCCGCTCGTCCAGACAGGGCCTTCGAGCTGACGTTCAAGACCGCAGACGACCCCAGCCTGTCCCTCATCAAGTACGGGGAGTTCCTCTACGACAACCTCATCATCTTCTCCCCCTCGGTGGAAGGTGAGGCCTGCGCGTCGCTCCCAGAACTGGGATTCAGGGCCCAGGATGGATTGGTGGCGCTCTTCTGGGCCTTGTGCGACCTCTGGGTGGTGGCCTGGGTGCCCACCCTGGGGAAGAGGGAAATGGGGGCGCCTCCTTTCTGAAAGACGCAGCTGAGGGACGTGGGGGCAGGTGTTGCGCAGACGTGGAGCCGCAGGCCCTGCTACCCTGAGAGGGAAGGGGCCTGATGGGAAAGATGGAGACCCCCTGCTTGTTTTGGCCTGTGTGGGTGGGAAAAAATGGCAAGCTGTTCCCATAGTCTGTCTGCAGGGGGCATTGTGATGGTGGAGCGCAGGAATTCAGGTGGATTTACAGCCTCATAATCAAGAAAGAACATTAGCCATCATCTAGGCCAGGCCCCCGTCGGAGGCTGGACGGGTGTATCCAGGGCCTAGTAGAGGGCTGGCCGTTGAAGAGCATGAATGTCCCCGCTGGATTATCCAGCTGGTACTTCAGTATTCCTGTGACACAGAGCTTACGAGTTGTGCTCAGGTGGATGGCAGTGTCACCGAAAAGGAGGCAAGCTGTGGGTGAGGCGGGTTGGCAGAAGGCGGAGCCGGGGTCTTGCTCTGGGAATGTCTGATAACCTAAACAGTGTTTCTCAGATCTTGGTTGTTTGCATACCTCCTCCTGAGCTTTGTGGCGTTCCATATCGCCTGTCAATAATTACTGAATTCTTTAAATTGACCCTCTTTTTAAAAATCATAACATCTTGGGCAGCCCGGGTGGCTCAGCGGTTTAGCGCCGCCTTCAGCCCAGGGTTTGATCCTGGAGACTCAGGATCGAGTCCCACATCGGGCTCCCTGCATGGAGCCTGCTTCTCCCCCTGCCTGTGTCTCTGCCTCTCTCTCGCTCTCACTCTGAATAAGTAAATCTTTAAAAAAAAAAATAATAAAGATACGACTATGAGAATGGCCTTCCTTCCTGAAGGGTAATTTTCAGGAAAAAGCAACTTACCTTCAGGCACAGACAGGACACCTTGTACCTGGGGACTTTACCTCTTCTACTACATTCAGAAAGCCGTCTATCCACCCTCCTACAGAGAGGCCAGAGTCCTAGACAATTCATTTTTTTTTTAGTCGCATCTTTAAAAAGGCATATTACGGACTTATTTCCAGCTGCCTCATGGATGTACAATGGACATATATCTGGTTTCAGTACATGGCAGTTCCACCCTTGCTGTCGCTGGGGCTGGAAATTTTGGGGTTGTCCTTAGCACGTCTGTCTCTCTCACACTCCCTATCCGGTCTGTCACAGGCCCTGCTGAGTTTGCCTTTAGAGTAGGAGCACAGGCCCACCTCCCTCTCCCCTTCCTCCCTCTCCGTCTTTTTGCTCTTCACTGCCTGGATTATCACAGTGGCCTCCTAACCCACTGCTCTGCGTCCACCCCATACCGGATTCTCCACCCAGCTGCCAGAATCGTCCTTTAAAAATATAAATCAGGTCATGTTGGTGTCCTGTTCAAAAGCCTCCAGTGGCTTTTCCTGATGGCCACCCTCTCTGGGGCCTGTAAAGCTTGTGAGCTGCCCTCCCTCCTTCAGCACGGCCTCATTTGCATTTACCCCTTCATACTGCACCTGAGCCACACTGGGCTCCTTGCTGGGACAGGCTCACCCGCCTCGGGAACCTTGCACCTGTCCTTCACCTGTCGTTCTGGATTGCCGCCCCAGCCCCCGCCATGGTGCCTGGACTACTCTCACACCTCAGATGCTACTTGCCCCAGGTCTTCCCTGACCAGCCTTAGTATGTAGCTCCCTCTCCCTCTCGCTGCCCACCCCGGTCCCCTGCCCGCAGGAAATAATGTTCCTGTAATGACTGAGTTCCTGAGCACCCCTTGTTGCATTGCTTTGTGTTAAACATCATGGTGCACTTTGGGGAAGACGCTTGATCTGGTTCTGGATGCTCATGGCAGCCCCCTGACCGGATCTACTGACCAAAGAAAGATACTGTCTCGTTAGTACAAATATTGGAAGTTAATGAGCTTTTTTGGCGATTACTTTATTTTATTTATTTATTTATTTTTGATTACTTTAATAAAAGCAGTCTTCAGGGTGGTTCTGTTCTGGCTCTTATGGATCTAAATTATAGGATTAATAGGGGAAAAATTATTTGTGTTGGCAAATGAGTACTAGTGTCAAGTGGCCGCATCGTCCTCAGATTCAGAAGTGCTCGATCTCTGTTAGAAGTGAAATTGATGGGTTCTGGAAAACTTAGCATGAGTGGCTCCAGCGACGACAGAGGTCCTGCTGTGAAAGGTGCAGGTGATGAGTTGGAGTCAAGGTGTGCCATGAAATGGGGTGGGAAAAGGCAGCAGCATTTCTGAACATAGATCTTCTATGTGACTTAAAATTTGCGTGACCAACTTGACAACTCTAACTGGTAGGTGTTGACTATGTCGTTTATCCCTCTGAAAGTTAAAAGTTTATGAACTCAAGGCATTACTGTTGGATCTTCAGTTTGGGAAAACGGGCATATACGGTAAACGGCCATCTCGTTTTGGGCCTCCGAGGGCTCTGTGGCTGCTCTGTGGCCTCCCCCCCCCCCCCCACTCCTGGCCCATGTGCCAGAGGAGCAGTGTGGCTCACCGCGTCTGTCGCGCCTTTCAGATTTCGGAGGCAACATCAATGTGGAGACCATCAGTACCTTCATCGATGGTGGAGGCAGTGTCCTGGTAGCTGCCAGCTCAGACATTGGTAAGTCTGACCTGGTACTTTCCACCATTTCTCCAGTAAGCTTGGCAGGTTTTATAAACGGAAGCTGCCGGATTGGTGCCTACTGGACGCCTGGGCAGGGGGTGCGGGACCTACAGAGCCGTTCTGTCCCTCCTGTGCTTTCCTGTGATCAGAACCAGGTTGACGTGGGGCCTGGTCAGCACTTAGGATCCTGTTTTTTTTCCCAGTTTTGTCTTTTCCATTACAAAAAGTAGGGGCTACTTGGGCAGACCCCAGAGCATTTTGATTATTTTTGTCCCTGGAAGTAGGGAGAGAGCAGTGTCCTGAAGCCTGCACACATATCAGCCAGCTTCAACAGGTGTCCTTGCCTCGCCAGGCTTGTTTTGTTTTTCTTAGCATTGACAGGTGTTTAGTTTATTTTTTTAAAAAAGGTTTTATTTATTTGAGAGCACAAGAGTGGGAAGGGGGAGGGAAAGGGAGAAGCAGACTCCCCACTGAGCAGGGAGCCCTGAGACCAGGACCTGAGCTAAAGGCAGTTGCTGAACCCACTGAGCTGCTCAAGTGCTCCAGCACTGACAGATGTTTAAAACCGTTCTGGGTGGGCTTCTTACTGGGGTGACGACGAGAAGAGAAGTCCTATGAGGCCAGGCTCGTCCATGTTAAATCTGTTTGAGGTAATTATTTTGCCTCATTGGGAGTTTCTGTGGCTCGTGGGCGGAGAAAGGCAGGCGGTGGTTTGTTACTGAGATGCTGACCCCCCTGCTCAGAATACCGTGCGGTGGTCAGAGGTCCGGCTGGGGCTGAGCGCACGGGGGAGCTGCAGGGCTTGGGGTGACTGGGAGAGCACGAGACCAGGATACCAGTGACATTGCTGGGCCCAGGGTGCACCTGCCAGGGCTGAGCCAGGCATTTCTTGGGTCTGTGCAGGTGACCCTCTTCGAGAGCTGGGCAGCGAGTGTGGGATTGAGTTCGACGAGGAGAAGACAGCTGTCATTGACCATCACAACTATGACGTCTCTGACCTCGGCCAGGTAACCAGGCCCCGTCCCTTCCAGGCTGAGGGAGGAGGGAAGCAGGGAGCCCTCCGCATGTGGGCATCTTTTCCTGACCTCCATTTTTTGCCCTGCTGCTGCAGCATACGCTCATCGTGGCCGACCCCGAGAACTTGCTGAAGGCCCCAACCATCGTTGGGAGGTCATCGCTGAACCCCATCCTCTTTCGAGGTGTTGGGTGAGTGAGCAGGCACAGGGTGCTAGAAACCTGGGAGGGACAGGATCACTCTCTTTTGTTGGGAGACTAACGCAAACGCGGTGATTTGGGGACATTCCTTTCCCTAGAGGATGTGGGCAAGGTTAGTGGACACACTGAGTCAGAATCATGGGTGCAGTGAGAGAGGAGCTACTGGTGCAGCAGGGTTCGGCTGCTGAGTAAAGCGGGACTCATCCTGGTGAAGAAATGGCCCTTGGGGACCCCTGGCCCCTGGGCTCAGTCCTTGGCATCAGTGTTGGGTGTTTGCTTTTCCTTCCCAGGATGGTAGCTGATCCGGACAACCCTTTGGTATTGGACATCCTGACGGGCTCTTCTACCTCTTACTCCTTCTTCCCGGACAAGCCTATCACCCAGGTGAGGGGCCTGTGGCAGCACTGAGGCCTCCAGGTCGTGGGCCTGGTGGTACAGCACTTTATTTGAAAATGAGAAGTGGGGCGCCTGGGTGGCTCAGTCAGTTAGGTGTCCAACTCTTGGTTTTGGCTCAGGTCACGATCCCAGGGTTGCGAGATGGAGCCCTGTGTTGGGCATGGAGCTTGCTTGGGATTCTCTCCCCCTCTTGTACCCCCTCTCTCCCCCACCCCCAGTGTAACGTGAGGCAAGCAGGAGCGTGCCTTTCGCAGAGGCTGGGCAGGGAAAGGCCGGTGGGAGTGGGGAGGGGCAGAGGTGGTAGGGCCCGGGTGGTTGTGGTCTAGCCGCCGTCCTCTTGCCCCGGCTCTCCTGGATGACTGTGCCCCATTGCTCACAGTACCCCCACGCCGTGGGGAAGAACACCCTGCTCATTGCTGGGCTGCAGGCCAGGAACAATGCCCGGGTCGTCTTCAGTGGCTCCCTGGACTTCTTTAGTGACGCCTTCTTCAACTCTGCAGTGCAGAAGGCGGCGCCCGGCTCCCAGAGGTTGGTGCGGGTGGGCTCTGGGCCGTGCGGTCTGGTGCTGGGGAGGGAGGAGCCTGTTTAGCTGGAACTGTCCAAGGCTAGCTGTCTTCAAATACTTTAAATTATCTAAAGACTTGACCTTATTGCTGTGTCGTTGGTGTTGGCACTCTGAACTTTTCAAAGCAGTGATGGCTTATGTGGAGGTATTTCGATAATCGTATTTGTTGTGCAGGTGAACCCCAAAGCCACACCACCTCACAGCTTCTCTGTGTTCTCGTTAAGCAGGATACCTTGATATGTAACGCCCCAGGCAGAAACTATAGTTTTGTGCAGTTTAACTCTACAGATAATGAACTAGTCTTGCCAATCAGGCACCAGTGGAAAGAAGTTGGTTCCGGTGCTCTAGGCTCTCGTTCTCCCTTCCTGCAGGTATTCCCAAACAGGCAACTATGAACTAGCTGTGGCCCTCTCCCGCTGGGTGTTCAAGGAGGAAGGTGTCCTCCGTGTAGGGCCTGTGTCCCACCATCGGGTGGGTGAGACAGCCCCACCCAATGCCTACACCGTCACTGACCTCGTGGTAAGAGCATCTTAAGAACCCCCTGGCGTTTTGGCCAAGTTGCTTCAGCTTGAAGGATTTACTGAACGTCTCTCTGATGGGCTTAGCAGCCTCAATACGGAACGATAAATTTATCTCTATCCCTAAGAAAGTAAGTCAGCACGGGTGCAGAGAGCCTGGCACATAAGCTAATGTCTAAGGAGACCTTTGTAAGGGGTGTGGTTTGCTTTGGAAGTGCCGAAGTAGGAGGGCTTTGCTGGTCACACTGCTGGGGGTGGGAGTCACAGAAACATTGGAGTAGGCAGGAGGAAAAGCATAGGCGGGAGAAGTGGGGGAGTGGGGTGGGGGGCAAGCTGGCAGTGAAGGTGGTAGCAGGGAGGCCCAGAGGGCCCACTCGCCAGTGGAGTGTGGTCTGGGTATGGACCTTGATGGTCCTGTGATGAGCCGTGACTGGGAGTTCCTGTCCCAGGGCGGGGGCTCACCCTGGAGTTCCTGCCAGGGTCACGAGTGATTCAGAGCAGCTCTGAGGCTGGTCCCACACCCCCACCCCCAAACCGGCCTGTTGTCTCAGGAGTACAGCATTGTGATTGAGCAGCTCTCAAATGGAAGATGGGTCCCCTTTGATGGTGATGACATTCAGCTGGAATTTGTCCGCATCGATCCTTTTGTGAGGACCTTCTTGAAGAAAAAAGGCAAGTAGTGTTCTTGCACGGGAGAGCTGCAGGGTGACAGTCCCACTGTGGCTCCAGTGAGGCAGGAAACCCCTCCTGGTTATGGTCTCGGATCTTCCCCCAGGTGGCAAATACAGCGTCCAGTTCAAGTTGCCTGATGTGTATGGGGTGTTCCAGTTTAAAGTGGATTACAACCGGCTAGGCTACACGCACTTACACTCTTCCACTCAGGTGAGCACAAGTCACAGTCCCCTTTTTGGTCAGAGTGGCCCTCCTGCGCTGCTGAGTGGCCGGAGCCCATCACCTCTGTCCTGTGGCAGGTGTCCGTGAGGCCGCTCCAGCACACGCAGTACGAGCGCTTCATCCCCTCGGCCTACCCCTACTACGCCAGCGCCTTCTCCATGATGCTGGGGCTCTTCATCTTCAGCACAGTCTTCTTACACATGAAGGAGAAGGAGAAATCTGACTGAAGGGGCAGAGCCAGGGCTCCTGACGACAGGCACTTGGGAGTTCTGCGGGCCTGCGTCTTCCTCACAGCGGGCTTTGTTCTGTTGTTAAAGCTGTGGGACCGTGGCACAGCCTTACCTCAGGGGAGATGCGGCACTGAGTACCGAGGGAGGGGGGTGGGGATGAATTTTCTGTGAGTTTTTCCACCTAATGCTAAGTGGTATTTTTCATATGTGGTCACTCTCATTTCTAAGATAAACATTGCCCTCCAACTCCATCTGGCCCATGTGCTTTCCTGTGGCGGGGGTGCTGTTCACCACAGTAAGTGGCCTCTCAGTGTTGCTGACCAAAGTGTGAAATCCTAGAGCTTCAGGGGAGAGGACGTGGGGGAAATCCGGGGCTTGACTTTATAATAGGATTATAGAGATGAAAAGTACACCTTGCTTTAGGCAACAGTTGGGATTCCTAAGACGCATGTGTAAGAGCATATGTGAAATCCCTTCCCCATTGTTGATCTCTACTCACAGAATTTTGTCTTTATTATGGTGTAAGAATCACTCGTAAAGCCACATATTCAATTCAAAGCAAATACGTGTTCTGCAGTTGCAAATGTGTATTTAATTCTTCACAATTCCTGTAAGAAATGCTAATCAAGGCAAATCAGCAAGTAAAACACACTGTTAATTTCCACTTCATCATTTCATCATTGCTCTAGCTCTGCTCAACCCGATTCAGTAGCTGGAGGAGCTCTGGGAGTGCTTCCTCAGAGACATTCTAGAGCTTTCCAGGCCTCGCTGGCTGTCTCTTCTTTCTGATACCTGAATATACTGACCTGGGCAAATGTCTGCTTAGCTCAGAAAACATGCAGACCGAGGCCCTGGCTGCCACTTTCAAACAAGCCGGAATTCCGTTTCCAGAGTCCCGCCCTGCCAGCCCCTGCCTTGCCTGGAGCCCCCCCTCTAACAGACCCGCTTGGCTATGGACTTTGCAGAGGTCTGTGAGAAGGGGGGGCTTTGGGGCCTGCCCTTAACCCCTGACCCTCTTCTCACCTGCAGAGAACTCACTCCTGTGGATCTGTACTCCGATCTCAGCACATTTTGTTAGCAAACTGTCTTAGGGGCAGTCTGGCCCACTGCCTGTTTTTTGTATGGCCTGCAAGCTAAAAGGGGTTTTCATGTTTTTAAATAACTGAAAAAAATTAATATTTACTGACACATGAAATTGAAATTTCCATATATTTACGAATTTCCGACTGCTTCTGTGCTACCACAGTGGATTAGCCGGACTGGAGTATTTACCGTCGGGCCCTCTCTGCCAGCAGCTCTAGCTCTGCCCTAGTCCAGCTTCTCACATCACAGGTGAGAGAACCTCACGCAGTTAGACGATGGACCTAAAGTCGCACAGCTAAGGGGAGTTAGCTACAGACTGTGAACCTGGCTGCCAGCCGTCCCTTCCATTTGCCAAACCAGAGGCCTCCTGCAGTGTTCCCCTGCCGCCCACCCTGGCGCCTGGGAGCCCCGCCCCGCCTGCAGCACTCACAGACCAGCACCACACAGATGTTGCTAAGTTCTTTTAGTAAAATGCACCAGCTACAGCGGAGCCCTCACGGGGCTGCTCTCCAGGAGTAGAGGAGCAGGGCTGCCTGGCACAGCGCTTCGTACTCCAGGTTGGCTAGAAATAACATCTTCATCTTGGTTTCCACGCAGCTCTTCTCCGTGAGCCGGTCAGCCAGCAGAGTGGCAGCTGACTGCTGGAGGAGCCAGCCAATCATCTTGTCTAGTTTTAGATTCTTCAGGGCGAGAGTATGTTCACCCCAGAGGCTTAAATGAAGCACATTAGCAGCTACTCGGGCAGATGGTCTCTGCAACAGGCAGGAAAACAAGCTTAGAACCTCGACAGCAAAGCATTCGGCCCACAACCCGATCTGTTAATGAATCCTCATTTTAGGGTCTTCCCTTCTGTGGCCCCAACCAAATTCTTGTTCACCCCTTTGTCTCTCCTTCCTGCAATTCCGTTCACTTCCTGACACCTGCTGGCTGCGCTCTACCCATGCCCCAGCTTTTCCAGGGACACACACGTGCTCCGGGCCATCAGCCTCCCCACTGTGGAAGGCCCACAAACTGCCTGGGTTACCAGCAGGCTCTCGAGGGGCCGCCTCTCACCGGCTGTGGTGCTGACAGCATGCCCCCAGGGGGAGGGAAGTGGTTGAGTAGTTTGAACCCCGCCTGCCTTTGTGCTCTCCCACTAGGCTTACCACCTGACCTGGGCCCGCCACTCCCAATTACATCTTCAAATACCTTAGCCTTTCTATTCCTTTATGTCAACTTCGAAATGTCCACATCTGTTTTTGGGAAAGGTCTTCATCTCTCATTACATGCCAGCTGTTCCTCTAAGCTACAACTCCATTAAACATTTCTTAAAAGTGCATCTTCTTCCCTCTAAGTAACTTAAACCACTAGAGCCAAGAAGAGTTGCACTGCTGGAATGCTAATTCGGTGCTAGCTCCTCTACTCCCAGTTACACTAAGGTTTCTTCCCCTGTACTTGGCCTTTTCTTTGTAAGACAGAGTTGCTTGTGTGTCACTCTCGTCTTGCCCAAACTGGGTCTTTACTCTGGAACATAAACTTCCACAGTCCCTGTAAAACCCAGGACAGCCTCACCTTGCTGGCCTCTCGCTGGAGCAGTGACCTCACCAGCTGTCTTGCATCCAGAGGGACTGACTCGGGCATCGCGGGCAGCTGAGCCTCCTGGTAACTGCGGCTTTCAAGGTGGGCCCTGCCCTGGCCATAAAAGGGATTGGGGAGCCCGAAGATTTCATAGGCAAGCGTACCCACGGCCCAGGCATCAGCCTTACTGTAGTCGATCACTGCCCTGGGGCCTGGGCAGGCAGTAGACACCTGTTTGGAAAGCAACAGGTGAGCTTCACACTGCTGGCATTTCTAACGCATTCATCTGCCTCGACGGCACCTGGGCTAACCTGAACCCCGTCCTAAGGAGCCTAGAATTTGAGTGAGTTGTGGCTCAGACCCAGAATCTGCGTAGGCCGCCTACTTTGCACCCACAAGACACGCATCACCTGGGAACATTAGGGAGGGCCAGATGAACACACACGGACAAGGGACTTGTGCCAAAATAAGGTCAGAAAAGATGGAGCGAGTCTCGTCCTCTCAGCTGAAACAAGATGGAGAAGTCTGCTGATGGCACAGGACACGCTCCGCAGGACTCACCTCTGGAGCCATCAGGCAGCCGTTTCCGCCCCGATCCACATACCAGCTGGTGAAAGGCAGCTGCAGGCCGGTGCGCTCGTCAGCCAGGCAGCAGCCAAAGTCTGCGATCACCAGCCAGGGGCAGCCATCTGGGGAGGGGACAGGCAGAGGGGAGTGATGGATTCCTTAGGATTCCAGAGGCCTTCCTAAGCCCTCCTGCAGCCACCAGGACATGGGTGAGGGGTAAGGGGCCTCAGTGCCAGCCCAGGACTGCAGGCCAGCAAGCCTGGCTGGGTGCCCGCTCACCAGAGCGCGCTGGGAAAGGCAAGGCAGCTACAGGAGCACGGAGATGCCTCCGGAAAATCAAAGCCCTCAAGCAAAGAACTGGATGAAGTTTGGCTCCTTGTAACTGATCAGGTAATAGGAGCTATCCCAACCCTGAAGGGGCTGCTCACGGTCTACTCAGTGGATGGCCCTTGGCCCTAAGAGTACTTCTGCCCCAAGGACCTTTGATCTCAACTTGAAACCCCAAATCCAAACCCAAGAAACAGGTATGTTAGGATTGTAAAAGGATTCACACAGACTTCCTTTAAAAAGCTAGTTCCTTTAGCAATTTAGTGGCACATTACTTTAAATTTTCTACTTCAAAATTTATGAGATCTACGACTCCTTCACGGTATTGTGGGTTAAGTGGCCATCCAGCCTCTACGTCACTGCTTCCTGTGTGGGAAACGGGCGCTCATCGTTTCCAGGGGCAGCTAGGCTTACATTCGGGCAGCTCTCACTGTTTAAAAATTCTTTTTCTACTGAGCTAATTCTTCTTTCCTTTGAGAAAACTTCCACCACCGAGGTTTTTATTCTGAAAGTGGGCAACACAGGGGACTATTAATCATCACCCTATAAGCCCCATGAAGAGAACGAAAGCCTCTATTTTGAAGGGGTGAGAGCTCATCTCTGACGTACAGAGCTAAATTAAAACACAACTTCTAATAGAACACAAAACCCGAAAGGACTGGAAGGGTCCTAGACGCCTGCAGACCTGAAGTCTGGTACCCCAGGAGAGCTGGCAGGGTGTGGCCGGGACCCACCTGCATCCAACTCCACGAGAATGTTGTCAGATTTTAAGTCTCTGTGCGCGACGCCCTGTTGAACCAGATGATCCACTGCCTCCAGCAGCTGTAAGATCATCACGGTGGCGAGGCGGGGACTTGGGGTGTTCTCGCGGAGGTACTGGCGCAGCGTACAGGGGTAGCTGGTGGAGAGGGTGACAGGGCCTCTGGCTGTCGCACATCAGTGGTCCCCAGCAGCTTTATTGCTATAGGATGATGGCCCTTTCTCTTCTGGAGTTTTTTTCTCTTTTTCCCCAAGTAGCCTTTCTGTTACCACCCATTACCCTGAAGTTAGGAAGAGCTGGGGCCCCACATGATGGAAGTAATGGTATAGGTAACCCCTTCTTCACCATGCTGGTGACAGCAATGCCAGTAGGTGCAGAGGGTGAGGAAGGAGAAGTGTTTTTACACAATTGGTAAGGCAAGCCACAGAGAGGGGGCAAGAGTCAAGTGTACTAAAAACACTAGCGAGAACTCCGTTTTCATGAAAAGTCACCCCAAAGGGACCCTCTTCTGTGGGGCAGTATGCCCTCAGCACAGGTGAGGGTCCCCCTCCCCTGCCACCCTGGGGCTCCAGGTGCAGAGGCAGGACCAGTCCTACTTACTTCTTCATAACGAGGAAGAGCGTCCGCCCGTGGCCCAGGCCTTCGGGGTGAAGACGTGGGGGCAGCACATCAGGGTAGTCAACCAGGGCTCCTGGCAGCAGTGGTACAGAAGAGGTGAAGGCACGAAAGACCCGGATGATGTTGGGGTGAGGGGCCAGCTGCTTGGGACCACCCTTGGATTTTCTAGTTTAGCCAAATGGGACGAATGTATGAGTCCAGTATCAGATATAACAGTTGGAAAAATAATCATGCCACAATAAATACTGACATTTATTCACCCACTTTTTTAATCAAATATTTACTGTAGATCTGCTATGTGTCAGGTGCAGAACCTGGTGCTAGAGCAAAAAGATAGACCCATAATGATGAATCATCACACTGATGATGCCGGCGGCCCATTCGTCTGTACATCCATCGACCCCATGCAGTAGAATACAGAGGTTAGGAGACTCTGGAATCAGACTAGGTGGTTTGAATTCCAGGTCTGCTCCTGAAGCCCCAGCCCGGTTACTTCTCGGCTCAGTCTCAATTGCCAAAGGAAAGGTGGTAACATAACTCGTAAGGTTGTAATACTTCTATAAAGGATCTAGAATCTCTGGTGGCAAGTTCTAGTTAACCCTTAGCATGAAGTATGAACTCAATTAAATCTTTGTTGAATGACTGGATGGTCACAGATACAGTTTGTAGTACAGAGGTCACCTGCCTTCCCCTCCTCCCCAGGGGCCCCACAGCCTTGCTGTGGCACAATGGCTGGGTTCTGGGTGGACT